>NC_064925.1:111610262-111924820 GCF_023897955.1 Schistocerca gregaria
CAGTGATGAAAGTCGCTTCTGCCTTGGTGTCATTGATGGTATTAAGCGTGTTTGGCGCCGTGCAGGTGAGCGCCACAATCAGGACTGCATACGACTGTGGCACACAGGGCCAACATCCGGCATCATGGTGTGGGGAGCGATCTCCTACACTGGCCGTACACCTCTGATGATCGTCGAGGGGACACTGAATAGTGCACGGTACATCCAAACCGTCATCGAACCCATCGTTCTACCATTCCTAGACCGGCAAGGGAACTTGCTGTTCCAACAGGACAATGCACGTCCGCATGTATCCCGTGCCACCCAACGTGCTCTAGAAGGTGTAAGTCAACTACCCTGGCCAGCAAGATCTCCGGATCTGTCCCCCCTTGAGCATATTTGGGACTGGATGAAGCGTCGTCTCACGCGGTCTTCACGTCCAGCACGAACGCTGGTCCAACTGAGGCGCCAGGTGGAAATGGCATGGCAAGCCGTTCCACAGGACTACATCCAGCATCTCTACGATCGTCTCGATGGGAGAATAGCAGCCTGCATTGCTGCGAAAGGTGGATATACACTGTACTAGTGCCGACATTGTGCATGCTCTGTTGCCTGTGTCTATGTGCCTGTGTTTCTGTCAGTGTGATCATGTGATGTATCTGACCCCAGGAATGTGTCAATAAAGTTTCCCCTTCCTGGGACAATGAATTCACGGTGTTCATATTTCAATTTCCAGGAGAGTATATATATATATATATATATATATATATATATATATATATATATATGGCTGGTCGGTCCGTTTACTGGCTGTCGGTGGATTGTCGTCGGATCGAGAATGGTTGGGCCGACTTCCTGTCTCACCTAAGCGAGCGTTGGTGTTTGAATTCCAGAGCAACCCTCGGAACTTCTGAGCACCCTTGGGTGTACTGCTTTTTCTTGTTGGTTCTCTTTGTTTGTACTTGTATGGCTTCTAGCCGATTTTTAGATTAACCTTGTCTCGCCCTTAAGGCGTCTGATGCTTAGGGCCTTCAGCCTAATTTAAGAACTGTTTTACGTAAAATCTATGGCTTTTTAAATTTAATGTTCTTGAGGCTTAGGTGTTGGGGCTTCAGCCGATTTTGAATTTGAGTTGTTTGCTCTTTAAGTGTCAGATTCTTTGGGCCTTCAGCCAAGTTAAGGAATTGTTTTAAGATTAGGCTTTGCCTTTTAAAATTCTGATTTTGGTTGAGTTTTAAGTTATTAGCTATCAACCGTTTTTAAATTAAAGTGGCCTTGCCCTTAATGCATGAGTTTATACGGCTCATTGAGCCCTCAATTAAGTTCCAAAACAAAAGCTGTGTTTGTTTTTATAGGTTTTTTCTTAGCTCTTGTAATGTTTAATCAAATGAATGGTTGTATGTTCGAGTGTAGCTGACAGCCGCTTATTTTGGCCTCTTTACACAACTTAAACTACCTGGTACAATTTATTCAAAGGCAAAAAAAAAGTTTTGGCTGTATGAGCTTTCTGGCAGTGAACCTTGCGGCTGCCTTTTGACACGGCCGTAGTTACGACCACTCACAACAGCCTCTGAAAGACTACACTGGTGCAAATCTGCTACACACCACATAACTTTAAACTAAGAGTTTAACAATTTACACAAGCACACAACTATGCACCCTCGTAGGAGGGATGGAAATGGTACAAAACATTAACAATTAATGACCTTGCCATTGAAGGTGCAACTTGATTTTAAATTGTAAGAAACGTCTTACGGTGAAATGGTGGCCACTTTATGTACTAAAATGGTAATTTAAATAAAAACCCATGAAATGCAATCTTATACAAAATTCTACAAGGTTGGCCAAACAATAGTTAAGATGCTCCACAGTACATAGACACCGCCTCTCAAGATCATAGGCAATAATATCAAAGTTTCCAAAGATCAAAACATATTTCAGGTATTACGCAGTTACACTCCAGGCAATAAATTCGTTAACACACCAAATCCCACAAATATGACAGAGGCAGCTACAAACGTACGGTAGATTGAGAGGGAGATTATCGAACAAGCCGTACCGCAGGTTGCTATGACCCGCCCCTACTCCACAAGGGAGAAACAGACCATCCAATTTATAAACAACCGCCTTCCCGTGGGCAGGCTAACGGAGAAGAATGGCAAAACGGCTGGTGACCTCACTAAAAAAACAAGTAGAATTTAACAAGAGTAAATCAAACAACATATCACCAATCACTTAATTTCTAATAAACTGCTATTTCTCGATAAGACTTTTCGTAGCACCCGGAAATCGCTCTCCCGAATCGTCCACTGCCAGCCATTTCAACGGACGCAGGAAGGCGCGCCAATCTCCCGTCTCACGGCGTCGCAGCTCGCACCGTCCAGACTGGTGTCGGTTGGCTCCTGTTGCTCTCTTGTCGACCGCCAAGTCACTACCCCTCGCTATACGCCGCGGGCCACTGGACTCACGTGGCGACCTCACATGCGCCGACGCTCAAGACGCACAAATCATGTCAGTGCGAAACCAACCAACCGATTGATCCAACCGCCAATGACCATTGCCTGAGCAAGCTCGAGCAGACTGGCGGAATAACGCGCTGACTCAGATGCAGGAACTAAGCCCCGACCGGGCGACCACTTGCTGAATTCTCTTACTGGCGGAGTGGGAAGACTCTCATGTTGCCGGCTTTAAAGTTTGATCCGAACGACATACATACTAGCACTCCGAGCGACAAACAGACACTAACTGCCTACCAAATGCGGACGAGAAACAGACTAGCAAGCTGTGGACTAGAGACTGGCCCACACTGACACACTGGCGACCTCATAGCGCCTTTTAAATTCACGTGAACAGGCAACCTTTCCCCTTTCCCACCAGAGGGAGACATCAAAGCGGCGATTGCCACAGCGGCGCCACCGCTAGAAACAGAGGGCGACTGCTTCACACCACGCGCTGCGACGCGCTCTTCAAAACAGCAATTTTTAGCACGGCTCAGTCACGAGGATGTAAGGACGCAAGAAGATTCGGCGCCGGATTTCTAGGTGGCACTACGGAGAGGGAATCTCATTGTGATCGGTATCTGCCTGTGGCGCGTGGTGACGCATCTAAAGCAGTAATTTGAGCAGCAGTTGGCACCACAGTAACACAACGAACTGTTACAAATGGGTTACTATCAGGGCAGCTCCGAGCCAGACACCGTGTAGCGTGCTTTCCACTGCTCCCAAACCACTGCCATTTTCAACTACATTAGTGTCAAACGAGAGCCCATGGAGGGCAGGGTGGAATCTGTTGTGTTTTCTGATTGAAACTTGTTCTTCCTCGGTGCAAGGGAAGGCCGTTTGTCGGTTAGGAGGAGGACAGTTGAGGGATGCTCGAACCAGTCTGCGTGCTGGACACACTGGACGTACACTAGGAGCTATTGTCTGGTGAGCCATTTCGTATGACAGCAGGAGCAGTTTAAAGGTTTTTCCACTCCCCGTGATCCCAAATTTGCACGTCTTTCTGGTGATTCGATGAGTTGTGCTGCCGTTCATGAACAGCATTCCTCGGCTACACTAGTTACTAATGTACTAGCATTTCACATTAGAAAAGGATTATTTTTCACATTCATTAATCTGTGAAATGAAATGATCGTATGGGTTGTAGGCCGGGAAGCCCCATTCGCGGAAGTTTGGCTGCCGTATTGCAAGTCCTTTTTAGTTTACGCCACTTTGGCGACTTGTGAGTCAATGATGATGAAATGATGATGAAAGATACAAAACACCCAGTCATCACGAGGCAAATAAAATCCTTGACACCGCTGGGAATCGAACACGGAACCCCTTTGCGCGAGAAATGAGAGCGCTACCGCAAGACCACGAGCTGCGGACATTAAATTCTGATATTCCAATGTTGATCACTGAAATATCATATCTAGACAAATATTATCCTGAAATTATTTTGAGGTGCTGTGATTTTTTGCGTCTGCATAGTTCTACGATTCACTCGAGCTGCTGTGGTTGCTTTTTTCATCGCTTTAGTGGTGACATAAGAACGAGGTTGCTCAGTCTTATACTGTTACTGCCAAAAGCATTGAAATGAACCCGAGTGCAGTGTCTCCACTCTGGTTATTCACATGTTGTAATGACCAGGTACCATCCTAAGTGGTACACTCAATTCTGATCTTTCCACATGTGACAGTACATATGATTTCAGAATCTGAGACAGAAGTGAATTCATTTTCGATGCGAAAATGGGAATAAACTGAAAGGATATCACAATTACAAGTAAGGCAAGCATCGAAGGTATGCATGAATCTAAAAACTTCAAGGGCTGGAGATATTCCTATTGAGCCAGTGACGAACCTTGTCCAAGCTGCTGCTTTCAGACATTCTGAGATTTCTATGATACTCAGTAAGAATCTACTGTTAAATGTAAGAGCCCAAAGTACATAGTACATGGCAAGCGTTATTGTGCAGGAACAGTTCATTGGTGACGTCGTTGAGGCACGCGCAAATGACCAGAGTTACAAAAACAGTTGCTAATTGTATAATGTATCACATTCCATTGCCAAAAGACAATTTTTACACCAAAACAACTGATAGACAACCGTATAGATTCACACACAGACTATATCGATTTGGAGAAAGTTTAGAATACCTGCCCATCTGAAATGTATATATCTACGAGAAACCGTTTCTCAGAAATTGGCTGACAGCGGTTAAAATAGACTCTAGTTGAATGAACACGATTATGCAAAGTAAGCTATATAAAAACTGAGAATTAAGTCTGTTGCCTGGAAACGGGGTGGGGGGGGGGGGTACTTTATAAGCGACGATCAAAATGTCGTTTCCGTTCGAAGGCCGTATCGTCCAGATTCGTAAGCCAGCCAGACAAAATCGTTTTGATTCAGACTGTCGTCCCTTCCAAGCACCAAAATGAATACACCCGTCCGGTAAAGTACTTCGTAGCTGTTCCCCGTGAAGAAATCGATAACTGACTGCTGCAGATCTCTGTGCGATAGGAATCTTCGACGCTCCAAGGCCTTTTATACAGAACGGAAGACGTGATAATCGCAAGGGTATGGGTGGCGGTGGGCAACATCAGGACTATAGGGTGTGTGTTGGAAAGTTTCCCACTTCAGTTAACATAACTTCTGCATCAAGACGGTTGCGTTATGGGCAAGTGCGTCATCATGAAGCAGCAGAACCGCCCACCACTTGTTACACCATTCTAAAATGATATCTCGCGGTTCTAGGCGCGCAGTCCGGAACCGTGCAACTGCTACGGTCGCAGTTTCGAATCCTGCCTCGGGCTTGGATGTGTGTGATGTCCTTAGGTTAGTTAGCTTTAAGTAGTTCTAAGTTCTAGGGGACTCGTGACCACAGCAGTTGAGTCCCATAGTGCTCAGAGCCATTTGAACCATTTTTCTAAAATGATATTTTCGAAAGAAACGCTGCCTTCATAATCAAAGCCCCATAGAAAACTTCCCTCCTTAAGGCAAAGGTCCCGAGTTCAAGTCTCGTTCCGGCAAACAGTTTTAATCTGCCATGAAGTTTTACAACAGCGTACTCTCCGCTTCAGACTGAATTTCATTCTGGAAACCGTATCAACTGATTTTTAGCAAAGAGAAATCTCTTCATAAGAAAATGTTTAACATGTCGGCCGTCATTCATCTACAATGTCTCTAGTTGAGGGACTATATTATGAACACCACTATACAGAATACCTGCCGCTGTGGCCGAGCGTTTCTAGGCCCTTCGGTCCCGAACAGCGCGACTGCTACGTCGCAGGTTTGAATCCTGCCTCGGACATGGATGTGTGTGATGTCCTTAGGTTAGTTAGGTTTAAGTAGTTCTAACTTTTAGGAGACTGATGACGTCAGATGTTAAGTCCCATAGGGCTCGCAGCCATTTGAACCATTTAAACTATACAAAATATTAGTTGGTATCGTTAGAAACTGTCGTCGGATGTTGTCTTTAGGCAGCCCTAATGATGTAGGATGATAGTGGAATACTTGCAACTTCAGGTAACTCCACAATCAAGCGGATGGTGTCTAAGGACCAGGAAAGTCACGCTTGACGGATATGCCGGTTCAGCATACGAACCTCACCAAACGACGTCGGCAAGAGGTACTTCACATGTGTAGCAATATAGTATGGAGCATCACCTTCCAGCAGGTGTTTAACTGCCGGTGTAGGAAAGAAGCGATTCTGTAACATATCGACGTACCTTGCACCTATCGCTCTGATACTGTGAAAAGCAGCATCCCCCATTTCCTCGAAGAAAAAGGGTCAGATCACCACGCTTTCTCGTCACGCTATGGCGTTCCACGACATGTCTAGGATTTCGGAAGCCCAAATTCTGCTATTTTGGGTTGCTGATAGACTCTCGGAGTTTAATATGGTCTTCGTCGGTCCACAACACGTTAGACAACCAATCGTTTTCTTTCTCTACTGTCACAGTGCGCGCACCCGAAACGATCTCCGCGTCTCAAAATCGAAGGCTATCAGCTGATGATGTCGCTGGATTTTGAACGGGTAGTATTTGAAGGTTGTCCTTAGTGCTTTACAAACAGTAGTGCGCTAAAGCCTGGTGGAAGTGGGAACCGACGAGTTCTGACGTCACCATTCGGAGGTGAAACCCCGAAGCCTCCACACGTTCCTCAAGCGTCTGAGCAGCAGTAGCATGTGAGTGTCGTCATCCACTACAGGTCCGATCGTCTAAATAATCCTTGATTTGTAACTTCGTGATTATTTAGTACACAGCGACAACTGTCAAAGGGCCTTTATCCGTTAGAATATGTCACTTATGATGATAGGATCGTAAAGTTGCAGCAGCGGAATCTCCATTTCGGAAGTATAGCTTCGCTAACTGTGCACTCAGCCACACGAAATTATTATTTTTATCTTTCCTTGTGTCCAAAAGTAAAGCAACAAACGGTAACTTTGCAAGGTTGCTTTTATTTTGGCACAAAACCGTATAATATGTGATAATAAATTTGAAATATCGTAAAGAATGCAGAATATAAGCAATATAGGCCTGCCAACTACTGGGCATGCTGCGAATGACGTCATGAATCTCATGTTCAGGCAACAACGACCATTCTTTCAACAAAAGTGCTAGCAAGTTTTGAGAGTGCTTAGTGGATGCTGACGTATTGCAATTCGCCTCCCTAGTGCGTCCCAGATATACTTTATGTTATCAAGTCGAAAGCAGCCCACGGTACTTTCCGTTTCCAAACACACATCAGCCACCAATGGTATATGAGGTCGAGCATTATCGTCCATTACTACAGAGACTGGGACCACAGCATCTCTAATTCGCCTCACATTAGTCCCAAGATTTCGTCACGATACCTTGTAGTAGTTAAACCTTGTCAGTTCACCCGTACAGCTACGTGAAGAGGTTTGTGAGCAGTCAACACAATCCGTGCCCACACCATAGGGATCCTCCCCGACATCGGTCCCTTCCCACAATGTTTGGGTCCCGAAATCATCTTGCAGGTTCCCTCCAGGAAAGAACCCGCCGACAATCACTCTCTAGATCAAATCGGGACCCATCTGACACCGTCCATAAGGCATGTTGTCAGCTCCACTCTAGACGTTCCCTTCTATGAAGGCGCATCAGAGGTACAAATACAGCAGGTCTCCGCCAATAGGCCACTCTTCCGAATCTTTCTGTACATCGTTTGCTCGCTACAACATGTCTATTGAATGCTGCGAGATCAGATGCCAGCTGCCGTGCAGTACTAAGGTGGTACCGTTTTACCATTAAAGCCAAATAACGGTCTACTCTCTCTGATCTCACGTGTCATAGGTCCTTCCCTGGTCTTAAGGACACAGTTTCGGTCTCTATAAGCTGTCGCCACATCCGAGAAACAACAGAACGTTCCACATTAAGCTATCGGCCCGCATCAGTCCAACTTCGATTCTTCCTATGGCCCTCCACCTCTGAGAGTCTCGTAGGCGATGTCTCTTTGCCATACTACACCGTCTGTGGCAACGTACACTGTGATTGTGGATGTTGGACTACCGGACAAATACTATCCAGCTCGATAGGTGCCTAGACATCATTTGGCACGTTTGTCCGTTACCGGAATGCCATCATCCGTGCACAAGGCCCTACAGAAATCTGATGACGGTTTATATGATTATATCGTGAATTACACAGGAGGTGCTTTACTTTTGGAGGCCGAAGTATATATATAGCTAAGTTTGTATGGGCCCGTCATAGCTAGAGTCCTAGTCGCACTGTCCCAGTTTTTTCTTGTCATTATTTGTTCTTCCAGACTCCGGAAAGTACACTGATTTGTTCGAATAATGACCCTTTAAAGCTTGGATGGGTAACCGACAGGCCCGTGGGCCGGATGCAGCTTGCGACTGTTTTCATTTCGACCGGCAGAAAAAATTCCCGAATTTACCTCTAATTGTTTTTCGGCTGTGATTGTCTGTTTTCATTACCATATTTTGTTTTCCTGCCATTCCTCATATTAACATTAGTAAATATTTTGGTCCGTTATAAAAGCAAAACAAACGAGAATGAATAGTCCATGAAGGCCCAACGGTACCAACTGGCGGCCGTGTCAACCTCAGCCCTTCTACAACTACGTCCCCATCTATATGATTTCTCTGCTGTTCACATTAATGTTCTTGGCAGAGGGTTCAATGACCCACCTTCAAACTGTCTCTGTGCACTCGAACTTCGCGCGGGAAAAACGAACACTTAATTTTTTCTGAGTGAACCCTGTTTTCTCTCATTTTATCGTGATGATCATGTCTCCCTATGTAGGCAGGTGCCAACAGAATAGAAGGGAGGACCGATAGAGGTACTCAGTGTACCCTCCGCCACACACCGTCGGGTGGCTTGCGGAGTATGGATGTAGATGTAGAATGTTTTCGCAATTGGAAGAGAAATTTGCTGACTGATATTTCATGAAGAGATTCCGTCGCAAAAAAAGCGTCTTTATTTTAATGATTGGCACTCCAATTCACATATCATGTCTGTGGCACTATCTCCCCTGTTTCGCGATAGTACAAAAAGCGCTGCCATTCTTTTAAATTTTTTGATATCATCCGTCAGTCCCACCTAATGTTGATCCCACACCGCACAGCAGTACTCCAGAATCGGGCGGAAAGCGTGTTGTAAGCAGTCTCATTAGTACACCTGTTATACCTTTTAAGTGTCCTGCCAATGAATGGCAGTCTTTGGCTTGTTGTATCCACAATATCATCCATGTGATCGTACCAGTTAAGGTTATTTGTAATTGTAGTCCCTAAGGATTTACTTGAACTTACAGCCTTCCGATTTGTGTGACTTATAGCGTAATCGAAATTTAGCAGGTTTGTTTTAGTACTTATGCGAATAACCACACTTTCCTTTTCAGGGTCAGTTTCCACTTTTCGCACCATACATATATCTTGTCTAAATCATTTTGCAATTCGTTTTGGTTATCTTATGACATTACAACACGGAAAATGAGAGCATCATCTGCACACAATTTAACAGGGCAACTCAGATTGTCTCCTATATCGTTAATATAGATCGGGAACAACAGAGGACCTATAACACTTCCTTGTGGAACGCCGAAGATTACTTCTGTTGTACTCGATGACTTTCCATCTATTACTACAAACTGTAATCTTTCTGACAGAAAATCACGAATCCAGTAGCACAACTGTGGCGATAATCCATAGGCACGCAACTTGGTGAGAAGACTCTTCTGAGGAATGGTGTCGAAAGCCTTCCGAAAATCTAAAAAGAAGGGATCTATTTTACATCCCCTGTCGATAGCACTCACTGCTTCATGAGTATATAGAGCTAGTTCTGAGACCTGAGTTTCTTCTGGCGTATACAACTGTCAAATAACTTGCGGGATTTCAGTCAGGTAACACTTTCAGCGACCACCGATATTTCGGTGGGAGAACACCCCGCCATTTTCAAGGCAAACTGCAACGGACTGGCGGCGTTCAGGCAAATTTAAAATCTCGGTTCTCGGACTGAAGCAGGAAAGATAACACACACACTGAACACTGGTGCCACCAGAGAGGACCAAAGTCAGAGCTATCGATAGTGACACTATGAATTCGCGGGTGAGGTATCATTGACTCTGTCCCTCTGTTTTTTGACAAGGGAGAGTTTAAACAGAAACCGCCATCCCTGTTAACGAGGTTGCTCGCTAATTTAATCTAATCTGCCTCCCTAATAACACTGTCCCAATTACTGTACGTGCATGCCAGTATCTCGGTGTTATATATATACAGGGTATTTCAAAAATGACCGCTATATTTGAAACGGCAATAAGAACTAAACGAGCAGCGATAGAAATACACCGTTTGTTGCAATATGCTTGGGACAACAGTACATTTTCAGGCGTACAAACTTTCGAAATTACGGTAGTTACAATTTTCAACAACAGATGGCGCTGCAAGTGATGTGAAAGATATAGAAGACAACGCAGTCTGTGGGTGGCCATTCTGTACGTCGTCTTTCTGCTCTAAGCGTGTGATGTTCACAACGTGCAAATGTGCTGTGGACAACATGGTTTATTCCTTAGAACAGAGGATTTTTCTGGTGTTGGAATTCCACCGCCTAGTACATAGTGTTGTTGCAACAAGACGAAGTTTTCAGCGGAGGTTTAATGTAACCAAAGGAGCGCAAAGTGATACAATAAAGGATCTGTTTGAATAATTTCAACGGACTGGGAACGTGACGGATGAACGTGCTGGAAAGGTAGGGCGACCGCGTACGGCAACCACAGAGGGCAACGCGCAGCTAGTGTAGCAGGTGATCTAACAGCGGGATTCCGTTCGTCGTGTTGCAGCTGCGGTCCAAATGACGCCAACGCCCACATATCGTCTCATGCGCCACAGTTTACACCTCTATCCATACAAAATTCAAACGCGGCAACCCCTCAGCGCCGCTACCATTGCTGCACGAGAGACATTCGCTAACGATATAGTGCACAGGATTGATGACGCCGATATGCATGTGGGCATCATTTGGTTTACAGACGAAGCTTATTTTTACCTGGACGGCTTCATCAGTAAACAGAACTGGCGCATATGGGGAACCAAAAAGCCCCATGTTGCAGTCCCATCGTCCCTGCATCTTCAAAAAGTACTGGTCTGGGCCGCCATTTCTTCCAAAGGAATCATTGGTCCATTTTTCAGATCCGAAACGATTACTGCATCACGCTATCTGGACATTCTTCGTGAATTTGTGGTGGTACAAACTGCCTTAGACGACACTGCGGACACCCCTCGTGGTTTATGCAAGATGGTGCCCGGCCACATCGCACGGCCGACGTCTTTAATTTCCTGAATGAATATTTCGATGATCGTGTGATTGCTTTGGGCTATCTGAAACATACAGGAGGCGGCGTGGATTGGCCTCCCTATTCGCCAGACGTGAACCCCTGTGACTTATTTCTGTGGGGACACTTGAAAAACCAGGTGTACCGCCAGAATCCAGAAACAATTGAACAGGTGAAGCAGTACATCTCATTTGCATGTGAAGCCATTGCGCCAGACACGTTGTCAAAGGTTTCGGGTAATTTCATTCAGAGACTACGCCATATTATTGCTACGCATGGTGGATATGTGGAAAATATCGTACTAGAGAGTTTTCCAGACCGCAGCGCCATCTGTTGTTGACAACTGTAAGTACTGTAATTTCGAAAGTTTGTCTTCCTGAAAATGTACTGTTGTCCCAAGCATATTGCAACAAACGGTGTATTTCTATCACTGCTCGTTCAGTTTGTATTGCCGTTTCAAATATACCGGTCATTTTTGAAACACCCTGTAACATGCCGCAGCTGATATACACCCGCCCTACGCAGTCTAAGATCATCCTTAACGGAAGTGCTAATTTTAGATGGAGGTCGGAAAACACATTTCACATCGTATTTCTGTAAAACACGACCGATCTTGTTCGACGTGTTTCCTACGTAAGGCGAAAGGCAGTGGACTTAGGTTGATCAAACTATCAGGACCGAGGAGGACCGATGTACTGAGCATAAACGGCAAACACGATTACAGCAGCCAGGTAGATCTGCTATTGCCGGACATTGCTTGGACACCGATCACCGCAGTCTGGTCCCTTTAATCCCACGAACCAACCAACCAACCAACACCGGTCACCCCATGTTATATAATAGCACCTAGATATTGGCAATCACGTCCATCTATTGGGACAGTGTTATTAGGGAGGCAGTTGAGATTAAATTAGCGAGCAACCTCGTTAACAAGGATGGAGGTTTCTGTTTAAACTCTGTTTGGAATCCGGCTCTCTCCCTTGTCAAAAAGCAGAGGGACGGAGTCAATGCTGCCTCACCTGCGAATTCATAGTCTCACTGTCGATAGCTCTGACTGTGGTCATCTTTGGTGGCACAAGTGTTCAGTGTGTGTTATGTTTCCTGCTTCAGTGCGAGAACCGAGGTTTAAAATATGCTTGTACGCCGCCTGTCCGTTGCAGTTTGCCATGAAAATGGCGGAGTGTTCTCCCGCCGGAATATCGGTGGTTGCTGAAAGTGTTACCTCATTGAGCTCCCGGAGGTTATTTGGAAGAGCTAGGTTTGTTTCGCAAGAACTTTGTTTTCTGAATCCGTGCTATGTATGAATAAATCGTTTTCTTGGACGTGATTCATAATGTTCGAACACATTATACATAGATAAGGAGGGGCATGTTGTCGGCACACCGCTCTCCTGGCCGTTATCAGTTTTCGTGAGCGGCATCGATTCTTCTCAGTGAAGTAACTCATGAAGTGTCCTCACGAGGCCGACTGCTCCGCACTTTACCCGCAGCGCTTGGCAGACCCGAGTGCTAGCCAAGCCCAGCAGTGCTCAAGTTCGGTGATTTGACGGGAACCTGTGTTAACACTGTGACGAGGCCGTTGGTTATACTGTCCGTTATGGGCGTATTGAAACTACAACTTTTGAAATTGAAGGTAATAATATAATAAATTAGCAACAACGAATTGCTCTTATAAGCTCATGATGATATCAGAAGATGCCTGGCAAACCCATCTTCAGATGTTTGGATAAGCTGACATGTAGTGAAATTGTTTGTTTAGTAATGTAGAACTATACAAACTTAAGATTTTAAGCTACCTATTGGAAAATGTCGTAAGTCTAGATAAAATGTTCGCTACGCGTAAGTAAACACAAAATCTGAAGACGAAGTGAACGTAAAATATACGTAAACTCAAAACCGCGTGTTACGAGCCATTGTTTGTTGGCGTGGTGTATAACGAAAGGAGTGCCACACTTGTCGACCGTTAGTTCACGAATAACATCACTCTAGTTTTGACTTCATGTGCCAGGAGCACTAATCTCACGTCACATGACGAGGCGGCCGGCAAGCTTATGTACGCGATCAGGTCCCCGGGACAGCAAAGGCCGCTCTTGCCTCTTCTAAAAAGTCAGGGAGTTTTCAGCCAGATACCAGGTGAACTGGGGGGGGGGGGGGGGGGGGGGCTTCGGAGGTCGCATCTGGAAAGGGATTTCCAATAGCCACATCTGTTTCGCAGTCAAGGGAAACCTTCTGAAGAGTTGGTCTAATCAGGATGAACGAATCATTTTTATTTAATTCTCTGGCTATAAATACCACACAAAAAATTATTCAGCGTAGCTTATGTAAAGGCGTCTTTGCTAACGAGGCCAATTAGTAGATGTAATGACTCACTCGATATTTGCGCTGCACATACCAAAGGGGAATTATTTTCCCAAACTTTTCGTTCTCTCTCTTGAATGGACATAGATGATTGCTGTATGTTTGGACTCCATTTTCTTTCAGGCGGGAAGAAAATGGTTCAAATTGCTCTGAGCACTATGGGACTTAACATCTGAGGTCTTCAGTCCCCTAGAACGTAGAAATACTTAAACCTTACTAACCTAAGGACATCACACACATCCATGCCCGAGACAGGATTCGAACTTGCGACCATAGTGGTCGCGCGGTTCCGAACTGAAGCGCCTAGAACCCTACAGCCACAACGGACGGCTACGAGAAGGAAGCCTTACGGTTTCTGTCTTGCTTTTGGTTTTGAGGAGCGTTGTAATAGCCTGAAATTCACCTTGCAAGTTACGTAAACGCCTCTGAAAATTCATCTGGGTTTCTAAAGTCGACAGTAGTTTTTACTGTTTTATCCTAGATTTTTCATTCTTGCTTGCCTTTCCTGTAAGAGACGTTTGTAAAAGACAGTCGATGTTCCTGGTTAGTCTTCTTTACAGTTGTATTCCTTTTTAACATTGACCTGTTCACGTATTCGCTTCCCATTACACAGTCAAGAAATGCCTAAAGACCTATGCATATTAAGACAGACAATCGTGAAAAATTTGTACACAATGATATCCATTATGCGATCATAAAACAAGACAAAGAAAAAAATATCTGACAGACACTAATGTGCCAAAGAAACTGGTATAGGCATGCGTATTCAAATACAGAGATGTGTAAACAGACAAAATACGGCACTGCGGTCGGCAACGCCTATATAAGACAAGGGTGTGCCGCAGTTGTTAGATCGGTTACTGCTGCTACAAAGACAGATAATCAAGATTTAAGTTAGTATGAACGTGGTGCTATAGTCGACGCAGGAGCGATGGGACACAGCATCTCCGAGGTAGCAATAAAGTGGGGATTATCCCGATCTACCATTTAACGAGTGCACCGCGAATATCTGGAATGCGGTAAAACTCAAGTCCCCGAAATCGCTGCGGCCGGAAAAAGGTACTGCAAACTGCAAGAACGGTACCAACGCCGACTGAAGAGAATCGTTCAATGTGACAGAAGTGCAACCCTTCTGCAAATTCCTGCAGATTTCAGTCTCCTTAGAAAAATTATACATGACTGTTCTTAAACTGACACACAATATTTTTAGCGCAACGCAATCTGACCTTAAAAAATCCCTACAAAAGAATGGCCCTGACTAACATTAACCTATACGTTTCACAAATCACTTACCTCACAAAAATCTTGGTTACTCGAACTACTGCAATACAGCGAGCACCACTACTGCCACCTAAATAAAAGATTCAAGCTACCGAAGGCGCTAACTGCTGATAGGTATAGTTAGTAAATGAAAGATTTTAATAGAGAACAAACAATGTATTTACCTTAATAGTTATAATATATGTAGCAGTTCATGACACCCAGTCTTACAAATATCAAAACTCCGCCATATCTCGCCCCACATCCACAACTGCTGACGGCTCACCTCCAACTGCGCAACGCTACGCGCTGTTAGCATCCAGCTGCCGCTGCCCAACACTACAATGGCAGACAACAATGCAAAACAGCCACAGTTTGCACACGGCACAGCCAGTGATTTTCATACAGAGCGCTACGTGGCGGTGGCGTTACCAATAAAAAAACCTAAACAGCCTACTTACATAGCCCCCATGCTCCCCACAAAAAAATTTACAAATTGTTTTGGCCAGTGGCCAATACAGATTTGAAAAAAATTTCATAATTACAATATCAAAGAAATAAAATGCTCACACTTATCGATACAATGTTGTTCAAAAGCTAAAATATTCTCACAGTCCATAAAGACAGTCCTGATCATTCATCAAAGTAAAATTGCAGTAGTTTTATTTTCTCAAAGTCTGAGTAGTAAAAGAAAATGCAAACGGAAGTAGTGGATTTCCATGCAGTCTTGAAGAGGTAGTGTTGTCCTTCCAATGGAAAGACAGTGCTTACTCTTGACATGCCACAACAGAGCAAACCCACAGCAGAGTCAGTCGAAGTTTTGAAGAATATTGGTTGATAAGTCAACACAGAGTAGACCCATTGTAGTCCTAGTAGAGATTACGGTATTGGTGGGCCACCAGATGTGCAGACCCACTGCAGTCCTTGTAGAAATAATGGTATTGGCGAGTCATCAAAAGTGTAGACCCACTGTAGTCCTTGTAGAGATGGCCAGCAGCTATCTGTTTGACTGTGCATGCGCACAATCACCATTCAAGAGTCTTGCAGATAATATAGCAAGTCAATAATCCACCACTTGTCCACTCACAAAGTTTTTGGAATTGTCCTTAGAACCAGCAATGCTGATAACCAGTCCCTTACTGAATTATCAACACACTTGCAAACACTATCAATCTCTACTTCTCACATATTGTCCATATACTATGAACAACAGAAGTGTGGGCAGTGAAATGTAACTTACAAGTTACTTAATTTGATGAACTGGTGTAAATTACGATTTTATAACATGAGAATACAATATCAAAGGTACAAAACACATCATTAAAGAACATAACAATAAAGATAACATTTGTAGTAATACAGGCTTTAAAAAACAATAGAAATGAACGTATACATCAGTGTTACTGGAATTATGACGTAAATAAATACATAAATGACCAGAATTGCTTTCGAAACATCAACTTCACAAATGAGCATTAAAACAAAACACAATAAATAATGTCTAAGCATCTTTATGAAGTAAATAACTAATTATTAATGCAAATTATATTTGAGGATAACAGTATTCCTCATCATAGTGAATGTAGCTTAGTATTGGAAGAGAAAAAATTCTATGAAACAGTACACAGAGACAGGAAGAAAACAAATACACAAGCGTACACAAACACATAGTGGGATACCACAAAAGGAAAGGACAGGGTTTGTTTTCAGGGTAACATTTGGTACTGCAGTCCAACCCAAAATTTCACACCATAGATCGTCCCTCTTATATCATCATTTGCTCCTGCCACAAAAATAAATAAAAAATTAATCCTATCCAAGCATGCTTTCTGTATTCTGTTCTCATCCTCTTTCAAAAATAGTTTTTCTCCTCTGTACACTACTTTTTTTGGCCAAACCATTTTCTTATAGCTTCTCAATGCTTTTCTTCCAATTCATCATAGTTAGTTTCTTATATAGTCTACCCCCTCTTAAGCTAACTTAAACCTACTGAGCTCATATGCTAAACTAAGGGACGAGGCAATGCAGCAGCACAAAACAATTAACACAAACAGCAATGATAAAAAAATGGCAATTGGCAAAGCAAGCCACAGTAAATCTAAATTACCAAGCAATGCAACATTACAACTGATATGAACCAATGTGCAGCAAGAAGAAAAATAAATCAATAGTAAAACTAGCTTAACAGAGTAATACAAAGTAAAATTTAGTAGCACTATGCCTGGCAAACAGCAGCGGCAAATACAATAACTTATAGCTAAACATGACAAAGCTCAAGCAGAAAAAATATTACACTAAAAACAACAATGCAGATAAGGGAAATGTATATTCACATCTTAATGTCTATATGATTAAAGTGGTGCACCACAAAAGTTATTGTAAAAAAAAATGTTACCATGTTCTTGAAAAGAAAATTCTGTATGCAATTCCTGCCAAGGGAAATGTCTTTTTGAGCACCTTCGTTTTTTTAAGTACATCATAAAGTTATTATTTACTGGATCTGTAGGCATAAAATATTTATATTAGTACGTCCATGCAATTTTATTGTAACCAATGCTGCAGTGCAAATAGAAACTAGATATTAAACAAAATAGGCAAAGAAAGGCGTGAAACGTCATTCGCTAGCCATAAGGCGTTTCATAGTGCAGTAAACAATCTTTCAACCTGCAAGACAATGGACATGAAACGTTTCTCACCATTTCATTTCAGTAAATATCATAAATTAAGAACTCTACAGTGTAACCATGTTTTCAAGTTTGAGGGTGTCATATTTACGATGCTTTCTACAAAGGAATGTCAATAACGAGGATAATGACCACATTTTTTCTCTTCACCTTTGCCTCTGACAGGCAAACACTAATGGCTTTCTTTTGTCAGGGGTTGTCGCGCAGCTGGGTGCCCACGACGCATTACGTGCAGGTGGTCACTTAACTGTCTTATCGAAATATTACGACACCAGTTTCCGCTACAGTGGCAGTCTCATATAAAAATATTTCACAGGTCTAGAATTTGCTTTACAAATCTGTAGAAACTAAATCCTATAAATGTAACAGTGTCCAAACAATTTTCGTCGGCATTGTAATACATTCACGCATTTACATACATTTCATAACTCTTAAAGTACGATTCTTGGTTTCCAACAAACTTTTTCACAAACCAGAGTCCCTAACCACTACTCATTATTTCTTACCTTGTTCGTCGACACTTCTTCAATATTTTATCATAACAGATATGTAGCATAATCAAATAACTCATACGGTAACATCATCTTATTGATCATATACGTACCTCAACAGCATAATACATATCGTCGTCGTAATAATATCATAACATGTCAGTCAATTCTCAAAAACGTTGTAGCTTTCTGCAATAATGTCAAAACCTAAAAAATTCTCTGCTCATTTCAATATTGTCATCTACCTCAAACGTACTTTAAAAATCATGATCTCATACCAAATACATCATTCATAGCTCTCATAGTATCACAATGGTTCCGAAAAAATATGAACATTTCACAAAGTAAAGACAAAATACAATTTCATAAGTGTGAAGTTATCCAACTGTGTAATTATGTAAACATCTGTCACGGATGTAGTAAAATAAATATTTAACACTCTCAGTTAAATGATCAGATAGCTGTGTAATTTATGTGTTCGAGAAATATGGTACCGATGCGTAAAATTGTATAAGCAAATACCATCTTAGCTAAGGCTCCTTGTGCTTGCCAAACACATGATACACAAAGTAAGCGTGTAACCCTCTGAGGATTAATTGAATTATACCTGCACGTGTTACAGTTTACAACAATGGAATGAAATGTATCACGGAAAACCTTTGTATCATTGTACTTCAAATATCTTTAAAAATAAATGTTTTAAGTACAAAATTAATCACTCAAATACGTGTACTGTAGCGCAAAACTGTGCGTCTTGTTGTAAGATAATCTCTGTGGAAGTGTCGTAGTTATCGTCCTCCGAAAGCTAAGTTCTGCAGAAGTCAATGTACTTACCTCATCATAAACGAATGTGAAATGCTGTGCGTATAGATATCATAGTTATTACGTACCTTATCGTGATCAAGAAAGTGCTATGCTGTAACGTATTGTTGTGCTACGGAAAAGGCTGTCTCGTTGTAGCTATACCACAAAAGTTACTACTAAAACATGTTATACTTTCCAGAAGAATACAGAAAAACTGTGCAGATATAAAACAGATACACCGCAAAAGCACAATGTAAATTCTGTCACACATTAGTAGCGTCGTGATATAATCGTGTAGATATCAAAGATACCAAATGCTAAGTCATCTTTAATCTCACAGAAAGTACTTCAAATAAAGAATGCTTTTCAAGTAAACCAAAATGTTGCATTAAAATCTCATTAACAGCGTATGTATTAAGTATGTAAGCCTTATAGTCGTTACGTAATCGTGCAACTAACAAGCAATTATGTACAAATAACAACACTGTGTAGTCTGTTCACTATAACAATGCATCCGTAATTTCTGTTTAAAAATGATCCCTAGGTTCTAGACTGGATAGTTAACTTCACAACATTGCTGCATGTTAACAGTTTCTCAGTGTGACAAAGCATACTAGAAATGTGAAGTGAAATGTTATATGGCAAAGACAAAGTTAAAAAGCAGATTATATTTCGATAAACGGTTTTACATGTGACATGTGGTGTAAACCTTTACTCTTCCTAGTACGCAGAGCTTCAGCTTCAACGCAATTATCATGTGGTATACGTCGGCAAAGAGTACTGGAATTTTTCTCAAGGTTAGCGTCTAACTTATTTTCCTGTGGGCCAGCCGGCGCACGCTGCTGCCTGCGGTGCAAGTCATTGTCTGTTTCTTTGTTGGCGCGCGCCGTTATTGGGATTAGGAGACCTAACTTCTGTCCTGTTTGAATCCCGCCAGTTCTGATGCAATTCAGATCTGTCGTCATGTCGGTAGATTCCATAGTTTCTTTCTTGTCGGTCACGTGGTGGAGAATTTCTCTCTGAATCGTAACTGCGCGCTAGACCGTTGCGTCTTAAGTTATTCTGTCCCCCTTGATAATAATTATTCTGGTTCCCATATTGTCTGTTTCTCTGATTGTCTCTGTGATAGTCACTACTGCGTAGAGGTGACCGTTCCCTGTAATTATTAATACTCTGCTAACGGTAGTCATACGGGTGGTGTCTGTTTTGGTCACGATTTGTGTTGTGAGTATAGCCTTGTCGTGTCCAGTTATTATTTCTTTCATCTCGGAATTGCGACGGATGTGACATGTAATTGTTGTGTTCCTGTTTTCGCATTCCGCGATTGTCAGTGTCAATTTCTAATTCTTGTAACAGTCCCTGAAACGCTTCAATGTCGTCTTTGCATCGTCCTGCCAAAAAAATATGTCGAAATATTCAGGCAGTTTCATTAAGCAAATGTGGATGAGTTCTGTGGGGCTGTATGGGTTTGAAAGATACTGATTCTTATGTAACATGTCTTCAAAATATTTCACAAAACTGGAAAATTCATGTTCGAAATGTTTCATCATAATGATGCTATGTTTTACTCGGTCTTGTGTAGCTTGAGACCAATATGCTGAGAGGAAGGCATGATAAAATTCTCCTTCACTGTGACAATCGTGAATGACCGATCGCATTCTTACAGCTAGTTCATTCTCCAAGTAGCCACACATAAATACTAATCTGTACTCTAATGACCAGTTAGGAGGAAAACAATGAGAGAATTGATGGAGACACACTTGTGGATGAATGTCGTTGCCAGAATTCTTAAATTTTTTGAATTTACGTGCCGTAATGAACAGCTTATAGTCAAAATCGTCGTGTCCGCGAGTAGCATATCGGTCATTGTTACGTCGTGTCGGCGGTTCCATCTCAAAATTCAGTGTACCTCGCTAATTTCTTTCATGATTTCCGCAATGTCCTGTGTTTTTATTTTGTGGTTGTTCTGTATTTCTATGTCCCTCTTCCCATATTGGGGCGCGAGTGTCCTCTGAAATATGTAATTCTTGTATTACTTGAGCCAACTGATCTTGTACTTCCCGCATTTCTCTTTTGTACTGTGTGTTGATTTGATTTCGATTCTGTTTGAATTTTCTAATTTCTTCATACTCTTCAGTGTCAGTGAAGGCTACAGGTTTTGTGTCATTCAGATCATCATCTACCTTTGTAGATAAGTTAGTGAACTGATCTGAAAGTTCGGCTACTTTATCCGATAGTGAATTTATTACCTCTGTGTGTTTTTGTGAACCAAGTTTCAGAGTGTCCATTTATGTTGAAATCGTATCTACTGTGTCCTTTAAGTTTTCCTGAGTTTTTTCAAGTTGCCTAACCGAATCGGTAGATGCAACTGAGTCAATTTTAGCTTGCAAGGTGTCATGATTTTCATGAACAATAGTTTGCAGTTCTTTTATGGCTACTTCGTGATTCTGTAATGCATTTTCATGCCGCGAAAAAATAGGTTGAAAATGCTCACAAATTTGTGTATTTACGTCAATACAGACTTTTTGACATTTCGATTCGATTTTATGCAACTCAGTAGTTAAATCTTCACATGCTTGTTCAAGCGTATGTTCCACTGAGACCAGCTTTTGAAGCTTTTGTTCCATTGTGTCTAACTTTTGAAGATTTTGTCCCATTTGTTTCTGATTTTTTTCAAGTGTTGTGTCTAACTTTGAAGATTTTGCTGTGTTTCCTCTGATTTTGTTCCATTGTGTCTAACTGTTGCTGTGTTTTTCTCTGATTTTGTTTCATTTGTTGCATAATTGCAATAATAATGCATTAGTGTCTGGAATCTGTTCCTCTATGCTTTTCGGCAGTGCAATTGCACCTCCAACTGCGCAACACTACGCACTGTTAGTATCTAGCTACCGCTGCCCGACACTACAATGGCAGACAACAATGCAAACCAGCAACAGATTGCACACAGCACAGCCAGTGATTTTCATACAGAGCGCTATGTGGTGGCAGCGTTACCAATAAAAAACCTAAACAGCCTACTTACAGTGTCAGCGTGCTAAACATTCAACGAAACATCATTGATATGGGTGCTTTCGGAGCCGGACGCCCACTCGTGTACTTTGATGACTGCACGACACAAAGTTTTATGCCTCCCCTGGGCCCGTCATCACCGACATTGGTGTTGCGTAGTCAAACGAGCTTCGTTTCAAATTGTATCAAGCGGATGGACGTGTAGGGGTATGAAGACTAAATGACCAATCCACGCAGGGGACTGTGGTGATGGAGGCTCTATAGTGGTGCAATTGGAATGATATGGCAGCCATCATACCGCTAGATACGACTCTGATAGCTGATACGTGCGTGAGCATCCTGTCTGATCACCTGCAACCATTCATGCCCATTGAGCATACTGTGGCACTTGGATAGTTGTAGCAGGACAATGTGATAACCCACACGCCGAGAATTGCTACAGAGGCCCTCCAGGAACACTCTTCCAGGAACACTCTTCTGAGATTAATCACTCCCACTGTCCACCCAACTCCTCCGACATAAACATTATTGAACATATCTGGGATGCCTTGCAATGTGCTGTTCAGAATAGCTATTCACCCCATCGTACTCTAACGGATTTATGGACGGCCCTGAAGGATACCCCCCCCCCCCTATAAACCATCGACCTTGTTGTTGGTGGGGATAGCCGTACCGTAAGTACAGCCCCAACGGAGGGGTATCTGTTGAGAGGCCAGACAAACGTGTGGTTCCTGAAGAGGGGCAGCAGCCTTTTCAGTATTTGCAAGCGCAACAGTCTGGATGATTGACTGATCTGGCCTTGTAACAATAACCAAAACGGCCTTGCTGTGCTGGTACTGCGAACGGCTGAAAGCAAGGGGAAACTACGGCCGTAATTTTTCCCGAGGGCATGCAGCTTTACTTTATGATTAAATGATGATGGCGTGCTCTTAGGTAGAATAATCTGGAGGTAAAATAGTCCCACATTTGGATCTCTGGGCGGGGACTACTCAAGAGCATGACATTATCAGGAAAAAGAAAACTGGCGTTCTACGGATCGGAGCGTGGAATGTCAGATCCCTTAATCGGGCAGGTAGGTTAGAAAATTTAAAAAGGGAAATGGATAGGTTAAAGTTAGATATAGTGGGAATTAGTGAAGTTCGGTGGCAGGAGGAACAAGACTTCTGGCCAGGTGACTACAGGGTTATAAACACAAAATCAAATAGGAGTAATGAAGGAGTAGGTTTAATAATGAATAGGAAAATAGGAATATGGGTAAGCTACTACAAACAGCATAGTGAACGCATTATTGTGGCCAAGATAGATACGAAGCCAACACCTACTACAGTAGTACAAGTTTATATGCCAATAAGCTCTGCAGATGACGAAGAAATTGAAGAAATGTATGATAAAATAAAAGAAATTATTCAGATAGTGAAGGGAGACGAAAATTTAATAGTCATGGGTGACTGGATCTCGAGTGTGGGAAAAGGGAGAGAAGGAAACGTAGCAGGTGAATATGGATTGGGGCTAAGAAATGAAAGAGGAAGCCACCTGGCAGAATTTTGCACACAGCACAACTTAAACATAGCTAACATCTACATCTACATGACTACTCTGCAATTCACATTTAAGTGCTTGGCAGAGGGTTCATCGAACCACAATCATATTATCTCTCTACTATTCCACTCCCTAACAGCGCGTGGGAAAAACGAACACCTAAACCTTTCTGTTCGAGCTCTGATTTCTCTTATTGTATTTTGATGATCATTCCTACCTATGTAGGTTGGTCTCAAAAAAATATTTTCGCATTCGGATGAGAAAGTTGGTGACTGAAATTTCGTAAAAAGGTCTCGCCGACACGAAAAACGTCTTTGCTGTAATAACTTCCATCCCAATTCGCGTATCATATCTGCCACACTCTCTTCCCTATTACGTGATAATACAAAACGAGCTGCCCTTTCTTGCACCCTTTCGATGTCCTTCGTCAATCCCAACTGGTAAGGTTCCACACCGCGCAGCAATATTCTAACAGAGGACGAACGAGTGTAGTGTAAGCTGTCTCTTTAGTTGACTTGTTGCATCTTCTAAGTGTCCTGCCAATGAAACGCAACCTTTGGCTCGCCTACCCCACAATATTATCCATGTGGTCTTTCCAACTGAAGTTGTTCGTAATTTTAACACCCAGGTACTTAGTTGAATTAACAGCCTTGAGAATTGTACTATTTATCGAGTAATCGAATTCCAACGGATTTCTTTTGGAACTCATGTGGATCACCTCACATTTTTTGTTATTTAGCGTCAACTGCCACCTGCCACACCATACAGCAATCTTTTCTAAATCGTTTTGCAACAGATACTGGTCTTCGGATGACCTTAGTAGATGGTAAATTACAGAACCATCTCCGAACAACCTAAGAGAACTGCTCAGATTGTCACCCAGGTCACTTATATAGACAAGGAGCAGCAGAGGTCGCAGGACGCTTCCCTGGGGAACACCTGATACCACTTCAGTTTTACTCGATGATTTGCCGTCTATTACTACGAACCGCGACCTTCCTGACAGGAAATAATGAATCCAGTCGCACAACTGAAACGATACCCCACAGGCCAGCAGCTTGATTAGAAGTCGCTTATGAGGAACAGTGTCAAAAGCTTTCAGGAAATCTAGAAATACGGAATCAACTTGAGATCCCCGGTCGATAGCGGCCATTACTTCGTGCGATTAAAGAGCTAGCTGCATTGCACAAGAGCGATGTGTTCTAAAGCCATACTGATTACGCATCTATAGATCGTTCCCTTCGAGGTGATTCATAATGTTTGAATACAGTATATGCTCCAAAACCCTACTGCAAACCGACGTCAATGATATATGTCTGTAGCCAGATGGATTACTCATGCTACCCTTCTTAAACACTGATGCGACCTGCGCAATTTTACAATCTGTAGGTACAGATCTATCGGTGAGCGAGCGGTTGTATATGAGTGCTAAGTAGGGAGCTATTGTATCAGCGTAATCTGAAAGGAAACTAATCGGTATACAGTCTGGACCTGAAGACTTGCCTGAATCAAGCGATTTGAGTTGCTTCGCAACCCCTAAGGTATCTACTTCTAAGAACTCCATGCTAGCAGATGTTCGTGTTTTAAATTCTGGAATATTCCATTCGTCTTCCCTGGTGAAGGAATTTCGGAAAACTGCGTTCAATAACTTCGCTTTAGCGTCACAGTCGTTGGTAACAGTACCATAGTCACTGCGCTGCGCAGGTATTGACTGCGTCTTGCCGCTTGTGTACTTCACATACGACCAGAATTTCTTCGGATTTTCTACCAAATTTCGAGACAATGTTTCGTTGTGGAACCTATTAAAGGCATCTCGCATCGAAGTACGTGCCAAATTTCGCGCGTCTGTAAATTTTAGCCGATCTTCTGGATTTCGCGTTCTTCTGAACTTCGCATGCTTTTTCCGTTGCCTCTGCAACAGCGTTCGGACCTGTTTTGTGTACCATGGGGGATCCGTTCCATCTCTTACCAATTTATGAGGTATGAATCTCTCGATTGCTGTTGATACTATATCTTTGAATTTGAGCCACATCTCGTCTACATTTGCATAGTCAGATCGGAAAGAATGGAAGGCTTCTAGTGACACTTTGTCCGCTTTTTTAAATAAAAATATTTTGCGTTTGTTTATGATGGATTTGGAAGAAACGGTATTGAACCTAGCTACAACAACCTTGTAATCACTAATCCCTGTATCAGTCATGATGCTCTCTATCAACTCTGGATTGTTTGTGGCTAAGAGGTCAAGTGTGTTTTCACAACCATTTACAATTCGCTTGGGTTCGTGGAGTAACTGCTCGAAATAATTTTCGGAGAAAGCATTTAGGACAATCTCGGAAGATGTTTTCTGCCTACCACCGGTTTTGAAGAAGTATTTTTGCCAACATATCGAGGGAAGGTTGAAGTCCCCACCAACTATAACCGTATGAGTGGGGTATTTATTTGTTACGAGACTCAAACTTTCTCTGAACTGTTCCGCAACTGTATCATCGGAGTCTGGGGGTCGGTAGAAGGAACCAATTATTAACTTAGTTCTGCTGTTAAGTATAACCTCCACCCATACCAATTCGCACAGAGTATCTGCTTCGACTTCACTACAAGATAAACCACTACTGACAGACACAAACACTCCACCACCAATTCTACCTAATCTACCTTTCCTGAACACCGTCTGAGACTTCGTAAAAATTTCTGCAGACCTTATTTCAGGCTTTAGCCACCTTTCTGTACCTATAACGATATCAGCTTCTGTGCTTTCTATTAGCGCTTGAAGCTCAGGGACTTTTCTAGCACAACTACAACAATTTACAACTTTAATTCCGACTGTTCCTTGATCCAAGCATGTCCTGTATTTGCCATGCACCCTTTGACATTGAAGCCCACCCAGTACTTTCCCGAGGCCTTCTAACCTAAAAAAAAACCGCCCAGTCCACGCCACACTGCCTCTGCTACCCGTATAGCCGCCAGCTGAGTGTAGTGAACTCCTGACCTATTCAGCGGAACCCGAAACCCCACCACCCTATGGCGCATGTCAAGGAATCTGCAGCCATCACAGTGGCAAAACCGTCTGAAACTCTGATTCAGACCCTCCACCCGGCTCTGCACCAAAGGTCCGCAGTCGGTTCTGTCGACGATGCTGCAGATGGTAAGCTCTGCCTTCATCTCGTAAGCAAGACCGGCAGCCTTCACCAAATCAGATAGCAGCTGGAATCCAGAGAGAATTTCCTCAGATCCAAAGCGACACACGTCATTAGTACCGACATGTGCCACCACCTGCAGCTGGCTGCACCCTGTGCTCTTCATGGCATCCGGAAGGACACTTTCCACATCAGGAATGACTCCTCCCGGAATGCACACTGAGTGCACACTGGATTTCTTCCCCTCCTTAGCCGCCATATCCCTAAGGGGCCCCATTACGCGCCTAGCTTGGTTTAAGAATCACGAAAGAAGGTTGTATACATGGAAGAACCCTGGAGATACTAAAAGGTATCAGATAGATTATATAATGGTAAGTCAGAGATTTAGGAACCAGGTTTTAAATTGTAAGATATTTCCAAGGGCAGTGTGGCCACAATATATTAGTTATGACCAGTAGATTGAAACTGAAGAAACTGCAGAAAGGCGGGAATTTAAGGAGATGGGACCTGGATAAACTGACTAAACCGGTGGTTGTACAGAGTTTCAGGGAGACATTAAGGGAACAATGGACTGGAATGGGGGAAAGAAATAAAATAGAAAAATAATTGGTAACATTTATGGAGGAAGTAGTGAAGGCAGCAGAGGATGAAGTAGGTAAAAAGACTAGTAGAAATCCTTGGGTAACAGAAGAAATATTGAATTTAATTGATGAAAGGAGAAAATATAAAAATGCAGTAAATGAAGAAGGCAAAAAGGAATACAAACGTCTCAAAAATTAGATCGACAGGAAGTGCAAAATGGCTAAGCAGGGACGGCTAGAGGACAAATGTAAGGATGTAGAGGCTTATCTCACTGGGGGTAAGATAGATACTGCCTACAGGAAAATTAAAGAGACCTTTGGAGATAAGAGAACCACTAGTATGAACATCAAGAGCTGAAATGGAAACCCAGTTCTATGCAAAGACGGGAAAGCAGAAAGGTGGAAGGAGTATATAGAGGGTCTATACAAGGGCGATGTACTTGAGGACATAATTATGGAAATGGAAGTGGATGTAGATGAAAATGAAATGGGAGATACGATACTGCGTGAAGAGTTTGACAGATCACTGAAAGACCTGAGTCGAAACAAGGCCTCCGGAGTAGATAACATTCCATTGAAAGCACTGACGGCCTTGGGAGAGCCAGTCCTGACCAAACTCTACCATCTGGTGAGCCAGATGTATGAAACAGGCGAAATACCCTCAGACTTCAAGGAGAATATAATAATTCCAATCCCAAAGAAAGCAGGTGTTGACACATGTGAAAATTACCGAAAAATCTGTTTAATAAGTCACAGCTGCAAAATACTAACATGAAATCTTTACAGACAGAATGAAAAAAATAGTAGAAGCCTACATCGGGGAAAATTATTTTGGATTCCCTAGAAATACTGGAACTTGTGAGGCAAAACTGACCTTACGACTTATCTTAGAAGAAAGATTAAGAAAAGGCAAACCTACGTTTCTAGTATTTGTAGACCTAGAGAAAGCTTTTGACAATGTTGACTGGAATATTCTCTTTCAAATTCTAAAGGTGGCAGGGGTAAAATACAGGGAGCGAAAGGCCATTTACAATTTGTGCAGAAACAAGATGGCAGTTATAAGAGTCGATGGACATGAAAGGGAAGCAGTAGTTGGGTAGGGAGTGAGACAGGGTTGTAACCTCTCCCCGGTGTTATTCAATCTATATATTGAGCAACCAGTAAAGGAAACAAACGAAAAATTTGGAGTAGGGATTAAAATCGATGGAGAAGAAATAAAAACTTTGGCGGTCGCCGATGACATTGTAATTCTGTAAGAGACAGCAAAGGACTTGGAAGAGCAGTTGAATGGAATGTACAGTGTCTTGAGAGGAGGATATAAGATGAAAATCAACAAAAGCAAAACGAGGATAATGGAATGTAGTCGAACTAAGTCGGGTGATGCAGAGGGAATTAGGTTAGGGAATGAGACACTTAAAGTAGTAAAGGAGTTTTGCTACTTGGGGGGCAAAATGACTGATGATGGTCAAAGTAGAGAGTATATAAAATGTAGACTGGCAATGGTAATGAAAGCGTTTTTGAAGAAGAGAAATTTGTTAAAATCGAGTATAGATTTAAGTGTCAGGAAGTCATTTCTGAAAGTATTTGTAAGGATTGTAGCCATGAATGGAAGCGAAACATAGACGATAAATAGTTTGGACAAGAAGAGAATAGAAGCTTAGATGGGTAGATCACATAACTAATGAGGAAGTATTGAATAGGATTCGGGAGAAGAGAAGTTTGTGGCACTACTTGACCAGAAGAAAAGATCGGTTCGTAGGACATGTCCTGTGGCATCAAGAGATCAACAATTTAGTGTTAGAGGGCAGTGTGGAGGGTAAAAATCGTAGAGGGAGACCAAGAGATGAATACACTAATCACATTCAGAAGGATGTAGGTGGCAGTAGGTACTGGGAGATGAAGAAGCTTGCACAGGATAGAGTAGCATAGAGAGCTGCATCAAACCAGTCTCAGGACTGAAGACCACAACAACAACAACAACTGAAGGATTTATGCTGTAAGTTCCATCCATAAATACTTTAGACATTAGTTGAGTCCATGCCACATTGTTTTGCGACATTTCTTCGCGCTCGCGAGGGCCCTAGCAAGATTGGGCCCGTTTCTTTGGATCTTCAGTGTATTAGTAATCGTATAATGACTCTCAACAGCAAGAGAAGCAACTTAAGAATATAGCTGTCAGATGGGAAATCCAAGTAAATAATACTCTTCAAACTGCGGCTTAGTTGCAAGATAGGTCGTCGTCGTATCCGGATCCCGCTCCAACTACTGCCGGGTTTGGTTTGTTACTATGGATTTTGGCAATGTTAGTTTCAGAGGGTATTCGGATGCCTTTCCTGTCGCCGCCATGTACCTCCAGGGAAGGAAATAGCGTACTTCAGACGTCTGCGTCTAGTGTAAACCGTGAAGTAGTGCGAACGTTTTTCAAATGTCTGCGAGTCGTGGAACTGAGGTGGGACGTGAGGACTAGCCCGGTATTCACCTATTAGGGTTTGGGAAACAGCCGTAAAACAACATCCAGGCTGGCCGGCACAACGGCCCTTGTCGCTAAACCTCCGGAGGGATTCGAACCGCGGCCAGGGCGTCTACCCGAGAACAGGAAGCAGCGCGTTACGCTCTCGGGTAATCAGGCGGGTGCAAGATAGGTAACCAGAGTAATAAACTTTCAAATTCGTTCGTCTATTACACACAGTATGATGATAGTGAAAATTTTATATGTGACAGAAAGACATATATTTTAATATTAGATTTAGGGAGTGAACTTGTTGGCAGAAGAAAACTACGTCTGCACTACATCTAACTCAACATAAGCATACTATAGCCAACATGCGAGTAGATTACAACATGCACGTCGTACACACCGTGCCAAATGGCTTATAACAAACCCATCATCTCCATTCCCATAGCCAGATGTGGCGTTCCCTTAACATTATTTTCAAATTTGTAGCTCTATGACCTTCCTGCGAACCTTATCTCTCTTAAGTTAGTGTGATAACGAATCCAAACAACAAAATGAGCACTTTTAACAACATATTAAGGTGCTGTGTACTCAAAGGCTGTTGTTGACAGCGAGTTTAGCTGATTAAAACTTAATTTTCGTATCGAAGTGCTTCTGATTTGTTTAATGGACATACCGTTCGGTGTTTGTATTTACCAAGAGAGTATTCAGAGACATTCGCTACTCCCATTAATATCTGCTTTCCACTAAACGTTGTTGCGCGAAGTGGCCGTGCGGATAGAGGCGCCATGTCACTAATCGTGCGGCCCTTCCTGACGGAGTTTCGAGTCCTCCCTTGGGCAGGGGTGTGAGTATTGTCCTCAGCGTTTAGTTAGTTTAAGTAGTGTGTAAGCCTAGGGACCGATGACCTCAGAAGTTTGGTCCCTTAGGAATTCAAACACACACACACACACACACACACACACTAAACATACACAGCACTGATACGAGGGTAGACACTACTCTTACCTCGAGACATTCCTTCCAGAACATAAAGCTTGTATTTGCTATGTGCGGTCCCTTGTTCTGGAGGAACGAAATTGTAAGTTCAATGTGTTCATTCAGTTGGGAATAGTTACGCCAAGTTAATTTTTTAATAAGATTAAAATTTGCTTTTGAAAAGCAGAATGAAACACAGAAGATATTTATTCAATTGTTTCAAGTACTACATGTCTTTTCAAAATTCAGCTAAAGTTAATACTGGTCATTTTAAGGTAATATAGTCCTGATATTTCAACAAAATGTTTGATCTAAATGAATTTTACTCAAGGGATGAAGCAAACCGAACGATACTCTGACAATTTACATTTAACAAAACAATGTAATTGCTGTAGCCGGTGATAACAATTTTAAAAAAAAGAAATTGATTTTGATATCTAACGCTAATACTCTGCAGGTATAAGTACCAGTACACTGAGCAAAACACACTTGGTCACAGAACGACCCTGTAATAATGAAAATTAAACAATTCATAGCTTACCTTGTATGTGTAGAGCTGTAGGGGATATGGTGTCAAAACCTTTTCTGAAAATATTTCACGTCTCTGGTTAAAATTATATCACAGTGGCATCGCCAAGGCTGCACATATTCAGTGGGACACAGCTGCAGAATGTATGTGAAAAAGTTAGGGATAATGTCACTAACTGGTAAGTGCCGGTGAAGTGCAGGCGGTATAAAACAGAACGAAATGATGTTCCATTTAAGATATACTCCATATCATTTGGCCCCCCTGCCCTTCCCTCCACGATGGAAATGGAGGTCGCTGTGGAAGATATGGAGATGGAATCAGTAATTACACCATCTCCCCTTCCCGCCCCCCCCACCCATTTTATCTGGTTCCAAGTCCTGAGGGTGGGGTTATACCTGACAGCTCTGCACATTGGGTAACAAAATAGCATTGCAGTCAGTTCTGTTGCCGTACTGGCACTCCTACTTTTTGTGGTGTTAATGTGATCCCCACGTTTGATCTGAAAGAGGATTATTTCCACCTATTACTTGTGGAAAAGCCGAAAACAGTAACCGCGATTTGTGACTGACTGGAACATGTTTGACTAGAATCATGTTCTCTTTGGGCTCTCAACCTGAACATAAGTATTTCTTGATGCAATAATTTACCAACAGCCGTATGTACTGTAGAAATTTATTTTATTTTATGAACATATGTGCTACCAGTTTCGGCATTACATTGATGCCATCTTCAGGCCCCTGTTCAATGAGTAGAAGAAATGCACTATTATAAAAAAAAATATAAAAAATGTAGAACATACGTCAACAATTGACAGGTATCATGTAACGTACGTAAGTAACATTATGGCACATATGCTTCTGCCTATGTCATGCTGTTGTTAATAGTTTTCCCTGTTTCACTCAACGCATGATATGTGAACATAAGTGTACGCTATTATTCGTAAATAAGAGGCCATGCAACACATTAGATGTACTGCATACATTCGTATTTCCAGTGGAACAGTGGAAGAATTTTTTAAAAATAAAAATTAACTAATATAAATAACAATAAAATAAATTAAAATACAAGAAATTGTGACAACCTTGTCAGAATACATAGTAACTTATCTGTGGTCTAGGACGTTTTACGTGTGGTACGACAGACAGCTGCCGCAATATTAACGATAAAAAGCATAAAAGTGTTTGTCTTAAAACCCAATTGCATTGTCGAAGTAAACAAATGCAATCGTTCTATAAAATCATCAAACACCGCGTCATCGTAGACACTTCATTAGGACCCTTATGTAGTACAACCCCACATTGTGGTGAGTGGATCCATGCAATGCCAGTAGCTGTCTCAAGTAGTCATGGTTACAATGAAGTTTCTCAATCTCTATACATCAAGAAATGTCTATCTCCCTACATATAAGTCCTGTACAATTACGCAGGAATATATCAAGTGGAACCGATTGAATAAAAGGGAAAGGATGAAAAAGAGAAATATAGGAGGCCGCCTATATCTATGAAGATAAACCTCAAAATGAAATATATACAATCCCTAAGACTAAGGGTATGGCTTTTAACTATGGCAAATCATTCTGAGGTTGCATTAAGGGCAGGTGTAATAGCTTATGAGATGACTATCTGCATCTTAAGTACAGCATCCAGTGTCATCATATTCGGTCTAATGACCTTAATAAGTCAGAAACTATTTGCATGGGACGAAATATCACGGTACCTAAAAATTGGTCAAAGTATTTGACTAGTTAAAGCCAGACAATAACGGACTTATACGAATTAGTTGAGTGTCAGGAAGTGCAACGTTACATCAAGTATAAAACTGGTTAAGTGGCAACTGAAGAGTGCAACGATAGGTAAACAGTACAGTAATCCAAAAGGGTTAGAAAATGATGTTGGACACATTTTTAAGTTATGGCAGGGGAAGAAATGTAGAATTGGCCATAAGTGAATTATACTGGCAAATATCAAAATAGCATCTAAGTATAGTACACAAAATTCCAAAGTATTGTAGTATAATACCAGTATCACGTACAGTAGGACAGACAAGTGACACATAACAATACCACTTGTAAATAAGGCAGGCAATCAGTGTATATTATAAAGTAGGACGAACTACCTGTAACAGTGAGTAGAGAATGTGTGATAAACTATTGATTCATAAAAGACAACCATATCGATGTACAAATATAGCACACAGATATTTATAAGCAACACAAACAAACATTATTTCTCAAAAAGTAGGTCAGACATCAGACAATTCATTTGGTAGGCAACTAAAAGCTATTGCATAAGTGCATTGTGCAACATTGTATACGAGTATGTCATAGTGACACCATATAACTTTAACATTTACAAACACATTAGTATACCTACATATTTTTATGAATAATATGTGAAGACAGAAAACCAGTGTTACACTATGTAACATAATCTCCACAATTATAGTTATCACGACAATATTCGTCTTCATATATGTAGAACAAGTACTGAACAATAAATACAGTATCAGTGATATTGTTACCAAAGACAGTAGCTAAATAACAACAGATACATTAGAGATGTCATTTATTTGTATTAATTGCTTATTCTGAACATTCTATTGAATGTAGGATTATCACTGTACACTGTCTTTATAACAATATTTGCGTTGCCATAGTGCTGCACTGGAAGAAAAACTTTTTCTATAAGCTCTTGCAATTACTCTACTATAATCATGCACTCTGTCAAACGTCTTTGTACGTTGTAAACTATGACCACCACATTCTGATAGTGTTTAAGTTTTAGCAAGAGACATGTTCGTAGAAATTTGACAGTGGCGCCATTTGTCCTCAGGTCGTGATCTAATGGCTAGCGTTGCTGCCTCAGTATCACGGGGTCCTGGGTTCCATTCCGAGCCAGCTTTGTGTGAAAATTGGGACTTTGTACTGGCGGTGATGACCGCGCAGTTGAGCGCCCCACAAGCCAAACATCATAATTATCATCATTGTAGCCTTCTGGTGCTTGTTATTGTAAACTGAGTATAGGTCCCTTTTTGGCTTCTGTTTTTGTATGCTACATTTATTCCCTGTATTGAGCTAATGTGCAACCAGGCTACTGAAGCGATATCATGGTTGCAGATTAGCCTTGTCTTAGCCCAAAATGGGAGTGCATCGTCTTCGTAAGATTTCATCAATAGAACGCAATACGATGGTGTGCGGTGTTTAAATTTCGGATTGCCGTACGTTATAGGATTACGGTGAGGGAATGATAAAGACTTATCTCAAGGCGGCTATCGCCATGATGTTAGTTAAATACGCGTATTTTTTAATTTTCAGATAAGTGAGCCTTTGTCTGGAAAATGTTCGTTGCATGAGTGCAGGACGTTGTGCAAGATTATTTAATATATTTCATCCCGATACAGTTTTCTTCTACGCTGCTTTAACGAGTGAAATGACTGATGAACCAAAACACTGCCATGGCATCTTGTGACACGTTTGTGGTGCCTTTGCTTCAGTTTACTGCCTTTAGCGTATTCTTCATAGTATTTGAAATAAGTGTGGTTGCAAATATTAATGCAGTTTTCCAGGTTTGTGATTACATTTCAAACTGCAGACTCATTGCCTCCAAATAAGTAAAGTGGCTTGACAATCGTTTCAGGTATACAACAAACATTTCAAATTTGGTTCAGTCACAATCCTGCAACACTCCTTGACGACAGTTATGTCGAAATACAAAAAAGAAAAAGGAAGTTTCCCTTGTTTCAAAATATTGTACTGCGATCACACGTTCACCGCTGGGAAGGAATTCAAAATGCAGAATGCCCTGTCTGTCCCAGATCATAGTACGTATGATTTTCTGTGCAGCAGACAATGTCCGTATTTTTATTTTTAGTGGGATCGTGAGTGACATAACAAACACAAACTTCATAGTCGGTGACATTCATGTTTAAGACTCTGTCTTCATCATTACGGCACTGAGTAATAAATGTAAAAGCACTGCCATGTCGTTTCGTTTTGTTGACATTCACAGTCTTTTAGGATCACAACGGAAAGACAATTTACTAAAATTTAAGCTGATTGTGATAATCTCGTGCAAATTAGTTTTTGAAATTTGTAAAAACTCATTACAAAGCATATTTATTGTGAACTGTCTCTTCTCATTCATTGTCTTGTTCATTGTCTGAACCAAACCATCGCTGACAACAGAAGGGCACCCCTACGTGCTTCGTGGTGAACATTGGCTCATCCATCAGTTTTCACATTTTCACCAAAAATCTCTATAATTTGACTTTGAATTTCATTTGACCTAACATTCTTTTCGTTCAAAACCATATCACAGGGCGCATAGCATGTTCAGTCGGCCAAGATATTAACTTAACAGTTAGAATGATAACCTAACAAATGTTAATACGATATTGTCCGGTTGTAACGGCATCAGTGCAAAGACAATCAACCAGAGAGACGAGTGCAAATGTGCGGATCTGCGACACTAGTGCTACCGTGGTGGTAGAACGGAGCGATGTACAACATACAAGAATAAATAAGCAATCTTAAAGATACCTTAATTGCACAACTTACAGGGTTATACTACTGAAGGAGATGCGCTAAGAAACATGTCATACAGCACCAGACCGTAGGGGATTACAAAAACTGCTGGAAAAGTTTGTGCATGTCCGACGTTCTCAACCTTATTGGTTTACAACATTTTTTTTCTATTTACACGTGAAACCATAAAATTAAATTGCCCAAACACTTAGACATACATTCTTCGGAATCTAAGCCCTTCTGCTGCAGTGAGGATGTATATACATCGTGCTAAGCAGTTCCCCAGGTATTGTGGACGCTTATACCCACGCCACTTGGATTTTCCTTCAGTGCTATGGACTTCAGAAGGCGTCCTGAGCAGCAGACATCTCACGAGTTTTCTCCATATCTCAATGAATTAATAACTTTAGAGTATTTATCATAGGACGTATGTTCCTCAACGTATGTGGTTCATTTCGTGCTTCCCTTTGTAAAAAACGTCGTTTCGATATCTTAAATCGTTTATGAGGTATGACGCTTTCTTATGGCGATACGCTAGGACGTAAATTAACCGTCAACAAAGTTTACTCCATGCGTTTTCACCTCTACAAAATCTTTAAAATGTCTCCCAGTATTCTACTTAATTTGATGCAGCACAGTAACTATCGGCTACACGAACAGAATTAGTCGTTGGTGAAGCGGAGATAACAGACGGTATGACGTGCAAAAATCAAATTTTGTTCAAGTAGTAATTTTCCGATAAATCTGTGATAAGGATTTCATATCAGCTGCTAGGTCCACATAGACGGAACTGGACACATAGCACCCGACCTTCCATGGGATGTACAGCCCCATAAATCCTAAATGAAAAGAGGTATCGTTCTGCTATCTACCTCAAATAAAATAAGGGTATCTTGAGTTTTTCTATTTGGTGAGGAAAATAACTTATGAAGGACGAAGTAGAGGGGATATAAAATGTAGAATGGCAATGGCAAGGAAAGCGTCCCTGAAGAAGAGAAATTTGTTAACATCGTGTATAGATTTAAGTGTCAGGAAGTCGTTCTGAATTTATTTGTATGGAGTGTAGCCATGTATGGAAGTGAAACAAGGACGATAAATAGTTTGTACAAGAAGTGATGTGATAAGGTAGGTAGATCACATAACTAGTGAGGAGGTATTGAACAGAACTGGAGAGAAGAGAAATTTGTGGCACAGCTTGAGTAGAAGTTATCGGTAGTTAAGACATTTTCTGAGGCAACAAGAGATCACCAATTTAGTATTGGAGGGCAGCGTGAAGAGTAAAAATCGTAGATGGAAACCAAGAGATGAATACACTAAACAGATTCAACGATTCAGAGGGATGTAGGTTGCAGTAGGTAGTGGGAGATGAAGAAGCTTGCACAGGATGGAGTAGCATGGAGAGCTGCATCAAAACAGTCTCTGGACTGAAGACCATAATATCTTATCATTTTTACATAAATTGCAGTGTATGAGCTGAAGCCAAAGATAAGCAAATTTTTCCGCACAGCGGTTGTACCTGTGCGAACCCTTTTAAAATTCTGTGCAACGTTTTACGTTATTTGATGTAGCTCAGCAATTACGATGGATAGCCCAAATAAATTCAGTTCTTCATCGAGTGAAAATATAAGACTGTAAGACGTGTAAAAACAAATTTTTTCACTTCATAATATTAGAAAAATTGAATGGTAAATATTTCATATCGGCAGAACGCCGCCTCTCGGTGCAAGCATTTGGAGAGCAGTACAGCCACAACAAAAGTACATCTTGAACGGCAAAAGGGCTAAAAAGAAGGTAGTGGATTTTTAAACATTTCATTTCCTTCTTTATATAATGCTCTTGGGTTTACAGTAAATGTTGTGACAGATGTAACAGAAAAACTAAAGAATAATAAAAAATATACGTCAGTAGTGACAATGGTAAATTCATCTCTTCTGGGATGACATTCATTTCCCAGATTTTCTCTCTCTGTTTTGTCTCTCACGGTATGGCAGGTGCTAAACCATTACTCGCTGAATACTGAACAAGACCGCTGTGGAATGCCAAGCGCTGTATCGAATCTCCGTCTGCGAATTTCTGTACAAAATACATCCGCGGCCGTGAGCTGAACGTCACGGAGAGCAGCTGGTTGTCGTGGCAGAGCGCGCAGGCGAGGCCGCCATGGACTTCATCATTACTCTGCAGAAATTCTTGGGCTAAACTTGCCGAGAATTTATCGCTACGGCGGTAGCGCGTCCTCATTATAAATACAGCAGTAATAAACAGCCACCAAGTTCGCGCCGGCAAAAGAATGCGCTGGAAGACTCGCAGGGGCGGTTTTCTCGGCCCCACTAATCCCGCTTTCTTCCTCCTCTGCGTCCTTTTCGGCCCCATTCCGCTAACCGTTCCATTCTTCCTCTCCCGAGTCCCCGTCACAAGTGGAAGACCGATATGTACAGGGCGCTGCCGCAAAAATCCCTCTTTATCTGTTTTTGTGAGCGAGCCGTAAATATGATTTCTCTTTATTTGCGGTGTGCAGAATTCCACTCGACCCACAAACGCCCGTACACCACATAGTCGTCCGGAGAGGAAGCGGCACATTCCGGTTCCAGTTAAGTACACGCCGCCATGACAAATTCCAGGGAGCGCAATCGGCGACGCCGCCGCGAACCATCTCGTCAAATATTAACTGTCCTCTGGAATGGACTGGTGTTTCTCGAGGCGGCCTGTTCCACAGAAGGAAACCACCATCCTCAATTTCCCTGCCGCTTTGTCGCTGCAGAGCCCATAGACTCTGCCAGGAACCAAACAGGAATTCTTTCGTGACAAACAGAGGTAGAAAATACCGCCAGACCGCTGCTCTGTTGTACTGGGTGCTTCAAATAAAACACGCCATGGTGCCATCGATTCATATCACATACATAAAGTCACACGTCACATTTTTCAGTTTATATGAGAATATTAATCTCAGCAACTACTTCAGAGTTTTTTATACGGGTTTCGCTTGGAGAGAGACTCATTCATGAGAAAATTTTATGAATATAATTTATATAGTACTGATAAGTGTGTAATGTATGTACTGTTTCTGTTGCCGGCCGCTGTGGCCGAGCTATTCTAGGCAATACAGTTTAGAGCCGCGCTGCTGCTACGGTCGCAGGTTCGAATCCTGCTTCGGGCATTGATGTATGTGATGTCCTTAGCTTACTTAGGTTTAAGTAATTCTAAGTTTAGAGTACTGATGATCTCAGATGTTAAGTCCCATAGTGCTTAGACCTATTTGAACCATTTGAACTGCTTCTGTTCCATATTTACATTTTGGAGTGACATCTCGTGACAGAGATGAAAGGTACTGGCAAATGGGCTACCAAGGAGGTGGTATCTAGCGGGAAACGCTGTAAACCACTACAACTCAATATAGCAGCTAAGTCTGTGGAGAATCTATTCGTCTATGCATACTTTCCCGAGCGGGAAGGGGTGCCGTTCGCCAGCACTAATGCTCCCGGCGACGTAGTGTCGAGGTCCGGTGTGCCGGCCACTCTGTGGATCGTTTTTAAGGCAGTTCTCCATCTACCTCGGCGAATGTGGGCTGGTTCCCCATTTCCGCCTCAGTTACACTGCGTCGGCGAATGCTGCTGTAACACCGTTTTCACGTATGCGTACACTATAATTACTGTACCACGCAAACATTTGGGAATACACTCGTCTGGTATGAAACACTAAGGATAGCGGGGGGAGGGGGGGGGGGGGGGTCGACTGGGGGCCGAACCTCATAATAACCCTGGGTTTTGTGTGGGGCGGCGGTGGCTTGGGTGGACTGCCATGGCCTGTTGTGTGGCTGTGAACCACTGTGAGCTACAGCGGGGCGAATACTCTCCGCCGTTTCATAAATATATACGTATACATATTTTATACACAAATTTGAAATTGAAGTTCTGTGCCACGTTTTTCTGTCTATGTGAAGCTAGATTTCGCGGAGTACTGAACTGATTTTGACACGGTTTTCTCTAATAGAGTGAGTGACGAGAATGTTTCTTGTTTATACAGACACAATTTCTTACGCTATGCCAGACAATCGGTTCGATCATGGGTACTACCAGTTCCAAGCAAGGGCAGCCACAACATACTGGAACTACTAAAGTTACTAACTGCTCTAACTTCAGGATTACACCTGTCTACTATACTCCAAGCCCGAAAAACCTTCATCCAACCCATCTTGCCCCTCCTCCCCCAATATCTTATGTCCGTATGTAGGCCTATATGCCATATCCTATGTCCCAACCAAATCATTCAATGTCATACACTATGCGCGTGTTTTTCGCACCCGTGTACCTTTCCCCCACGCGGATCCTCTACCATTCCATCAAATTGTTTCTCCTCCTCGCCCACATCAAAGATCTCCACATATACTACACTATCCACAATCTAGATTCCAACAACCCTTTCGTTTTCCTTCTGATTACCAATCCTTGTGTGTTTCTGTGCCTTTACAAACACATTACTCAGTCCCTACACCTACACACATCCCTCATCCTAAGTCAACGCAGCTCCCTCTCCCAGACATCGATGTCTGCTTCGAAATTTATCTGTCCTACCTACTATCATTCTTCTCCACCCACCCCAATCCTACGTCAGAGCATCCCTCTCCTTTTCTAGCCCTTCCCTTCCTCTTTAAACTGCTGCCCTCCCGAATCAGCAAACTCATGCCCAACTTGGGTCCTCTCGCTATAGAACCCAACTCCTACGTACACCTCAATATATTTTCTACCCGCATCCCTGAGACCAACAGAACGCATTCTTTTATCTCTATGTGGATGCTTCAGTTTTCGCGGGAATGTGCAGCCCTATATCGTAGAAGAATGCCATGTTTCTTTATGTGTGTTTGAATTTATGCATTTTTAACCATATTGGAATTCATTGGAATGTCTGTGTGTGCAGCAACCTTGAAATATTTGAATTCAATGTAGGATAACAGCCAGTCGCATACATCCCGTAAATTAATCCAGTAGATCTAGATTTAGACTATATAATAGTCATCATCGGAGCGTTACTGAACAGCTATATAAGTCCCAATGTGTCAGAGCACAAATATATGACAAACTGACAGTATCCTTTGTATATAAGACACAGAAAAACTTACGCCATGTTAAGGTTAGTCTCATTGTGACATATGTTACTCTTCTGACACATTGGGAGCTACATCACTCTTTCGTACTCCACCGATGACATGTTACAGTCGAAATCTAGATCTGCTGCAATAAATTACGAATATTTTTGACTCTGTTGTCCTTCTTTAAAATTTTATGTTTCTGCGTTCGTTTTTATATTTCAAGCTTTTGATTTTATGTAAATGCCAACAAAATTCATCCTTTTTATAATTTTTAAGAGCATCTGTAAACTTTTCACAATTCAGTAATATTTGTCTTCGTCTTTGTTACATGTTTTAAAACTCTTGGCTTGAGGGTGTAATTTCCTATCGCTGACAGCTTTGCCCAATCCCCAATCCCCAGTAGGTGGAGGGGGGAGCGACAATGCAATAACAGCAAAGAAAAAAAAAAGGCAGAATGGATCGCAAGTTTGTGAGTATAGCAGGATTGAGGGTTGATAATGAGCATCACAAAAGACGGTAGAAATGATCACTATCGACATCGATAAACTCTCCTAAACTTATCAAACTGTGAGACAGGCGCGCTCTTCTAGAGCGTGAGGATTAATGAGAGACCTGAACGTTAGGTTTGCCCCATATGTAAAAATTACTGAAAGAGGAATCAAACGATCTGGAAATTGCATTGCCACTGCCGATTGTCCACTCCTCGCCGAACATCTTAAGCACCCGTAACAAGGTTGTTAGGGGGTTGGGGGCATGTCAGCAGTCTTTCTGTGTTACTAAAAATGTCCATGCAGCCATTCATCTTGTGCGAATTGATCCACTTATACCTTGAAATTATGCAGTGGTTCTTTAAAGTATTGATGTTTTTCTGATGTGTTAATGATGCATATTCTATGATTTCACACACCTCTCCTGATGAAATGAAAATTACAGTACCCAGATACTCCAGTTCCATTTAACTCTCACACCAGCGGCAGATTCAACATGCAACAGTTCCTCTGCACGCTTTTATTAATGCACTGCACTAATGTTGTACGGATACATGTGCAGGTATATTTCCATAATGTTTCGAGACGACAACCTCAACTCCCACTTACTCAGATAAATTACGTTGAGATGTAGCGAAATTTTTTCCAGGCTTTGCTTCACTGGAGCAAAAGCATAATGACAGCGATGTAGTCGGTACAGAGTATGCCAAAGATGCGCTTCCACAAACATGTGATAGTAGTCTATCGTACTTTGAAATGAACGTTTCCAGTGTTTTCTCTGATGTGTAGTTCCTCTTTTCATTATCGATTATACATTCCGAAATAGTCTTATAAATACTTATAAATAATTACCCTATCACTTGTTTCCTCTCATTTGCACATTTCTAATTACACTGAAGAGCCAAAGAAACTGGTACACCTACCTAATATCGTGTAAGGCTCCCGCAAGCACACAGAAGTGCTGCAACACGACGGGGAATGGACTCGACTAATGTCTGAAGTAGTGCTAGACGGAACTGAGACCATGAATCGTGTAGTGCTGTCCATAAATCTGTAAAAGTACCAGGGGCTGGAGATCTCTTCTCAACAACACGTTGCAAGGCATCCCAGATATGCTCAGTAATGTTCACGCCTGTGGAGTTTGCTGGCCACCGGAAGAGTTTAAAGTCAGAAGTGTATTCCTGAAGGCACTCTGTAGTAATTCTGGACTTATGGGGTGTCGCATTGTCTTGCTGCAATTGTCTGAGTCCATCGGAACGCACAATGGGAAAGAGTGGGTGCAGGTGATCAGACCAGATGCTTACTTACGTGTCAGCTGTCAGAGTCGTATCTAGACGTGTCAGGAGCACATAACTACAACTGCATACGCTCCACAGCATTACAGAGCTTCCACCAGCTCGAACAGTCATCCGCTGACAAGCAGGGTACATGGATTCAAGACGTTGTCTCCATACCCGTACCCTTCCATCCGCTGAATACTATTTGAAACGAGAATTGTCCGACCAGGCCACATGTTCCCACTCATCAACAGTTCAATTACGGTGCTGACGGGCCCTGGCGAGTCGAAAAGCTTTGTGTTGTGGAGTCATCAAGGGTACATGAGTTGGCCTTCGGCTCCGAAAGTCGATATCGGGTGATGTTTCATTGAATGATTCGCATATTGTCACTTGTTGATGGCCCAGCATTGAATTCTGCAGCAATTTGCGAAAGGGTTGCACTTCTGTCATGTTGAATGATTCTCTTGAGTCGTCGTTGGTCGCGTTCTTGCAGGATGTTGCCGCAGCGATGTCGGACATTTGATGTGTTACCGGATTCCTGATGCACTCGCGAAATGGTTCTACGGAAAAATCCCCATTCCTACCTCGGAGAAGATGTGTTTCATCGCTCGTACGCCGACTATAACACCACGTTCAGACTTACTTATATCTGGACAACGTGCCATTGTAGCGGCAGTAAACGATCTGACAGCTGCCCCAGACACTTGTTGACGAACGCAGCGCTGTATTCTGCCTGGTTGCATATCTTTGTACTTGAATACCAGTTTCGTAGGTCCTTCAGTGTAGATTACATGTTCTGATCACTAAGGTTGATCTTTGGATCTAAATAAACGCCAGAGAAACTCATCTTGTTTATTCAGAAACGCGTAATAAAGTACAGAATTTTGATACGTGGTTATGCGTAAACAAGGCGTTTTGTTGACTCGACTACTTAGATCTGAAGATGGTCCTCCGTGATCAAACCATGTGATCGTATTAAAAGTGTGCACCTGAGACGCAATGAGAAATGAGAATTATGAGTAATATCAGAAACTTTGCTGATTTTCACAGGCTCAATATCTCTCCAGGAGCTATAAATACTCGTCTGGCCAGTTATATGTTAGCCGCCCAGAATTTTGTTAGTTGAGCTGCCGCTGGATTTCTAACAGTCTTGAATGTTGTCTAAAGAGCAACCACACTCCTGTGTTCCTACAAATTTCCGAGGTATTCGACACCTTACGTACCGTAACATTTTCCTTTACTGAAGTTTTAATCTAGAATTAATTGTTTCAAGCGTCCATATTGGAACAGAAATGCATGGAATATTACTGTGAAAGGGTACGCTTATGAATGAAGACGTTTAAGAGTACATTCTAAACTGAATTAGTTGAATACGTCCTGTTGACGATGTAGGACGTCAGACGATATACAGGGCGAGCAGTGAGAAATTGGTAATCATTCCAGCGACGAGAATGGCTGCAAATACGGGAAGCCACTAACATAAGTAGCTCTGACGAAGGACAGATACTTGTGGCCGGCGCCTGAGACGACCATCTGCAAAACTGCGAAGCTGATTGGGAGTTCGTGTGCCGCTGTCATGAGCACCTAAGGAAGGCGTTTGAATGACAGTGAAATTACGAGTCGTGAATGTTGTGCTCCTCCCCCCATGAACAATGGACCTTTCCGTTGGTGGGGAGGCTTGCGTGCCTCAGCGATACAGATGGCCGTACCGTAGGTGCAACCACAACGGAGGGGTATCTGTTGAGAGGCCAGACAAACGTGTGGTTCCTGAAGAGGGGCAGCAGCCTTTTCAGTAGTTGCAGGGGCAACAGTCTGGATGATTGACTCATCTGGCCTTGCAATATTAACCAAAACGGCCTTGCTGTGCTGGTACTGCGAACGGCTGAAAGCAAGGGGAAACTACAGCCGTAATTTTTCCCGAGGACATGCAGCTTTACTGTATGATTAAATGATGATGGCATCCTCTTGGGTAAAATATTCCGGAGGTAAAATAGTCCCCCATTCGGATCTCCGGGCGGGGACTACTCAGGAGGATGTCGTTATCAGGAGAAAGAAAACTGGCGTTCTACGGATCGGAGCGTGGAATGTCAGATCCCTTAACCGGGCAGGTAGGTTAGAAAATTTAAAAAGGGAAATGGATAGGTTAAAGTTAGATATAGTGGGAATTAGTGAAGTTCGGTGGCAGGAGGAACAAGACTTCTGGTCAGGTGACTACAGGGTTATAAACACAAAATCAAATAGGGGTAATGCAGGAGTAGGTTTAATAATGAATAGGAAAATAGGAATGCGGGTAAGCTACTACAAACAGCATAGTGAACGCATTATTGTGGCCAAGATAGATACGAAGCCCACACCTACTACAGTAGTACAAGTTTATATGCCAACTAGCTCTGCAGATGATGAAGAAATTGAAGAAATGTACGATGAAATAAAAGAAATTATTCAGATAGTGAAGGGAGACGAAAATTTAATAGTAATGGGTGACTGGAATTCGAGTGTAGGAAAAGGGAGAGAAGGAAACATAGTAGGTGAATATGGATTGGGGCTAAGAAATGAAAGAGGAAGCCGCCTAGTAGAATTTTGCACGGAGCACAACTTAATCATAGCTAACACTTGGTTTAAGAATCATGAAAGAAGGTTGTATACGTGGAAGAACCCTGGAGATACTAAAAGGTGTCAGATAGATTATATAATGGTAAGACAGAGATTTAGGAACCAGGTTTTAAGTTGTAAGACATTTCCAGGGGCAGATGTGGACTCTGACCACAATCTATTGGTTATGACCTGTAGATTAAAACTGAAGAAACTGCAAAAATGTGGGAAATTAAGGAGATGGGACCTGGATAAACTGAAAGAACCAGAGGTTGTACAGAGTTTCAGAGAGAGCATAAGGGAACAATTGACAGGAATAGGGGAAAGAAGTACAGTAGAAGAAGAATGGGTAGCTCTGAGGGATGTAGTAGTGAAGGCAGCAGAGGATAAAGTAGGTACAAAGACGAGGGCTGCTAGAAATCCTTGGGTAACAGAAGAAATATTGAATTTAATTGATGAAAGGAGAAAATATAAAAATGCAGTAAATGAAGCAGGCAAAAAGGAATACAAACGTCTGAAAAATGAGATCGACAGGAAGTGCAAAATGGCTAAACAGGGATGGCTAGAGGACAAATGTAAGGATGTAGAAGCTTATCTCACTAGGGGTAAGATAGATACTGCCTACAGGAAAATTAAAGAGACCTTTGGAGAGAAGAGAACCACGTGTATGAATATCAAGAGCTCAGATGGCAGCCCAGTTCTAAGCAAAGAAGGGAAGGTAGAAAGGTGGAAGGAGTATATAGAAGGTTTATACAAGGGCGATGTACTTGAGGACAATATTATGGAAATAGAAGAGGATGTAGATGAAGACGAAATGGGAGATATGATACTGCGTGAAGAGTTTGACAGAGCACTGAAAGACCTGAGTCGAAACAAGGCCCCCGGAGTAGACAACATTCCATTAGAACTACTGACGGCCTTGGGAGAGCCAGTCCTGACAAAACTCTACCAGCTGGTGAGCAAGATGTATCAGACAGGCGAAATACCCTCAGACTTCAAGAAGAATATAATAATTCCAATCCCAAAGAAAGCAGGTGCTGACAGATGTGAAAATTACCGAACTATCAGTTTAATAAGCCACGGCTGCAAAATACTAACGCGAATTCTTTACAGACGAATGGAAAAACTGGTAGATGCAGACCTCGGGGAGGATCAGTTTGGATTCCGTCGAAATGTTGGAACACGTGAGGCAATACTGACCTTACGACTTATCTTAGAAGAAAGATTAAGAAAAGGCAAACCTACGTTTCTAGCATTTGTAGACTTAGAGAAAGCTTTTGACAATGTTGACTGGAATACTCTTTTTCAAATTCTAAAGGTGGCAGGGGTAAAATACAGGGAGCGAAAGGCTATTTATAATTTGTACAGAAACCATATGGCAGTAATAAGAGTCGAGGGGCATGAAAGGGAAGCAGTGGTTGGGAAAGGAGTGAGACAGGGTTGTAGCCTCTCCCCGATGTTATTCAATCTGTATATTGAGCAAGCAGTAAAGGAAACAAAAGAAAAATTTGAGGTAGGTATTAAAATTCATGGAGACGAAGTAAAAACTTTGAGGTTCGCCGATGACATTGTAATTCTGTCAGAGACGGCAAAGGACTTGGAAGAGCAGTTGAACGGAATGGATAGTGTCTTGAAAGGAGGATATAAGATGAACATTAACAAAAGCAAAACGAGGATAATGGAATGTAGTCAAATTAAATCGGGTGTTGCTGAGGGAATTAGATTAGGAAATGAGACACTTAAAGTAGTAAAGGAGTTTTGCTATTTAGGAAGTAAAATAACTGATGATGGTCGAAGTAGAGAGGATATAAAATGTAGACTGGCAATGGCAAGGAAAGCGTTTCTGAAGAAAAGAAATTTGTTAACATCGAATATAGATTTATGTATCAGGAAGTCGTTTCTGAAAGTATTTGTTTGGAGTGTAGCCATGTATGGAAGTGAAACATGGACGATAACTAGTTTGGACAAGAAGAGAATAGAAGCTTTCGAAATGTGGTGCTACAGAAGAATACTGAAGATAAGGTGGATAGATCACGTATCTAATGAGGAGGTATTGAATAGGATTGGGGAGAAGAGAAGTTTGTGGCACAACTTGACTAGAAGAAGGGATCGGTTGGTAGGACATGTTTTGAGGCATCAAGGGATCACAAATTTAGCATTGGAGGGCAGCGTGGAAGGTAAAAATCGTAGAGGGAGACCGAGAGATGAGTACACTAAGCAGATTCAGAAGGATGTAGGTTGCAGTAGGTACTGGGAGATGAAGCAGCTTGCGCAGGATAGAGTAGCATGGAGAGCTGCATCAAACCAGTCTCAGGACTGAAGACAACAACAACAATGTTGTGCTGCGCATCGGCCACGGTTATGCTCTCGTTGCTAATGACAAAAGAATGGAAAGTGGTCAAAGAGTCTGTCACCGTAGAAATCTGGACTTATTCTGGAGAACTGCTGCACCGTTGACAACTTGCTGCAGCCGTGACTAGAAATAAACAGGGAACTGAAATGGTCGTGCGTCTGTATACAGCGAATACTTGTTGGTAGAGCTAAAAAATCTACAACTGGGTGTAATGTTCGGCACCAACTAGCAACAAAGAACTACTGTGTCCAGACTAAGAGCCAGCAACTCTCGCTCCCCGCGAAGCAGACCGGTACAGCGGGCCCTGGACCGAGCACGGGTCAGCCTGGCCGGTCGTCCCGGAAACACAGACCTTTCCCAGCGAGCACCAGGAGACGTCCACGGCGCCGCAAGAGGTCGCTACAGCCACTGACCTCTTTCCTTCCGTTCGACTAGTGACTGCAAATAGAGCCAGCCATATCCATGTGCCGTGCAGTATTTAGGTTGGCGCAGGAGGCCGGAGAGGCCATCTCCGGCGGTACTCCGCAAGGTTACCGCCCTTCGATTGTGCCATTCTAGCACTAATCGATGCAGCCAGTCAGCGGTCCAGCCGAGCAGCAGCGGTCCAGCCGAGCAGCAGCTGTTGAGCCGAGCAGCAGCAGCGGTCCCGGCCAATAGCAGCCCTACCGGCCGGCATCAGCGGTTCAGCCTGCAGTAGCCAGCCACCCCTCCAGCAGCTGCGGTCACCCAACCAGCCCACCAGCCAGCCAGCCCGCCCTCCAGAAGCAGCAGCAGTAGCAGCAGCAGCGGCGGCGGCCCCGTCCCCGCCCGCGGCAGCAGCAGCAGCTGCTGCATTCCTGCCAGCCGTCGTCGGTGTCAGCTTCAGCTTCCGCGCCAGCAGCGTGGGACTCTGCTCCTCGTCCGTCTTCGTCTTCGTCCGTCTTCGTCTTCGTCTGTCCCCAGTTTCTTTTCCCTTTCCTTTTTGTTCTGTGTATTTTGGTTTATCCTTGTCGTCATGTCAGCCCCCACCACCACTACGACGACTACCACCACAGCCATAGTTTACACTTCCCCCTCTGCCGCCACCACCAGCATTACACCATTACATGGTGTGCCCAGTCACACCCCCCTCTTTCCATCCCTCCTCTTCTCACTCTCCTTTCGCCCTCGCTCTTTGTCGCCCCCTCTCCAGCTTCTTCCTCCCACTCCTCTCTCCCTGATCCTTCCACCCACTCCCCCAGCCTGTCACTGCAGCCCCAGCTAGGGCGGTGGCCCGTCGGGCCACTGCCCACGCCCAACTCTCCCCATTGCCTTCGCCATCACCGCCGCCGCAGTTACCGTCGCTGTCGTCTTCACCGTCACCATCTCCGGCGCCGTCTGCTGCGTCCACGCCGGGACCTGCCCGTTCCCGCCACCTCCCTCATATCACCACCCTCCCTTCTGCCACTGTTAAATGCCCTAGTGGCATCACCACCTCCTCCGCTCCCAAAAAGACCCGCCCCATCCTCCTTCCCACTCCCAGGATGCCATGGTTGTCTCCCAGCCAGGTCCTGCTCCCTCCGCCTCCTCCTCCTCCTCCTCCCCAACTCTTTATTCAAATATCTCCTCTCCAGTCCGGATCCTTCCCCTCTTGAGGCCCAGAATCTCTCCCTCTGTCAACACTTCCCTGGTGCCCCCATTCCTCTCCTCATTCCCAGATGTCATTCCATTCTCATCTCCTTCCCAAGCCCTACCATCCATACTGACATCCTCTCCCACATCTCCATCACCCGTTTTGGCCCCAACGCTTCCCTCATCCCTGCTCCTTCTCCATCTCCAACCCGCCAAACCCAACCCCCACGTCATCCGCCGACCCTCACCGCCATGATCACTCAGCTCAGTTCGTCGATCATGGAGGAAGAGGTGTTGGTGGAGCTCAAGGCGCATCCCACGCTGGAGGTGTGGGCGGTTCGTCACATTTTCAACTCGGCCAGTCCCACCCGGTTTATGTGGGTTTTGTCCGAGGACACTCCCTCCATTGACCGTTTCTTCAAGGAGGGTGCCCTCCTCATCAACCAGCGCTATAAGGTCGTGTACCCGTCCTCAATCCCTGTGCTGCCAGAGGTGTCTGCACCATAACGCACACCCAACAGCTGAGTGCTGCGAGACCCCCACCTGCCCACATTGTAGACAGGCGCACTTCCTCCGGCAGTGCCCTAACCTACAATCCACTCTGTCCTGTAATACCTGCAATCTCCCCCACCCCCCCTACTCCTGAAAGTGTACAGCCCGACCCCCACCAACCACTCCTGAACTCACTGTACCTGTCCATCCTCTGGACGCCCCACCCCTCCTGGCAATTCCCTTCGCCCCCCCCCCCCCCAGGTTCCTCACTATTGTCCTACAAAACGTCCACCCTTTCCAGTGCCCTCACACCCTCCAACAGGTCTCCCTCACCGCATGTTCCATTTTCAACTTAAAAATGTATGCCACCTACTCCAACAACCAGGCCCATTTCACCTTCTCCCGTCTTGACACCCTTGTCTAAATCCCTGTTATGGCGCGACAGCACCATATCCTTTTCAACAACATCTGCTCCCTTCCCGCCAACAAGAACCTCTTCCTGCACACCCTTGCCACCCACAGCGTGGATGCCTTCCTCCTCTGTGAAACTGTCCTCCAACCCCACCACACCGTCCACACGTCGCCCTAACTCCTTCACCGCTCCGATAATCCTCTCCCGATTGCGCGTGGTTGCCATTGGTCACCACAGCCAGATTCCAGTTCGGCTCCAACCTCTCCTTCCCGACCCCACCGAACACCAGATCCTTAGTCCCTTCTTCGCTGGCCTTACCGTTACCTGCGCCACCATCTATGTTCGCCCTAATGTCCCTATTTCCTTCGAATTCCTCTCCCATATTGACCATACCTTCTCCTACTACGTGATCGACGCCGACCTAAACATCCATAGTCGTTACGCTGCCCAGTTACGGCGGTGGCATCGGTTCCTCTCCTCCCTTCAAGGGGCCTCATCCCCATACCCCAGCAAACCCGTCCCGAATCCAACTCCATTCCCGATGTTATCCTTTCCTCCCCTAACCTCCTTGGCCGCATAACGGTGTATGTCCTGGAGCCTATTGGTAGCAACAATCTCCCTGTCCTCCTCACTGCTTACGACGGTCGTCGCCCCCCTCCCCGACCCTCGTAATGACCCTCCCCCTAAGTGCGTCCATGACTATTCTCGTGCCAACTGGAATGCCTACCAGGATATCCTCTTCACCCAGGTTGATAACCACCCCTTCATCTACCACCACCCTGATGATGTAACCCATCCTGCCTGCTTTCTCCAGCAGACCTTGTCTGAGGCCGTGGAGGCCCACGTCCCTACTGTCGCCATCCAATCCCACCGTCCTACCTTACCCCCACAGGCCGTCCTCCTCCTCCATGAATCCCGTCGTCTCTACCTTGCCTTTCTCTCTACTCATGACCCGGACACACTACGACGCTACCGGCAACTCCAGCAACATATTCGTAATTTGCTTGCGGCCAAGAAACGCGGGGACTGGCAGAAATGCACCCGTTTAAATGCTACCCTACCTATCAACTCGTCCATGTTCTGGTCAGTCTTCCATCGCCTTACTGGAACTAAACCCTCCCCCTACTATCCTCTTCTTCATGATGATCACCCATTCCCTGAAACCCTTAATAAGGCCAATCACTTGGCCTCCTACGTCTCTGATGTATTTTCCATCCCCGACGATCCCCAGTTCGATTACTCCCTTTTCCCGGATGTCCGCGATGAAACTGACACCTCTGTCCCTCCCCTCACACCTGGTTCCAGTACTTGGACAACATTGCACACATAGAACTCAATGCCCCTATCACTACACAAGATCTCATTGCCACACTTCGCACCAACTGCAACACCGCTCCTTGTCACAATCGTGTCACCTACTGTTACATTCTTGAAGCTCCTGCCTCTTTCCTCTCTACCCTGGCCAGGCTCTACAATGTAGTCCTGTCACCCGGTTACTACCCTGACCAGTGGAAAACCTCCCATATACTGATGTTCCTTGAACCTGGTAATCCGCCATCTGCTGTCTCCTTCTATCCTCCTATCAGCCTTACCTCGGTCTTCAGTAAGGTCCTGGAATCTATCCTCACCCGCCGCTTCCTCCAGCATCTGCGCCAGCACCGCCTCCTTCCGGTTACCCAGTGTGGCTCTCGGCCATCCTTCTCTTCTGATGACCTTTCCCTTCACCTCACTCATCTCCTTTCCGTTCAGCTTAATTCCCATCGCTCTGCACTCTTCCTCTCCCTGGACCTCGAACGTGCTTATGACCGATTATGGCATTCCGGTCTCCTCTTCAAGCTCGAAACCTTCGCACTTACCATGAATTACGTCCGTCTGATCGGCTACTTTCTCTCCCGCCGTCCTTCCTCCATCACCATCAATAACACCGATTCCTACACCTTTTTTCCCTCCGCCAGTGTGCCCCAAGGCTCTGTCCTGTCTTCCCTTCTGTACCTTTATATACAGCGGACATGCCGCCGCCGTCAGCCCCCGTCCACCTTCTCCAGTTTGCGATAACACTGCCTTCCCTGCCCTTGCCCCCACCCTGCAGTGCTCCCTTCTCCAATCCCATCTTGACCAGTTCACTGCTTGGTGCAACCAGTGGTTGCTCAAGGTCAATCCCTCCAAAACCCAGCCGATAATTGTAGGCTAAACCACCACTTCCCTCCGCCTCCTTGATTTCTATCTCACCCTCTATGGCCGTCCTATCGCCCTCACCCCTACCCTCAAGTACCTTGGCGTCACCCTCGACCGTCGACTCTCCTGGACTCCTCATCTCCTGACAATCCAAGCCAAGGCATGCTCCCGACTCCATCTCCTCAACCTCCATTCCGGCCGTACATGGGGTCTGGACCTCTCCACCATACTCCACACCTATAAATCCCTCATCCGCCCTATCCTTTGTTACGCCCGTCCCGCCTGGATCTCCGCCCCCCCCCCCCCCACCTTTTACAAATCCCTCCAAATCCTTGAACACCATGCTGTCTGCCTCGCCTATCGCATCCGTCTTCTCTCCCCCACGCGGATGCTGTATGATCTCATTCCATTCCCCGACCTCCTCTTTTTCCTTGAGAGGATACGGATCCTGTACACCTCCCGCAAACTCGATCCTGCTCACCTGCTTGTTTCACTCATCCTCTCTTGACCCCTCCCGATGCTGCGCCTGCATTCCCACGTCCCACCCGGTTTTCACCTCTCCACCATCCTTACTCTCTCCCAAGGTGGCTTCCGCCAGCTCCCCCTCCCTGATGATGTCCTCCGCCCCTCCATATAGCCCTCCTACCAACTTTGATCCTCCTTCCCTCTTCCTGTGTCTGTTCCTTTGGCCACCTTCCCTCCCTCCTCCCTTTCTCCCCACACTTCCCCCAGGTTTCTCTTCACCTGTATTCCCATGTCCCAACCGGTCTCCATCTCTCCACCATCCTAACCCAATCCCAAGGTGGCTTCCTCCAGCTTCCCCTCCCTGATGATGTCTTCCTCCCCTCCATATAGCCCTCCTACCAACTTTGATCCTCCTTCCCTCTTCCTGTGTCTGTTCCTTTGGGCACCCTCCCTCCCTCCTCCCTTTCTCCCCACTCCTCCCCCGGGCTTCCCTTCCCCTGTCCCTCTACTCCTCCTCCCTTCTCCTCAGCCATTGGCGTCTTTGTGCTCCCATCTCCACCCTCTCCACCCCCCCCCCCTCTCCGCCCTTCTTGCCCCCTTCGCAGGTCCCCGGACTCGCACCACTACGTGGACTTTCGCACGCTGTAGATCATTGCCATCAGTGTCTCGTGTGTGCCGTCGTGTTTAGGGTTCAGTGTTCACCGTCGCACTCAATCTTTCACCGGTGCCATCGCCGTCTTCAGTGTTTGTACGTCGTGTCAACAGTTTCAAGTTTGAATTATCGTCGAGTGTGAACGGCTCCGTGTTTGTCTTTCTATGTCAACTGTTTTCTTGCCCACCGTTGTGTTACCTATGTGTAATCTTTCTGTATTTCCTCATTGTGTATCCTCTGGCTGAAGAACAGCATAGAACGCTGCTGACCGCCTTCCTGTTGTACAGGTTTTAAAATAACAATAAAGAAAAAAACCTGGGGAGGCAGTGCACGCCTCGCAGGGCCTCTATTCGTCCTCGGACTCAGGTGACGGCAACGTGGACTCCGCGCCGCTCTTCACGAGGCGCCCGGGGCTTGGTTTGGTGAAGTTTTATGGTTACTACAGACAGTTTATGATTGGAAGAATCTCTGATTTAGTTATTGGTAGGCTTGGAGGATCAGCCCTACCTCACGAATATTGTTTTGTAAATTTTGAAGAAAGACGTTAGTTTAAATAAAACCGCTATAACTCACACTCTGAGATTTTCCTCTATTAAGAACTCCCACTACAAGCACAGAACTACGAGCAGAAGACTGGTACCCAGGTGGCCGATGCGTATTGTAACGTCCTGGCGTTCTTCATTGGTCGGAAACCTGGAGGTCCTTCATTGGCGGCGCGTTGTGTGCTGTTATATTCGAGGGGCTGGCTCTGACACTATTGATAACCTAAGGTGCAACAGTGAGCATCTATGGAAAGTGGTTGAAAGACCGTTATAGTACAAATAAGCAAGACCTGGCGGGACCACGCCCCACCACGAACTGTTGAGCCATGAACGTGGCCTGCTCCGTGAAGTTGCAGACCTAGTGACAGAGTTCAGTACTGGTAACGGCACAAGTGTTTCGGAGCACAACGTTCAGCGCACACTATTGAACATGTAGCTCCACAGCAGACGATGTCAGTTACTCCTGCGGTGAATCTTCTATAATGGAGACTGGGCTATACATCGATGACGTGTTTCGCCTGGTCAGACAGTTATTGTTACACCAGCTAGATGGTTGAGTCCGCCCGCGTCGTTATCCTGTCGAACGCACGCTCAGAACAAGCAACGCCCTCCAGATGCAGGTCTGTAGGGGCGGTGTTCTTCTATGGGGTATATTCCGCTGTGTTCTTAAGGGACTGTTGTAGTAACTAAAGGTGCCTTGTCCTCGAATTTCCTGAAAAGTATGCGGACCACCTGTATTCTAATGGTTGATGTCTTTCTTGTCGGAGATGGCACCTTTCAGCAGTATGGTGTCCATCTGGGTCCATCTGCTGTTGTCATGCTATAGCCCTTTGAGGAGTATAGTAGTGGACTCGCGTTGATGGTTTGGCCGCCAGACTGGACTGACCTGATCTCGATGAAATCCTACTGGGACCATATCGGCCACAGTCTCCGCTCCCACGAATCAACCGTCAGTAATTTAAGGGAATTCCGTGACCTGTGCACAGACATCTGGTGCTATATATAGAGGAAACCTACCAAGGACTTTCCGTATTCTCTCCACACAGCATAAGTACTATACTGTGGTTCAAAGCGGCAAGGTAGCAGGTGGCCACAAAGTTTTGGCACTTCTCTGCGTGTTTCATAGTGTCACACTAGTGCCTTCAAGTTTTACTTCTGCTTGCAGTTAGAATATAGACGATTTGTAAATGCGAAAACAGTATTATTTTGAAACACGAGAAGTTGTATTTAATTACGGAGAAAATTTATTATGTTAGGTAGAGCAGTCGATGCCTGTGACGATGAGGCAGAATTTCCTGTAAATGAAGTTAAACGAAAACAAAGAAAGTGTTTCAATAAGGGGCTTTGGACCCATTATTTCAAATTCCTTAAACTAACGACGTTGCATCCGGAAAACGGAAAGACAGTAGTACAAGATGGCGTATCCAAACACATCTGCGCTAAAATAGAAATTCACGGTGGTAGACAAATGCCACTTATCCTTCGTAACAGGCGAAAAATTCATTTTGTCTTGTAAGAATGACGTCAAAAAGAATTGTATTCGAAACAAATCATGAAATTTGTCAAAGGCTACATCGTAACCAAAAAACAGTCAATATAAATTTCATCCTTTGGCATATACAAAGTCATATGTATTAACTGTCCTGCCCAATACGTACGTAGTACAGACCACAACCTTTATCCCAAATTCAACGAACGTCTTCTGATATAATACACCAATAATTCAGTAGCACAAAATTAAGATGGCTGAGGAGAAATTAATATACTGTGGAACCGGTCCACTTTTCCTTTGTAGGAATGTTGGGAAACCGAAATTATGTGGCAGACATTTTAAATTTGGTACTACTAATCCAGCTGTCCTATTGAATGGCAGTTGTGGCGAGTACGTTCAGTTACCGAAGTTTATTCCATGCAAATCTATACAGGATCTTTAAAACAACTGTTCCATGTAACGGGACTGGTCCAAAAGGAAAAAAATGAAATTTTATGAAAATTTCTATATAATGTCCTCTAACTATGGGTCATTGTATTATACAACATTACAAGATGTTCTCATTGTGGTTACCAATTATGTTTACAGGTTCGTCGATACTCACAAGAATCGTGTCTCGCGAAAGCACCGCTGACTGACTTTGGAGTTGGTCACGACCACTGGTTATACACTGATGAAACGTGTGCAGTTTTCGGTACTCCAATGTCTTTAAGAGGCCTTGTTCCAATAGCTGTATGGTATTTAGGTCAGGTGAACAAGGAGGCAGTATCACTGGCCTTCCTTGTCCAACCAATAGTTCATTATTCATTTGAGTTAGGTATTGTCGTAAGGAGACCCGGTGCTAGAGCACTTTTCCACAAAAAAGACTTATTATTTGGCGTTTACCGCCCCCTTCCCACTAGCCACCCCCCCTTCCACCGCCCTCCACCTACTCTTTTACTCGTACGTATTTCATCTGACTCAGTTTTAGCTAATGATTATCAAATTAAGTGTCTATAAATTTTGCATTGGTGCCATTCTCTGCTTAGCGCCCAAGTGACAGCTACTGATTGTGGTAAGTCCTGCAGGAAAATCTCACAGTTGCGGTGCATCTGGCTACCCTCCCAGCTTGGCGTCCCGATTGGCGACTTACGTCACTTAACTCTTAAGCTGACGCTAGTCCTAAGATGCGTAGGGAATGGGGCATTGCTCCGTGTTGCATGAACCACATTCACCGTGATTCGTCGAGATGTTCAACTCACCTATACTTCACGTAATTTTTAAGACAGATTTTGGTAGTATGCTGCACCTACTAACTATTCCGGTGAAAGTATGGTCTAATGCGTCTGATATCCACCATTCTGGCCCACACATGTGTACTAAAGCGACGCAGATGCCATGCTTCCTAGATCCCTTAAGTTTTGGCATCTACCACACGTGTTTACTGTGGAAATGTACACTTTTAGAAAAAACAAATGCACCATGAAGGCTTTATCCGAATTGAATGGAGCTCTATAGATGTGATGCACATTTATAGACAAACAAATTATTACAATTTCACAACTGCATTTCAAGAAAACAGTTTCACAAAGTGAGCAAGTCTATTCCGCATTATCTGTCTCTTTCCCATAGCAGTTATTCGGTACCGCATTGATTGACAGAGCTGTCGTATGCCCTCCACATTCTCTCCAATTGGAGCGTTACATCTTCAAAATCCTGAGATCGTTGGAGCCCCCTGTCCACAACGTTTCAAGCTATCTCAATTTGAGAGATACCCTGCGAAATTGCGTCCAAGATAGGGTTTGGGAAGCACATACACAAGTAGCAGAACCTCTCACCGTGTGCGGGCGGACCTTATGTTGCTGAAATGTAAGCCCAGGTTGGCTTGCCATGAATCGCATATAAATGAGACGTAGAATAACGGCGACTTACCGCTGTGCTGTATGGGTACCGTGGATAACAACCAAAGGAATCCTTCTATGGAAAGAAGCAGCCCCCAGACCGCCCTACCCTGTTGTCGGGCCGTATGACTGGTGACAAGCAGATTGGTATTGCAACGCTGTCTGGGACGTCTTCAGGCACACCGCTGGTCATCGGAAGTCAGTTCAAAACGCGATTCATCTCGTAGGACAATTCTGCTCCATTCAGTGAGGTTGCAGGCTGAACGTATGGATGTCAGCACATCAGGAATTACAGCCGAAATATTCCTCAATTTATCATTGTTGGGGAAAACAAAGATAATGCCCAAGACATCCTCCAAACATTGTAGAAATTGCAGAACAATTTTAAATTCACCTGTTAGTAAGAATGAAATATCGCCATTAATTTCCTTGAATTAATTATCTCGAAAAAAAATAAATATTTATTCCCCATTTACACAAAATCAATCACCACTGTCATAACCAACATGCTATATCGTACAACCCTAATATGCACAAACTATCGCCATACCGCTGAATGCGTTATGGAGCTCAAAAAATCCCACTGACAGATGAGAGCATTCAAAAAGAAATAAACATCATGAAACCAATAGCTGCAGCTAATGACAATAAATCTACACTAAGAGGCAATTAGAGCCAAATCAGATAAGAACATGAAAATAATGCACAAAATCTGGTACAGGAAAATACAGTATCAACATTCAGTCCCTTCCTCAGTATTATCTTTACATCAATTATTGTAATGATTCCCAATGATTTCTTAATAACTTCAGCTTACAAATATATATATGTTCTGATGTAATGTTTCTACATGTGACAAATTAATATAATAATTGAATTGTGCACATATCCATATTCTAGTGAGGCCAGTGTGTTTCTTTTAAATTGTCAGTATCTTCATGTGACACCCAATAAAAATTGCATAACAAACAAACCACAAAATTTGCCAAAGACTACCCCATAACCTAAAATAACAATCAAGGTAAATTTTCGTACCCTTGCCGTAACTTCTACGCCAGATTCCGCGAATACACCAACGACTGCCGATAGAACAAAGTCTGCAAGATCTGCAGTATCTTCTCATACAAAAGAAACAGGACGTATCAACCATAAAATACTACATAAACATGACAGAGAATGGAGAATGTCTCTGTGTGAAGAACTAGAAATCCACATCCACATAAAGAAATTTGGGGAACATTTACTCAACGACCATAGTGAAACACATTCAATCAACTTTTTCAAAAACTTGAACTAAGCTGATAATTTACTGTTCAATGAACATCAGTTAATCTAATCATTCCCAATTATTTCTCAATAAGTTCAACCTACAACTTATGTCTATGTTCTGATGTAATTTTTCTATATGTGAGAAATTAATATATTAATTGAATTGTGCCCATACCAATTTTCTACTTTCTTAAATGAAAGGGAAACATATTTATGCACATAAGCATACAGTCTTTTATCTTGTCTTCTTAAAAATACAGGGGAAGCATATTCCTGCATATATTATGATTTGATATAATAACTGTATTGTGCAAATGTCCATATACTGTGGCAGTTCATTCATTTTTTAAAAGAAAAACGTATGTATGAAGAGTCATATGTTCTTTAATCTTGTATCCAGTGTAAAAAAGGAGATCGGTACCATGAACAACATTTTCTAAGTGAGTACGTAGACATAGTCTACATAGAAGAGGACATACAACAGGCTGCAGTATCCAGACATTTTACGACCCTACCATCCTACAATTCACTACCATAAACCCATGTTTGTAACCTGAAAAGTATTTTTTTCTAAATAAACAGTTTTTATCACTAGCAAAAGACGTAACATAGCCCACACAGCTCTCGTCCTCTGATTGTGAAAGTATGCCTGTACTCTTCACTGAAACTATGTAAATAAACAAGTCTCCTTCCGAAGATGTTGGTGTGAACCACCGAAATAAACAAGTGAATGATGCAGAAAATTGTTTTGTTTGTATTTATCAACAGTCGCAGCCCTCATAATACCACCCTTTAAGTAAGAAACAAGCATGTAGTAGATCATTCTAATGAAGAATAAAAAAATTAGACGATTTTAAGATAATTCTACAATACGCAGCTGACGAGCGGAAACCATTTTATAAGAGTGTATACCATTGTCTAGCGGAGCATGTATAAGATAAAGAGATTGAAGAATATCCATCATTGTGCACTTTGCTGTATTTTGATTTCCATTATGTTTTGGACGCATTGTGTACTAATCTCTATGCTCATAACACATCATTTTATTGTTGTAATAAAGTTGACTAATATGAACTTGCAGAACACAAATCTTCTGCTGCAAACAGAACGTTAGTTTCCTCATCAGTGTCATCGGCTACGAAAAAGGGTCATCTCCAGTTCATTCAACTGGGTTATTGATAACACTTGATAGCTAATGTATATTGTAATGATGTAATGTGTTTCACTCTGGGGCGAATTTCTACAAGACAGCTACTCGACACCATGCTTGGCCTTTGAGCGCTATGGGACTTAACATCTGAGGTCATCAGTCCCCAAATACTTAAACTTAACTAACCTAAGAGCATCACATACATCCATGCCCGATGCAGGATTCGAACCTGCGACCATAGCGGTAGCGCGTTTCCAGACTGAATCGCCTAGAACCTCTCAGCCACACAGCCACACTATTCTTAAATGCATTGTGCAGTAAAACAATCTTTGATTTCTGGGACATGATCCTTTTCCAACTTCATGATTGTATTCTGCCTCTAGGTCTTGTGTGTCTGAAATTTTTCAACCTATTTTGAATATATCGGTGAGATCACAACTGAGACACGTGATAGGTTTCAGTTAGTTTCAGTGTATTGGTTGCTCCTATGAATAACCTGCAAAAGGTAAAAATTAGACATTCGGCCTCACACTGTGGCTTACCATCAATCGTTCATTCCGCCAACTATTCGAGACTATAACAGAGAATGGGGGAAATGGCAGTGGTAAACGGCAGATGGGAAAACGGGAAAATATTCCACTGTTGAATATTTCTGACCTATGTTGAAAATTTCAAATCCCTAACTCGTCGGAAATGACGTTAATAAACAAAGGAAACTTCTCCACACCCCGTAGAAGAAAGAGAGTTAATGCTTCATTGTCAACCATATATGAGAGATGTTGAAAGTCTGAAGTCTCTAGTTCGTCGGTAACTTAGTTTATAGCCGAAAGGACAAAAATACAAGAAAGCGAAGCCATTAAGCACGGCACAAAGTTTTTGCCTATCACGATTCCATACTGAAAATTAGAGCCTCAGAATAGCCAAACGGCCGCTCGTCTATAGTTTCGTTTCTTGTGGCCACTTCTGTAAAATCAGCTTTGGCCATTTCAACAACATACATATACACAGCAGCACTTCAAGAACGTGAATAGTTCCCACCGTTTGATTATGTAACGTATTCTGTTGCAGGATGATACATTCAAAAGCCACTTTCGCATGTGCACATCGTTTAGCAGCACAGACGAGACGATCGCTCTTTCGCTAGAGACAGTACACACTCTCGACCGCACGCACGTCTCCATCCGCAGCCTCACTGCGCACGTAACAGAAATAGGCATGGAGAGGCAAAGACTGACCACCGACAACCAGACTGCACCCCGGAGCGCCAGGCAACGACCAAACCACCCATATCTCCACGCGAGCTGCTCTCAAATAGTCCAGAAGCGACCAAAGAGGAGAACAGCGGCCACGCGATGCAGAGTCGATCGCAGAGATCTTACATTAATACAGAGAAGCGACTGGCGCCTACAGCGCCACATATCAAAAGAAACAAAACGAACGTTCGTTTAATAAATGACAAAGAATTGGAGCAATAAATGCCATTGGATTTCAAACTTACCTATTATCCTTAACACATTTTATTTACGGTTGACGACTAAGTGTTTCTATTCTTGTAAGTGAATAAAGTTTCGAATATCATTTGTTATTCGCGAATTATTATAACTGTATTCGTAACTTGTCATTCGTATCGAACTCTGTTGGTAAGGGAAGTGCATTACGCATGCACACACTGTAAATTCTCAGCCCATGTGGAAGTGAGGGCAGGCACATGAAATCTGCTTGACTGGGGGCAAGCCCCCACACGGCTGTGCCAGCCATCTAGCAGGGTGCACACGTCTGTAATTAACATCAGTAATCCTCGACAACTTCCTCCAACTTTCGCTAAGCGTATTCGCGCTCACACTCGCGTTTGCACGGCTCTCCTCTCTACCACGGAGCTACACGTGTCCTTCGCAGCATCGTTAGTCCCGCCAACAAGCAGTGTGCCTGTCGCAGCAGAAAGCGCTGCCAACAGGGCACAATTTCGCTACGCCAGGTCACGTAACCTCGCAGCGCCACACGGATTTCCACCCGATCCCGACTTTTTACGCCACTGCCAGGCCACGGTAAGTCAATTCACTTGATGCCGACTCCCAAGCCGGGAAAGGACTTCAGCCTACAGACAAACTATCGGCCACCCAGTTTATTACCGGCTGTTGTGGTCGACCGGTTCTAGGCGCTTCAGTCCGGAACCACGCCGCTACTACGGTCGCAGGTTCGAATCCTGCCTCGGGCATGAATGTGTATGAGGTCCTTAGGTTAGTTAGGTTTAAATAGTTCTACGTCCAGGGGACTGATGACCTCTGATGTTAAGTTCCATAGTCCTTAGAGCAATATGAACGAGTTTATTACCTACTTCATCAAAGGTCCTCTAAAGGATAATCTTGAAACCATTTCGACAACCCTTCACCATGCAGGAAAGGATTAGACCAGATCATTTCGCCTGTAAACCAAGACTATCAACGGAACTTCAACAACTGCGTGTTACGAAATATGCAGCATGCAACCATGAATCGATCGAATTACACTATGTGATCAAAAGTATTCGGACACCCCTAAAACATACGTTTTACATATTAGGTGCATTGTGCTGCTAGCTACTGCCAGGTATTCCATATCAGCGACCTCAGTAGACATCGTTAGAAAACAGAATGGGGCGTTCCGTGGAACTCACGGACTTCGAACGTGGACTGCTGATTGGGTGTCACTTGTGTCATACGTCTGCACGCGGGATATCCACACTCCTAAACATTCTTATGTCCACTGTTTCCGATATAATGGTGAAGTGAAAACGTGAAGGTATATATACAGCACAAAAGCGTACAGGCTGACCTTGATTGACAGAGACCGCCGACAGTTGAAGAGGATCTTAATGTATAATAGGGAGACGTCTATTCAGACCGGCACACAGGAATTTCAAACTGCATCAGGATCCATTGCAAGTATTATGACAGTTATGTGTGAGGTGAGAAAACTTGTATTTTATGGTCGAGTGGCTGCTGATAAGCCACACAACACGCCGATAAATGCCAAACGTCACCTCGCTTGGTGTAAGCAGCGTATAACAATACCACCACTTGCAAAGTAGGTTAGAAATCAGATTAATAATATTGCTCACGCAGCATATGTTCGCTTTATCGGGAAACAACACAGTTATTGACTGTGGATGGTATCGTCAGAATAGAAATAATTAATTTTGGCACTTATCTTAAATGGATTCCCACGTAGATTTCGTCGAAGTTGTTATGGCTCATACTGTTGATTGTAGGGTGATTCCACTCTGACTGCTAGGAGGCCCTGATCTGTATTTTAGCAACATTTGAAGACCTAACAAATCCCTTTTTCAGAAAATTCTTAATTATCAAACAATCCCAGATCAGAACAATGGTATGGTAGAAATAATTTTTGACTTGCTGTTCACGATCCACATTTCTATTAAACTTCTTGTATATTCACATAAACTTCTTCTTAATTGTCACATCAACAGGAAAACAGTTTTGTATCAGTCTTCATATATTTAATTTCCACTTTAACCGACCACAAGGCTTGATTGTTCTTTTACAAAGCAAAATAACAACTTAAATCTTGCTCTGTCGGCATTCGCACCAAAACGGTTACAAGTAAGTCAGAGATTATGGCAGTCTCACAGAAACGAATACACACAAGAACAATCTCACTGTAATATATCGATACATCGGAGTACCTATACATTAATAAAACCAAATGTGAATATTGTCAGAAAAATATGTCTGTTACTTCACAGAGAAGTAGTACGATATTACTGGTATCGAGAACTGGGGTTGGAGTGCAGTAATGTTCACGTACATAAAGAACCATTATAAAAGTAAGCAATGAACAACTGAACAATGGGAAAACGTCGTGTGAAGTGACGAATCACGGCACACAGTTTGGCGATCCGACGGCAGGGTATGGGAATGACCGTCATCTGCCAGCGTGTTTAGTGTCAACAGTAAAATTCGGAGGCGGTGGAGTTATGGTGTGGTTGTGTTTTTCATGAGGGGGTTCGCACTCCTTGTTGTTTTGCGTCGAACCATCGCGGCACAGGCCTACATTGATGTTTTGAGCACCTTCTTACTTTCCACTGTTGACGAGCAATTGGCGGATGGATTTTGCATTTTTCACCACGATCGAGCACCTGTTCATAATGCACGGGTGGCGGAGTGGTTACAAGACTATAATATCCCTGTAATTGACTGGCCGGCACAGAGTCCTAATCGTAATCCTATAGAACACATTTGGAATGTTTTGGAACGCCGACTTCGTGTCAGGCTTCAACGCCCGATATGGACACCTTTTCTCAGTGCAGTACTCCGTGAAGAATGGGCTGCCATTGCCCAAGAAACCTTTCAGCACCTGATTAAGCGTATGCGTGCGAGAGTGGAAGCTGTCATCAAGGCTAAGGGTGGGCCACCACGATACTGAATTCTAGCATTACCGCTGGAGGGCGCCACGAACCTGTAGGTCATTTTCAGCGATGTGGCCGGATACTTTTGATCACATACTGTCTTTTGCCACGATTTCCTGACAATCGAAAAGCCTACAACCGATTGTGGAAGCAGATACTGGTCGTCAGTCTTAACGCCTTAGGTTCGATACTGGTATATTCAATCAAAACTGGTGACAATTTTCTCCAAGGTTGGCCCATCTGTCAAGATAAACTGAAAACCGTCCTACACGCTACAATTACAAGAGTGCTCTCCAAAAAGTCCGTCCTCTGGCAAATGCTCTTTACATTGCTAGTGAATGGGTTGGGTTGATTTGGGAGAGGAGACCAAACTGCGAGGTCATCGGTCACATCGGATTAGGGAAGGATGGGGAAGGAAATCGGCCGTGCCCTTTCAAAGGAACCTTCCCGGCATTTGCATGGGGCAAATTAGGGAAATCACGGAAAACCTAAATCAGGATGGCCGGACGTGGTATTGATCCGTCGTCCTCCCGAATGCGAGTCCAGTGTGCTAACCAATTGTACGTGAATGACATGCCAATACCCCCACAGGTTGTCCTTGGACAGTTCAAGGTCGACACCACGTCATTAGCAAGTAGTCGACGCATGACCGCGGCAATATGATGCTTATAGCGGCAGCTGAAGATCTCAGAACACTGAAAACAACACATCGTTCAAAACCTAAGGCAGAAAAATCTATGGCAGTTCTATTCAGCCGTTTGCTGTGGACGAGTTGTTCTAGGCGCTTCAGTCCGGAACCGCGCTGCTGCTACTGTGACAGGTTCGAATCCGGCCTCTGGCATGGATGTGTGTGATGTCCTTAGGTTAGTTAGATTTAAGTAGTTCTACGTCTAGGGGACTGATGACCTTACATGTTAAGTCCCATAGTGCTTAGAGCCATTTGAACCATTTTGAAGTTCGGTTCTGCAGCCGGCTTCCTGACTTTCGTGACAGCATAGTTCCAGTCACTTTCACAGATCACGACCGTTATTTGGTCGTCATAATCGATAAATAATTACTTTTCAAGGAACTTGTCAAACCTAAAAATGATAGAACATTGCGCCTGATATAATACTTGTACCCTCTCGTCACTAGTTTTCATATGTCTGTTAGCACAAAACTGAAAATTTACCGAGCAACGGTCCTACCCTCCATATTTCATTGTTGCTCATCATGTGGCGTCACAAGCAACGCAAACATGAAACAACTACGGGCGTTGCAAAATCGTAATCTTCCGCTCATTCTCAAAGTCTCTCGATGATCTCGGGCCAGGGACCTTTATCACGAACCGCACGTTGACCCTACACAGAACGCCGTCGGGAAGACAACGCGTAAGTTCCTGGCCACCACTAAAGTCTTCCGGCCAGCCATCCGCCATCTGGAGTACGTCGGATCACTTTTCCCACGGCGTTGGCACCGGATTCGGGTGGCACATGCCATCGTCGAAGCTCCTCAGTAACCACCAAAAACGTGTAGAAACCACCATCACCTAAAGGGCTCATTGACGTAGAGCCTGGAGTCCTTCTTACAAGTAAAGAAGGAAAACGTTACACATTTACCTTTCCTTCCAGGAAGTCCAGCCACACAGTGGTAGCACTTCTTTTAGACCACACACAAGAAGACCTATGTCAGTTACGCTCTCCGCCTCGAATCGACAGTACCAGTAGTTGCGTCCGGTCACAGCAGCAGTTCAGTTGCAGCGCTACAAGTTGGCAATACCAGCAGCTTCGCCTCAACGTTTCACTGCCCCAGACCAGGCTCAGTTTGTCCGTTTCTGCACCAACAGCACGTCAGCCGCTTCAGATCTTGAGTACTGGCCTAGGTCCTCACGTTGCCGCTTACGACGACCATAGGTTTCGTCGTGTAGGCACATCAGAGACAACGTCAGAGGAAAGACATTTCTGGTGTATGTATATCAATCCAACGTCATCATAGCTGAATTGAGGTTTTGTTAATAAAATTATAACGGTGCAGAAAGAGGATACCTTACATACTACTAGGGTTTAAACTCCAGTTTGTACCACAGGCTCTTCTAGTGCTCTTAGGTGTAGTTTTTGCCTTGACAAATATATTCTTAATATGGGGACGACGTGTTAAGGAGTGACAGATCGATCAAAATATTTGAATTTAATTTAGAATCGGCCATATTACGGGAGTCATTTGTATGGCGTCTTCAGGGTGTGATTGCTACTAAGATAAAACAGTCACGCGTTGCACACAATTAGATTGTTTATTAGCAGTATCGCTAATCAGTTGCGAGCATCCTATAATCATACCACACAGGCACCAGGTAATGAATGTAACTTTGATGTCAAGCAAACTACGATGAGGTAAGGTGATGAAGTTACCTCTCGAGGGCATTCGGGTGGTTCTTACTTAAGTTTCCGTCGTGCCACCAGGAGGTCAAACCGTCAGATAACAAAGCTGACAAAGGGGGCAGAATCGCTCCAGAACGCTTTAGCGGCAATAATAAGGTGACTCTTATGTCTTACGTCTCCTGTCTGGAATTTCATAGGTAAAGCTTGGGTACCTCGACGATCTGACTAAGAAATACGCTTCCGTTTCTTGACTGCAACTAACTTTTGGAAGTTAAAGTACGTTCTTACTGCCGCATTTGCGTACATGCGAATAGCAAGCAGACCACTCTATGTGGGTTTCTGCACGTCAGTGCCAATGCTACGGAAGAAAAATGTATGGGAGGTTGGAACTGGGGCGCCGTCTGGTGGAAGGAGCCGCAACGAAACGCAATTCCATAGCGGCTAAATGGCTTTGTGCGCCCGTGCGAACTGCCCGATGCTCCTGACGGAGCGCGCACCGCGTCTCGCCGGCGCGGCGCCACGTTCATTACCCTGCTCTTTATGGCGGATAATTAGCGAACTTCTAGAGCTCTGAATTATCCGCGTGCTCTTTGTCTCGTAAAACCCTCCCGAGACGATACAAATCCCTGAATAGAGCTTGTTAGGCCACGCGGCTCCAAGGCGAACAAAGTTGCGCCCGCGGTGAGAGCGGAGTATTGCCGGTTGCCTGTGCTTCATTTGCTCCTCGGCGGATAAACCACTCCTGCAGCGCTTTCCCTGCCATTCCGCAACGAGCACGGCCGGCTACTTTGCTTACTTAGAGAAATCGTCCTATTAGTGTAGTTGTTTTGAACTTCTCCGCTGAGACTGACGCTTATCCTTGAAGGAAGATCAGACTATTGTTTTGTACCTCGTTATAAAGCTGTTTAATAAACAGAAATAATTAAATAAATGCACACGATTGAAACAACCAGCTGTCAAAGAAACATACATTTTATTTACAGTTCCTAAAACCGGCTCTACGGCTATCTATTTCAAGTTCAGGAATTCGTTCACGCAGCAAAATCATACAAACATACCGTCCTTTGATTATCGGACAGACTCCCGTATGCACGACGTAGAAATAAGCGTCCGTGGCGTAGAGAAACAACTGAAAATTCTGAAAGCAAATAAATCTGCAGGCCCGGATGGAATCCCAGTTGGATATTACAAACAGTACTCTATGCAACTGGACCTAGCTTGCATTTATCGTGAACCTCTCGCCCACCGCAAAGTCGCAAGCGAGTGGAGAAAACCGCAAGTGACTCGAGTCTATAAGAACGGTCATGAAAGGACCCGCAAAATTACAGACCTGCATCACTAACTTCTATTTGCTGCAGAATCCTTGCCGGCCGCGGTACCCGAGCGGTTCTAGGCGCTCCAGTCCAGAACCGCGCGATTGATACAGTCGCAGGTTCGAATCCTGCCTTTGGCGTGGATGTGTGTGATGTCCTTAGGTTAGTTAAGTGTAAGTAGTTCTATGTTCTAGGGGACTGATGACCTGAGATGTTAACTCCCATAGTGCTCAGAGCCATTTGAAACATTTTGCAGAATCCTTGAGCGTGTTCTCAGTTTAAAAGTAATAAACATTTTTTATGACTGAGAAGCTTATGTTCACGAATCAGCATGGGTTTAGAAAACTTGTCTCGTACGAAACTCAGAGCTTGCGCTTTTCACTCATGATACATTGCTATGGATGAAGGGCAACAGGCAGGATCCATATCTCTAAATTTTCGGTATTCATTTTAAACAGTGTCCCATTGCAGGCTGTTGACCAAGCCACAAGCGTTTGGGAAAAGTTCACAGACATGTGAGTCTCTTCAAGACGTCTGAAATAATAGAACCCAGTGTGTTGTCCTCGACGGCGAGTGTTTATTAGACTCAAGGGTATCGTCAGGGGTGTCACAGGGAGGGTGTAAGGAGCGCTGTTGTTCTCTATAAGCATTAACGATTTGGCTCACAGGGTAGGCACCAATCTGCGGTTGTTCGCTGATAATGCTTTTGTAGTGTCTAGGAAGTTGCACACTCGGTTTGCTAGACAAACAATAAAAAATCAAATGGCTCCAAGCACCATGGGACTTAAAATCTGAGGTCATCTGTCCCCTATACTTAGAACTACTTAAACCTTACTAACCTAAGGACATCACACTGATCCATGTCCGAGGCAGGATTCAAAACTGTAACCGTAGCATCAGTGTAGTTCCGCACTGAAGCGCCTGGAACCAATCGGCCACAGCGGCCGGCAACATTGAAATAATTCGTAGTAATGAGTTTCATTACAACAAGAACAATTACAACACATAACTTTCGCAATAACAGAGATGTGTCGTAAACAAAGGGCTACATACGAAATAACTAGTCTTTTCAGTGACTGCTGATCACTAATTAACAAAAGTCTTTCCAGTGCTGCTATCTAAGTGCCTAAAATTGACGCTGCTTTTCAAGTGGCAATCTCGAAGCTGCTATGCAACTGGGCCGTCAACAGCTTAAATTCTCTTCACATAGGAGCCGCTGTTTTCACGTTGTCGTCCTGGAGGGAGATACGGTCAGCGTGCGAGTTGCTGACTTCTTCTTGCAGCTTTCCCTTCCCTGTCCTTCCCCACGCACTTGACTTTACTCCGTAACAGTCGTGGTGTACGGTAAGGTGTCGAAGTTGAGTGAATGTAGGAAGCCACAAGACGACTTAAAAAAAAATTCCAGTTGGTGTGCTGAATGGGAGCAAGCCCTAAATTTGTAAAAATGTGAGTAGGAAGATCATACCTGTAATTTTCGATTGCAGTATTATTGCCGTCATGCTTCACACAGTCAAGTCGTTTAAATATATGGGCGTAACGTTGCAAAGCGATATGAGATGGATGGATCACGTGAGAACTGTGATAAGGAAGGTGAATGGTCCACTTCGGGTTATTGGGAGAATTTTAGGTATGAGTGATTCACCTGTTAATAATACCTATATAGGATGCTGGTACGACCTGTTATTGAGTACTGTGAGATCGTTTGGGATACGTGCTAGGTCGGACTGAAGGAGGACATCGAAGCAATTCAGAGGCGTGATGCTACATTTGTTACCGGTAGTTTCGAACAATGTCTAAGCATTACGGAGATGCTTCGGTAACTCAAAAGGGATTCTCTGCAGGTGAAGCGACATTCTTTTCGAGTAACATTATTAAGAATATTAAGATAACGACATTTGAAACTGACTGTCGAACGATTCTACTGGAGCCAACATACATTGCGCGGAAGGACTGCGAAGATAAGATACGAAGAATTTTGGCGCATACGGATTCATAAAGGGACTAGTTTTACTCTTGCTCAGTGTGCTCAGGAAAGAAAATAACTAGTAGTGGTACAGGGTGTCCTCCGTCACGCGCCGTATGGTGGCTTGCGGAGTATCTTTGTACATATAGATGTAGATTTATGTCTCATATTCAGCCCCAATAATTCACTACTGGCGACTGGGACAATGAACTCAATGGAACGTCTTATTTCGCACAAGAACTCATTTAATAAACATTTTTCCTTCGCGACTCTGATACTCAAACTACACCTACATGGGATTGTGTAAACGTACTGTAATATCAATGCCCACCTCAGAGTCAATAGTTGCTTCTCTTGAGAGCACTGATTGTGATAGATACGAGGTCGTGTGCGAGCTTTCGTTATGGGCGCCACGAGTCTATATGTGTTCATCAGCAAAGGCGTTTGCCAGTTACTCTGAAAATGTTACTTCCCGCATTCGTCTGCCGTCTCATCGAGGTAAAAATTAGCTCCGTTCGTGTGGGATGTTGTCGAGGTAACAACCAGATTCACTGCCACGTTTACGGAATCGATCAACTTTGATATCACCATAATCCACTGAATAAGGTAATTAAGAGATAGGCCTACTAACTACCTGCAGGAAAAATATACTATTGATGATAATTTCGTTTGTACGTTGAGATTAATAGCCAGCTGCGTCTCCAAACCATCGTGTCCACGCTCGTGAATGTGAATGGTAGCATCGTTAGGATTAACTACTGTTAACCACAAGAAACTGTGCTGAGTGCCAAATAAAAATTTATCTGCAGAGTGATTTGTAAGTGATTCTGGTATCTCTAAAAGAATAGTGTGTGTGGAGAAAGTGACTACAGGTTTGAATGTTTTCCAAGTAGACCACTGAGACTGAAGTACTAACTACAACTTGCGTCTGTTGTGTGAGGGAAAGAGTGTACGAAAGGTGCAGCCCAAAATAATTTCCTTTATTTCACGTAGAGCTTTATAAGATATTTGTGGTCATCCTTATTTACATGCTGCTCCAGCCTGCAGCAAATTAAATGAATTGCAACAGGACTGAATTTCAGTTGCACGTTGCAGTGCTGGAAGTTACGAAAGCGCCGAGAGAAAACTGGTAAGTATAAGAGATTTAGTCACACGTGATTCAGTATTTCGATTCACGATCCTGTGCTGTGGAACATTAGGTCTGTGCGGTTGATCCCTGATTTTAAAGAAGACTGAATCTCATCCCTCCTCACCTTAAAGTATTCAGTCAATTAACGGTATCGGACATCCTGTGCATTAATGAAGAAGAGTATTTTTTTCTTTTGTAACAAAAAAAATTTAATGTTCCCATTGGATTGAACTGGGAGTAGAAACTTATGTAACAAAAACAGAGACACTCATATACTTTAGAGTCGTTATCCAAACCATTCCGCCATGAATTAATCTTCTTCCTCTATATGTAATGGATTAGTTATTGAATCCATTTCGTTTTCACAAATCCATCCACTTTTAGGTCCTCCAACATAGGTTTTTTTCCGGTTTGCAAGCCAAGGTTGGTTTGGGACTAGGTTTGCCATCCATTCTTGATACATGATCGTACCATGTGTTGCGGGAATGGGTATTGTGGTCTCAATTCGCTCTACTTTTAGTTCTTGTCCCAGTTTCGTTTTTTGTGTGGACTGTTCTTGAATAGCATGTAGTTCATCGTAGAAATTTCGTTTCTGAACTATTTGTTTTACTTAATGTCCTTTTCATAGGTATCCAACATTCACTGACAAGGAGAAGTTCTGGAAAAATAATAGTTTTACAAAATTTGACCCTCATTTCTTACATGGTGTCGTTTTTGGTTACATTATGAATGGTGCCACATATATTTAGCATCTAGCCAATTTTACTACTCACTAGACCAATATGACATCCCAAATAAATGAAAGGCGACTCTTTTCGTAAGGTCACAATATCCACAATGATTTTAGATCCGAACAGTCCTTTTCCTCCAGAAAACCCTCACTTCAGTCTTGGTTTCTAAGATGTGAACATCGTATTGTTTAGGAAGGTAATTCAGCTGGTACAGCGCACATTTTATGTCGTGTTCCTTTTCTTTCAATATCAAGAAATCATTAGCATAAAGCCACACATTTAATATGGTGTCTTTTCATGTTTAATACCTTTCTGTATGTATTACCTTCAATTTAGGATACGTCATTCATATAAATATTAAGAATGATGGCTGGAATACATGTCAACTTCGCTTATTTTTTAAAATTTCTCGTGTCATTTATTCACCTGTATTTGTTATTTTGTTCTTTGTATAGGCTTCATACGGTCTTTAGTAATATGTTTTGACATTTATTGTTTTCCATTGTCGTCCAAATTTTTTTCCTGTTCACGTGATCAAATTCTTTAACCGAATGTAGGAATGCAGTTTCTGTTCATATGTTGCGTTCTCGTCTTTTTCTATTACATATTTCAGACTAGATGCGTTGATTGTAATTCACTTTCCTGCTTTTCACTAATGAAAATGTCCGAAACTGTTTTAAGAATGCTATTTATTACTTTTTTTACTTATATACTGAGCTGAGAAGACTTATTCATTCATTACCGTTAAAATCTTTCCTGTCACCTGTCTTGAACATGGTTATTACTTCTACATTTCCTGTGATTGAGGTATTTCTCTTGCTTGCCAGAACTGGTCGAATATGTGTAACAAACTTCTGTATATAACAAGATGCTCCCACATTTTAACAGCCCCAAGTTTATTTTATTTTTAACTGATGTTTTATTCTATTAATTTCTTTTAGGGATCTCTTAAGCTCATTCAGTGCAATACAGCCAAATTCTTCAGATTAGTCTCCTTTCTTTTCTGACCAATCTTGTTCTTTTTGTTGCTACAGTAGCTATTTGTAGTGCTGAAACCACAAATCCTTCTCTAATACATCTTTCTTACTCTTGTTGGTGCATACAAAATTTCACCTCTCATGAAAATATTTTCATTTGGCTTATAAATTTGTTAGAAGCTGCTTATTGTGCTTCCTTAATTATTTTATGTGTATATATAGTTACTTTTTTACTCATTCTTTATTTACAGCTAAACAAGTTTTGGTATGGGCGTTGCATGTAAGGAATGATTAATCCTGTTACTAAGTTATTTCTCAGCAAAGCTGAATTTTGATAGTACTGTGCACTGATTCCTTTTAAACCAATAGACGCAGGTAATTTTTTTGGTGCAGCGACTTGGGCATAAGCTACAGCCTGATACTGAAACCTATGCACTTGCCGGCACCTGCAAGCGCATCGTTTACGCTATACCAGTGGCTCTGCAACTGCAGATTGAGCACTTAGGTAATAACTGGTATTTCAAGGTATTTAGATGGCTTTGGTATGCCGCAAACATTACCTCAGCCACAACATGACCTATCCTGCAATGTATAAAACCTGTCCACCTGGCTTGGCTGAGTATGTTTTCATAGATGCACTCCAAATCGATGTCTATTGTGTGCTGGATTACGCTGTGAGGCTGCCAACGTTTCAGGGTGACCACCAATCTGAATTCCTTTCAGGTCTGAGCCGATGGAGCGCGCCTGGTCATCAGCCCAGACCTTGGGCAACTCAGCCATCTATCGCTGGGGTCAGGGTAGGCTAAGTCAGACGATAGTCAGGAGAGTAGGCGCGCCGCCTCCTAATGCATCTCTGGACCACTCAGCGTCCCACTAACCAGGTCGCCACCATGACTACCCAATGGGCACGTTGGGTGCACTCAGGGTGTAAAAGAAGGTCCCTACTTCCTGCGAATCAGGCGGAGGCCCAGGGTATTAAAGTAAAAAAAAAGTATTATTTAGCACTCAAGACTTACAAACTGTGTATTTATAAATTAAAAAATTAAAAAAGTGAAATCCCGATTGTGGAACTGATTATCGTTATTTTTAACTTTATTGCTTCCTTTGTATCTCAGCCTAAAATTAATGTCTCCAAAAAATGAAAAGCCCAAATTTTTATATCTGTTTGGCAAAATAATGTTAAATTTACCATCGAGCTCCACTCAAACTTTTTCACCATATATGGTATTTGAATATCCCCATCCTGTAATGCATTATAATTCATTATTTCTAGCTTGATAATTTTTTTAACAAAGTAGAATTGCTAGCATTGTTGAACTTCTTGAGTAGTGCCTCCATTTTTATTCAGATTGTGGCATGGAGGACACTAAAAAAAGTGCAAAACATTCCGTACCGAACACCTTCCACTCCGTGATACTTATAGACGGAGCTTCTGGCTTCCAACCTTCTCTACATCTGTGCATCACGGAATGCTGAATTAATAGAAGCACTCATTTAGTTAAATCTGGAATATGCCACTCTCGTGAGTCATATGGAACGGAAGACAGAAAAGTTTTACCAAATTGCTAGTTCTCTCCACATGTGATGCAGATAACACTCCATCACATAATTGACAAAATAATTAAGTCGAGGTACTCATGTAGAGTTTGACAGACTAAAGCATCTCAAACCTGGTATATATAGTTTCAGTGAGAAACTTCATTCAAATCGAGAAGTTTACATCAATTCGTTTTGAAAGCAAATGCATTATTTTACTTACATTATTACGCTTTTTCAGAAGAGACGAATTTTAAACAACACTTAATGTATATGTGATCACTAAAATTAAGATTTAAAAATAATATTTCAATAAAAATCTATGTTTATTCCCATGCTTTTTTGAATGGAGACTGCTTGGTGCAATCTTTGAGTGAATCATTTAACTGCTGTGTGAACAGTACAGACAGAGCAAGCGAGTTTAAAGAAGTAGGTGGAGTGAAGCAGAAGGCGTGGCTGGATTGTTGTATTAGTTGTGCCCACTTCCTGGATCAGTCACCCTAGTTTGTTCTCTCTGGCAGGCAGGATCTATGAACTGCAGCTGGCGCCTGCCTGTATCCAAATAGATCACTTTTTCTATATGTCTTGGTCACATACTAATAGATTTAAGAAATTCAAAAACCTAACATAAAGTACATGAAAAGGTTTATACAGAGAAATAAATCTATGTTTCTTAAAACGTAAATACAAAGTTAACAGCTCTACAATTAAAGGATTCACTCAAAACTTTATGCTGAGTATTATATGTCAATGTTTCTGTTACTATAAATGACTATGAAGGCAAGTGTTTTATTCGGAATTTTCTTGTCAAAAGTGTCAAAAACTTAGATAATAGTCTTCTGGGTGGCGATGACATTCATTTTTCTAGACATATTTATGTCCTAGATAGGATAATTTCTTATGAAATCGTATTAATTTACATAAGATCACTATTCAATTGTGCAACTTCCTTAAAATCTCAAAACGCATCACGAACCTTCAGATCATTGTATGGTGGATCTATATTCCACATTTTTTTAGGAAAAAATTCATTTCTGACATTCTTTAAATAGGTACTCTATAGTTTGATGTGATCGATCGGGGATGAGTCAGTTCTCTGACTGTGATCTTGATTTGTTTGAAACATGAATAAAAATTAGGCAAATGAAATTCAGCAGAATTTTAGTAACTGATGACGCCTAGCTGAAATTTCTCTTTCCACTTAGTCTTGCAATATCTGTGGTTTATGATACAAAGAAAGATATGGGAATCTTTGAATTTTATAGTCTTTCTTGCTCTAGCTTGACTGAATATTCTGGTTAATATCTAACCACAGGAACAGAGATTTCTGTGGATTGTACAACAATTTTAACTTGCATAGGAAGTAAGGTGTCATTTTCAGAACCATCATGATTGTGATTAGCCGAGTGAAGAATGATGTCATTTGCACAAGAACTCCTAGTAAAAGCTACATTAAGATCTCGTTCCCTAATCAATTCTTTATGACCTTTGAAGAAACCAGCAAGAAATACAATTTTTCTCACTTTTTATCTTCCCATTATTAAGGACATGACTTCCATTGGGTAACTCAGTTCCTTGAGATAAAGTCAATCGTTAAATAACAGATGAATAAATAAAAGGACATTTGATTCTATATAGATCATTCTTTGCTTTACTTATCATCAGAATCTCAAACAGTTCCGCCACATAAATATCACTTAATTTTTTGTTGGATTTTCCATCATATGTTGAATAATCTGGACCATAAGTTCCAATTATTTGAAAGAAATGTGCAGTTGATCATGGTTAGGATGAACGCAACACTCTAATTATTTGTATGAATATCTGTCACCATGTTTGGAGACTTAGATTATTTATAGTCATCTCATGCATAGTGAGTGAGTAAAACTGGGAGATTTCAGTCTTACTCATTTCATAAGGTTAAAATTCGAATAAAACTTTTCTAGATTTTTACAGTAATGCCATTGAAGTCAATCAAATTATCATTTCATCATTCCAGTTATTTCTAAATCCAGAGTATTATCAAAAATTGGAATATATGTGGGATAATGTGGTTCGCCTCCCCCCTCCCTCCCCGTGAACCATCGACGTTATGATTGGTGTGGAGGCTTGTGTGCCCCAGAGATACACAAAGCTATACTGAATGTACAACCGCAATGGTACGGTGCATGTTGAGAGGCCAGACAAACGTGTGGTTCCTGAAGAGGGGCAGCAGCCTTTTCAGAGGTTGCAGGGGCAACAGTCTGGATCATTGACTGATCTGGCCTTGTAACATCAACCAAAATGACTTTGCTGTCCTGGTACTGTGAATGGCTAAAAGCAAGGGAAACAACAGCTGTAATTTTTCCGATGGCATGCAGCTTTACTGTATGGTTAAATGATGATGTCGTCCTCTTGAGTAAAATTGTCTATAGGTAAAATAGTGCCCCATTCGGATCTCTGGGCAGAGACTACTCAGGAGAACGTCATTATCAGGATAAACCAAACTAGTGTTCTACGGATCGGAATGTGGAGTGTCAGATCCCTTAATCTTGCGGGTAGGTTAGAAAATTTAAAAGGGAAATGGATAAGTTAAAGTTAGATATAGTAGGAATTAGTTAAATTCGGTGACAGGAGGAACAGGACCTCTGGTATGGTGAATACAGGGTTACAAAAGCAAAATTAAATATGGGTAATGAAGGAATAGTTTTAATAATGAATAAAAAATAGGAACGCAGGTAAGCTATTACGAATAGAATAGTGAGCGCATTTTTGTAGCTAAGATAGACACGAAGCCCACGCCTACCACAGTAGTACCATTTTATGTGTCAACTAGTTCTGCAGATGATGAAGTGATTGAAGAAATGTATGATGCGATTCAGGTAGTTAAGACAGACGAAAATTTAATAGTCATTGGGGTTTTTAATTCGGTGGTAAGAAAGCGAAGAGAAGAAAAAGCAGTAAGTGAATATGGACTTGGTGTAAGAAATTAAAGAGAAAGCCGCCTTGTAGTATTTTGCACAGAGCACGACTTAATCATAGCTAACACTTGGTTTAAAATCATGAAAGAACGTTGTATTAACGGAAAAGGCCTGGAAACACTAGAAGCTTTGAGATAGATTATATAATTGTAAGACAGAGATTTAGGAACCAGGTTTTTAAAATATAAGACATTTCCACGCCAGATAAAGACTCTGACCACAGATTATTGGTTATAAACTGAAGAAACTGCTAAAAGGTGGGAATTTAAGATGATGGGACCTGGATAAACTGAAAGAACCAGAGCTTCCAGAGAGTTTCAGAGAGAGCATTAGGGAACGATTGACAAGAACTGCGGAAAGAAATACAGTAGAAGAAGAATGGATTTCATTGAGAGATGGATTTGTGAAGGCAGAAGAGGATTAAGTAGGTTAATGACGAGGGCTTGAAGAAATATTTGGGTAACAGAAAGGATGAATTTAATTTATAATAGGAGAAAGTATAAAAATGCAGTAAATGAAGCAGGCGAAAAGGAATACAAACGTCTCAAAAATAAAACTGACAGGAAGAGGAAAATTGCTAAGGAGGGATGGCTAGAGGACAAATGTATGGATGTAGGAGCATTTATCTCTATGGTTAAGATACATGCAGCCTACAGGAAATTTAAGTAATCTTTGGAGGAAAGAGAACCACCTGTATGAATATCAAGAGGTCATATGGAAAACCAGTCCTAATCAAAGAAGTAAAGTAAAAATGAGGAAGGAGTATATAGAGAGTCTACACAACGGCGATGTACTTGTGGGCAGTACTATGGAAATGGAAGAGATAGTAGATGAAGATGAAATCGGAGATATGATACTGTGTGAAGAGCATTGAAAGACCAACATCGAACCAAGGCTTCGGTAGTAGATGGCATTTCTTTACAACTACTGAGAGCGTTGGGTGAACCAGCCATGACGAAACTCTTCCAAATGGTTAGCAAAGCCTATGAGACAGGCGAAACACCCTCAAACATTAAGAAGAATATAGTAATTGCAATCCCAAATGAAGTACGTGTTGACAGCTGTGAAAATTACCGAACTATCAGTTTAATAAATCACGCTTGCAAAATACTAACACGAATTCTTTAGAGACGAATGGAAAAAATGGTAGAAACTGGCCTTGTGGGAGTTCAGTTTGGATTCCGTAGAATTGTTAGAACACGCGAGGCAATTCTGACCCTACGACGTATCTTAGAAGGCAGGACAAGGAAAGGCAAACCTAAGTTTCCAGCATTTATAGACTTTCAGAAAATTTTTTACAATGCGTACTGGAATACTCTCTTTCAAATTCTGAAGATGGCAGTGGTAAAATACGTGGGGCAACGAGCTATTTACAATTTGTACGGGAACCAGATGGCAGTTATAAGAGTCGAGTGGTGTGAAAGGGCAGCAGTGGTTGGGAAGAGAGTGAGACAGGGTTGTAGCCTCTCACCAACGTTATTCAATCTATACACTGAGCAAGAAGTAAAGGAAACAAAAGAAAGCTTTGGAGTAGCAATTGAAATCCATGGAGAAGAAATAAAACTTTGAGGTTTGACGATGACATTGTAATTCTATGAGAGACAGCAAAGGACCTGAAAGAGCCGTTGAACGGAATGGAAGGTATCTTGAAAGGAGGATATAATATGAACATCAATAGAATCAAAATGAGGATAATGGAATATAGTCGAATTGAGTCAGAGAATTAGATTAGGAAATGAGACACGGAAAGTAGTAGATGAGTTTTACTATCTGGGGAGCAAAATAACGGATGATGGTCGAAGTAGAGTGGATGTAAAATGTAGACTGGATATGGCAAGGAAAGTGTGTCTGAAGAAGAGAAACTGTTGACATCGAGTATAGATTTAACCGCCAGGAAGTCCTTCCTGAAAGGGTTTGTATCGACTGCAGTTACGTATGGGAGTGAAACATGGACGATAAATGGTTTAGACAAAAAGTGAATAGAAGCTTGTAAAATATGGTGTTACAGAGTAATGCTGAAGATTAGATAGGTAGATCATGTAAGTAATGAGGAGGTACTGAATAGAATTGGGGAGCAGAGAGATTTGTGGCACCACTTGAGGCATCAAGGGATCACTAATTTAGTACTGGAGGGAAATGTGGAGAATGAAAGTCTTAGAGGGAGAGCAAGAGATGAATACACTAAGCATATTAAGAAGGATATAGGTTGCTGTACTGACTCGGAGATGAAGAGGTTAGCACAGGATAGAGTGACATGGAGATCTGAATCAGATCAGTCTCTGGTCTGAAGACAACCACAACAACAATGTAGTTCACAGAGTAGTGGTCCACTAATTTCAGAGTTAGACTTGAAGGATTTAATAACATTAGCTTCTCAACGAAAGTGATCAGCATAGTTTACTAACATTGCATCAGTCTAACTAAAATTTACATTTATCAATGCAAGTGGAATAATTTTTGGATTATAATTAACAACAGTTTCTTTAGTAGCTTAAATTATTTATTTATCAAAACAAAGCACACATCCATTACTATTCTTTATATACACATATAATTTAACATCACTTTGAAGAATACCTCATCAAAAATAACATCTGCCTTTATGTAGAGATGAGATGACTTACATTTTAATTGAAGGAAAGACTCTTTTAACATTAATAAAAACATTATTAACTAAATGAAAACGATTCAGAATCAAAGGGGTAAACGTCCCACATAGGCTTCCAAGTTTCAAACAACATTCTCACACTCACGTTGACCTTAATTCCACTTTTAAAGGCGAGGAATGAATAGTTTTATAGTACGTTACGTAGCTTGCGAATAAGAGAACATTTTACTCCTTTTGTTTCGTTACCTCAACCACGTATTTGCTCCAAATTATTATTATATCTATATTTGCTTACTGATTATTTAGAGTTATCATATATGGCTTTAACGTCCTCTCTTAGACATCATCAGGAATCATATATACTAAAACTATTATAAAATCATTCACAAGAGTAGTAGAACAAAATTTAAATGAAATTCTTTCCCAACGTGACGAAAGTGAGCAGCAGACTAGTACACAGGAGAGATCGCAATTGGGATAAAAAGTTGACCCTTAATTGTCTTCGGAAGTTTGGAAGGATTTCATTATTATTATTTGGAGAAGACAGCAGTGTCATGCGATGGCACAGAGGGTACTTTTTTTTCAGAACGGGTATTTTTGCTGTGCTGTTCAGGCAGGAATGTGAGAGTTGAAGGTATGTACGATGTCTGCAATGATTGAGAAGACGCTTACCGGTAAGTAGCTATAACACTTGTTCGTAGGCTGCAACTGTGTGGTCGAAACGGCATAGGTCACAAATGTATCGTACACATGCATTTAGAGCCATTTCGATACTGCATGAGCTGTAGTACGACAGTCTTGGGGAATAGCATAATCGTTGTCAAGTATGGGAAGTATTGGTAATTCTACGAGCTTCTTTTTAAGCTCGAAAGGATATTGTCGTAGTGACTCAAGCCGCGCTGACACCATCTTATAGGCTGCATTTATATGTTCAGTTCAGTCTAAGTGATGGTCTAGAATTGCCCTCAAGTTCTTTTCAGAGGAAGAAAACTATATTTCTCTTCCCATTACGATTTAAATTGGAAGAGATTTTATGACATGCGTTGTAATGTCTCTTTCGAACGATTAAGGTTGCTTGAGCTTAAGATGATAAGACAATTAAATCAGCATTTACATGCTGGATGACTGTGCACAGGTTTGTTGGAGTTGCAATCAGATATATATGAAGGTTGTCAACGTGTAAGTGTTATCTCCAGTGCAAGAGAATATCAGGGCCAATATTGATCTTTGTGGGACAACAGATGCTACATCACTCCTCTCTGACCTTTTACTTCCAGTTTTGAATTTCAGTCATCAGATACTGTTGGGGTAATGTAAATTATGAGGGCAACTACTGTACAGCACTTGAAAATTGTTTTTTGTGAGTTTAGAAACCAGGATGCCAAATCAGTGTATTGTAAGCTTTTCGGTATCCAGAAGATACGTAACAGTAGCCTATTGTTAGTCCACAGCTTGTTTTAGTTTGTCAGACACTTTTATAAGACTAGCCTTCATGCTGTGATTTTGCCGTAAATCAGACTGGTATTCATCTGTATAGTCTTTCGGTTGTTAAATGATTAGTGAAGTGCCTGTTGATTATGTATTCTAATATCTAGGATAATGCCAGTACAGTACAATTGGGTCTGTAGTCGAAAGCTTGTACGTCATATTTCTTCTTGAGTAATGGTTTTATGCGTCCCTGCTTCCACGCTGTTGAGAAGATGCTTAAGGACAGAGAACTTATAAAAACATCCATTATTTGGTGTGATCGAAGAAAGTGGACTTACTGAACGTGTTAAGGCTGACCGGATGAAAAAGAGAAACGGATACAATATTGGCGTCGATGTTTTGCCTGGTCAGGTGACTACAGGGTTATAAACACAAAATCAAATAGGGATAATGCAGGAGTGGGATTAATAATGAATAAGAAAATAGGAATGAGAGGCAGCTACTACAAACAGCATAGTGAACTCATTATTGTGGCCAAGATAGACACAAAGGCCACGCCTACTACAGTAGTACAAGTTTATATGCTAACTAGCTCCACAGATGACGAAGAGATTGATGAAATGTATGATGAGATAAAAGAAATTATTCAGATAGTGAATGGAGACGAAAATTAAATTGTCGTGGGTGACTGGACCTCTATAGTAGGAAGAAGAAGAGGAGGAAACGTAGTAGGTTAATATGGAATGGGATTAAGGAATGAAAGAGGAAGCCGCCTGGTAGAATTTTGCAAAGAGCATAACTTAATATTAGCTAAAACTTGGTTTAAGAATCATAAAAGAAGGTTGTATACATGGGAGAAGCCTGGAGATACTGGGATGTCTGAGACATATTATATAATGGTAAGACAGAGATTCAAGAACCAGGTTATAAACTGTAATACATTTCAAGGGCAAATGTAGACTCTGACCATAATCTATTCTTTATGAACTGTAGATTAAAACTGAAGAATATGCAAAAAAGGTGGGAATTTAAGGAGATGGGACATAGATAAACTGAAAGAACCAGTGGTTCTAGAGAGCTTGAGGGAGAGCTTTAGGGAAAATGGACAAGGATGGGGGAAAGAAACACAGTAGAAGAAGAATGGGTAGCTTTGAGAGATGAAATAGTGAAGATAGCAGAGGATCAAGAGGGTAAAAAGGCGAGGGTTAGTAGAAATCGTTGAGTAACAGAAGAGATGTTGAATTTAATTGCTGAAAGGAGAAAACATAAAAATCCAGTAAATAAAGCAGGCAAATGGGAATAAAAACACCTGAAAAATTTGATCGACAGGAAGTGCAAAATGGCTAAGCAGGGATGGCTAGAGGACAAATGTAAGGATGTAGAGGCGCATATCACTAGGGGTAAGATAGATACTGCCTACAGGAAAATTAAAGAGACCTTTGGAGAAAAGAGAACCACTTGCATGACTATCAAGAGCTGAGATGAAATCTGAGATATGACACTGCGTGAAGAGTTTGACAGATCAGTGAAAGACGTAAGTCGAAACAGGACCCCAGGAGTAGACAACATTCCGTTAGAACTACTGTCAGCCTTGGGAGAGCCAGGCCTAAGAAAACTCTACCATCTAATGAGCAAGATGTACGACACAGTCGAAATAACCACAGACTTCAAGAAGGGTATAATAATTCCAATCCAAAAGAAAGCAGGTGTTGACAGATGTGAAAATTACTAAACTGTCAGTTTAATAAGCCACAGTTGCAAAATACTAACACGAATTATTTACAGACGAATGGAAAAAATGGTAGAAACCGACCTTGGGGATGATCAGTTTGGATTCCTTAGAAACGTCGGAACACGTGAGCCAATCAGGCCCTACGACTCATCTTAGAAGATAGGTTAAGGAAAGGCAAAGTTTCCTTTCTAGGGTTTGTAGACGTAGAGACAGATTTTGACAATGTTGACTGGTATACTCTCTTTCAAATTCTGAAATTGGCCGGGGTAAAATTCAGGGATGCGAATGGCTATTTACAATTTGTACAGAAAGCAGATGTCAGTTATGAGTCGATGGCCATGAAAGGGAAGCAGTGGTTGGGAAGGGTGTGAGACAGGGTTGTAGCCACTCCCCGATGTTATTCAATCTGTATATTGAGCAAGCAGTGAAGGAAACAACAGAAATATTGAGAGTAGGAATTTTAATTCGTGGAGAAGAAATAAAAACTTTGAGGTTCGCCGATGACATCGTAATTCTGTTAGAGACAGCAAAGGACCTGGAAGAGCAGCTGAACGGAGTGGACAGGAGGATTGAAAGGGGGATATAAGATGGACATCAACAGAAGCAAAACGAGGATAATGGAATGTAGTCGAATTAAATCGGGTGACGCCGCGTGAATTAGATTAGGAAATGAAAGGCTTAAAGTAGTAAACGAGTATTTCTATGTGAGGAGCAAAATAACTAATAATTGTCGATGTAGAGATGATATAAAATGTAGACTGGCAATGGCAATTAAATCGTTTCTGAAGAAGAGAAATTTGTTAACATCGAGTATAGATTTAAGTTTGAGGAAGTCATTTCTGAAAGTATTTGTATGAAGCGTAGCCATATATGGATGTTTCTATTTGGGGAGCAACATAACTGATCATGGTCGAATTACAGAGGATATAAAATGTAGACTGGCAATGGCAAAGAAAGCGTTTCTGAACTAGAGAAATTTGTTAACATCGAGTATAGATTTGTCAGGATGTCATTTCTGAAAGTATTTGTATGCAGTGTAGCCATATACGAAGTGAAACGTGGACGACAAATAGTTTAGACAAGAAGAGAATAGAAGCTTTCGGAATGTGGTGCTATAGAAAAATGTTACAGAAAGTCGCAGTAGCGTATGGGGATTCCTGAATTGTGCTTTTATCACGGATAGACCACCTCGATTGCGTATTTTCTTGTAGAAATGGTGGTTGTCAGAGGTCGAGTATCATTGGTATGCCATGTGCGCTGCGTCTCCGTCATTTATAAGCTGATTTAGGTCGTGTGGAAGCCATGGTCCAGGGTTACTCCTTACTCTTATGGTGTTTAGAGGAGCGTGTTTGTCACATAAGTTATTGAGGCTCTCATCAGTGATATTAGATAACTCGTTATTGATATCAAAAATACCTCCTACCGTTTTCTGCCAAGAAGTATCACAGGCGCCAGATATAAGTTCGGATATAGTTGTGTGTTTAAAATCTGTAAAAGTCGTCACTTGTGGTTTGTTCTTTGGGCATTGCAAAGAGAAGGTCATGAATATAACATCATGACCAGGCAAAATAACTGCAGAGATCTGTTCTTTGCGAATTACTCTTCTGGAAGATATAGTTGTGAAAACGCAGAAAATTTTTTGAGTTTTATCCACACTGAAGGTGAAGGATCAGAAATGAAAGGGAACGAAATAATAACATCAACTGCATGAGGACTTTATGCGGGATCTCCGGCGAAGAGCGAAAATGTGTGCCAGGCTGAAACTCGAACCCGGGATCTCTTACGTACCTGGTAAATCCGTTAACCACCCGGACACAACCTTTATCTCAAATGCCGAACTTTCTCAGCTTGCTGTCTTAACTATTCACACTCCCACTTAACGTCTCCTATCGCAGACCTCGTCAATGACCTACATAATCGTTGGTTTTAGGTTTTCACAGGAAGTCGAACCTAAATTTGCATCCGAACTAAAGGTTAAGGCTTCATTGCTCGTCTAGGCGGAACAATTATATGAATGGGTGGTGTCCCTTCATCTGCACAGGTCCAAAAGAATTGGCACCACGTGAATTTGCAGCTGTGATACATACATCGGTGAGACAAAACATTATTACTCGCTTAATAGCTCGTTTGTCAGCCTTTGGAACGAAATTCATTACTAATTCTGCGTTTCAGGGATCCGACAGTTTGTTGGTAAGTTTTGGGAGGTAGGTGGTATTAGATGTCTATGTACAGGTGGTGTAGTCCTCGTAAAGAAGGGGCTACTGATTTGGGAACGCGGTTGTCACGTTTAGAGCCACCATCCACCACGATGACGGCGTTTGTGAAGACGACCATCGACCAAGTGTAGCAAAAAATGTGATTACGCGAAGAGCCAATACGTTTCCCTTATCGACGATTGAATCCCGAAGTCCCGAACCCACTACATTCATAATTGACGATGTCGTTAGGTCACCATGTGGGCAAGTGGTCTGCTACGGAGCACCATGTTCAACGATGTGGTAGTTTCACTGTCCTTCTACCTCTTTCCTTGTATGCTGACGACAGTAGCACGTGAACATTCGACCAGCTTCGCCGGTTTTGAGATACTCTTTCACAAGCCTTGCGTAGTAATAATCTGCCATTTTTGAAGTCTCTTATTTCAATGGATTTTTGCGCTTGAAGCCCATACCTTCGATAGGGTGATCACCAGTCCGTGTCACTTCGGCTTTCTGCTTTAGTGCTCGCAACACCAGCGTGACGGTGGGCAGCGGTCATAATGTTTTGGCTGATCCATGTATTACGTAAATTGAAGGTGGAAGGGGAGAATGGAGATGAAAGAGAAGGAACTCATCATACTAGCTGCGTTGGGACTTAATGCAGAATCAGAGAAGACAGATGGAAATGTGTGGCGCCGGCCGTAGTGGCCGAGCGGTTCTAGGCGCTACAGTCTGGAACAGCGCTGCTCCTACGGTCGCAGTTTCGAATCCTGCCTCGGGAATGATGTGTGTGATGTCCTTAGTTAGGTTTAAGTAGTTCTAAGTTCTAGGGGACTGATGACCTCAGAAGTTAAGGCCAATAGTTCTCAGAGCCATTTGAACCATTTTGAAAAGGTGTGGCGCTCTAATTCTGAAAGTTCAGCGTTGCGTTAATCACTTTACTACCTGGACACAGTGTTTATCGCAACTACGTTGACTATCTAAGCACGTTTCCCAGATACGTACGAATGAACAGAAACCACGTATTCATATAACTGATTTGTCCCAATGGGCAATAAATCCACAAACTTCAGTGCATATGTACTCTTACATTCTATCCCCAATGTGAATCTCAAATTACCGTGTAAGGAGGACGCGGACAAGGATGGTGAATAGGTGGAGCTAGGCTGGAGTGGGAGTCAGCCGGGTAATGTGCCTAAGTATGATGTGCATTTGCAGTAAACACTGTGCCTACCTTAAGTTAAAGAATCCCGAAAAATGTGACCAAATTGTAGAATTATTTGGGTACAACTTGAAGTTCAAACATTCTGACGGCAATGTCGGTGACGTTAAAGTTACTCACACTTGACTTGGAATCAGAAGTATTAGAGTTTTCGAAGTAGCATTTGAAATAACCTCAGAGCAGATTAATACAGTGTTGAAACCTTATAGCACCATTCTATGTAAAATTGCTGAGAAGTGGTAAGGTGCACATAAATTCCCGGTCTTAAATGGTGTGCAGCAGGTTAAAATTGACTTGATAAAACATATTCCCTCCGGAAACGCCCTGGCAGGTTAAAACTGTGTGCCGGACCGAGACTCGAAATCGGGACCTTTGCCTTTCGCGGGCAAGTACTCTACAAACGAAGCTACCCAAGCACGACTCACGACCCGTCCTCACAGCTTTAATTCCAACAGTACATCGTCTCCTACGTTACAAACTTAACAGAAGCTCTCCTGCGAACCTTGCAGAACTAGCACTCCCGGAAGAAAGGATTTTGAGGAGACATGGCTTAGCCACAGCCTGGGAGATGTTTCCAGAATGAGATTTTCACTTTGCAGCGGAGCTTGCGCTGATATGAAACTTCCTGGCAAATAAAAACCCAGTTCGAGTCTCAGTCCGGCACACAGTTTTAATCTGCCAAGAAGTTTCATTTCAGCGCACACTCCGCTGCAGAATGAAAATCTCATTCTGGAAATATTCCCTCCTATGTTAATGTCTGTGGTTATAGGCCCATTGTCATCTATGAGGGGCATCCTAGAATATGCACTGGATGTGGCTCCACAGGATACGTACGCGCTCAGTGTCTGCACCGCCGAGTGACACAACTACTGATGGTGGAGACACCGGTCCCACCCACCGTGTCACAGCTACAGATAACGTACGTCCCAGCAGCTCGTGGAACCCCAGTTACGACATCAGACACAATCACTGATAACACTACAGGCCACGTCGAAGAGGACACTCGAATGAGAAAGACTACTGCACAAGAAACTCTAGGAAATGCAGCTGCAGCTCATCCCATTGACAGTGAACGAGGCAGCAAGGCAGCCATTGGCATGATCGTTGCTCCGAACAACAAGAAGCCGTCTTCACATGAAACTGAAGCACAGCTGACAAACGAAAAAACAGCACCAAGTTCCAACAACTAACATGAAAAAAAATAATAAAACGCAGGTTTCTCCTCCAAGGAGCTGAAAATATTTCTTCCACCTTGAGAGAAAAAGTGCGGCAGGTACGACAGAAACTATGTGTCATGCCATCGGACAGCCAGGAAGAACATCAACAAATGTCGAAAAAATCAAGAAGGTAGGTGCAATCAGATCGAGGAACAACAAAATTAGAGGAATCCCCAAATACCATAATGATTCAAAAAGGCCCAGTAAACACGAACAACAAACCTGCAGTCGCACCGAAGGGGAAGAAATAACCACGGAGAGCCAACCATCTAGAGGCATGGGAAATGGATAAGGAAGCCGGTATTCAAAACCAAGCAATGATAGCAACACCTGAAGGCAAGGCAAGAAGAATGCGAGGAGAAGGACTCCGTCCAACACGAGACCCCCCATCGCAAGCAGCACACGCTGAATCTACCGTCTCTGCAGAAACGTTTCGTAACAAATCGCAAAGCGGCGAATCCGTGACTTTTGGCACAGAACATAGTGATCGCCGTACTGACAATCTCGCTCCTAGTAGTATCGACGGGTCTGCAACACCACAGGACAACTCAGCTTGGCGTGAGGATATGGGAGAGTGTAATCAGCCGACATCACACGATGGCGGACACGAGCCGTTCAAACTCGGTGGAGGTGATGCAGACATGGAAGATAACTTCTACTAACACACAACTGTGAATCGAAGCGTGACGGAAATGTGTAGTAGCGCTGATCTACAATTGTATGGTATAGCTACAGTTAACATTAACAGAATCACTAGTTTGACAAAAATTGAATGCCTACGTGCTTTTCTTTTGCTTTCGATATAGACTTAGTCATGTTGCAAGAAGTGTGTACGAGTATAGTTTAACATTTCGCAGGATAAAATGCTGTCCTTAATAGAGGACCTGAAAGCGGCACTGCCATGTTACTCAAGGACGGGATTATACCTAGGGGAAAGTTAGCAAGAGGAAGAAGTATTTCTGTCGAAACAGACACAGCTCAGGTTATTAATATTTACGCTCCATCCGGTTTGCAAGCCAGACTTCATCGATCTATCTTCTTTCAGGAAAGTAAAGTTTAGTTAATCACTCCCGTAAATGAAAACGTTATCCTTGCTGGTGACATCAACTGTGTTCTTTCCGCCGCCGTCCAAACGCCCAGTCCTAATGTATGCCTGGAACTGGAAGACTTAGAGAACTGACTGCACCTCATCGACACCTGGCAAAGCAAGTCAAGAGCGAACACAAGGTTCACATACACTGCCAGCCATTGCATGACTAGGATACACCGCATCTACGCGTCTCGTCGCCTCAAAAGTGGTTTTCTCAGTGTTTAAACGTCTCCAGTGAGCTTTTCTGACAAATTGGCAGTTGTAACTAATATTAACAGTCCCAGGCAAAGGATATGTCAGTGTAAGGGTGCCTGAAACTTTAATATCTCACTCCTGATGGACACCGGACTTGAGCACAAGGTAATGTGAGGTTGGGAAATATGCTTAAGGAATATACGGCGATACAGTACTAAAATGGAATGGTGGGTAACACATGCAAAAGCTAAAATACGAACTTTACTCAAACGCTAGGATTTTGAAAAGAAACAGTGTGAAAGACACACAGTGGAATTCTAGTTCCAGTGCCTAAGGGAACTATACGCCGATACCGCGAATGTATCATCTCGAACCATGAGAATAAAACGAATCGAGACAAAAATAACTGCTCTGAAACGCCAGCAAATAGAGGGAGTTGAAATAAGATAGAGAGACAACACCGACATTGAGAATGAAAAGACTGCACTTTTCCACCTTCTGGCCGAATTCAAAAGAGGACGCCAGCTGCACTTAAGTTCTCTCCGAAATGATGAAGGAATCCAACTTATTCACCAGCAGGACATCAAGAAATTTGCCCATGATGATTTCACGAGACTGCATGCTGAAGAGGACACTGGCGACCACGACAATTGTGAGGCCTTTTGTAACTGCGTTCACCAGACTGTGACGGATGCAGAAAACGCCGAACTGGAAGCTCCTACCACTACGGAAGACTGTACAAAGCGTTAAAAGGAAGCCCATGGAACAAATCCCTTGTACCAGTTGGGTTACCCGTAGAGTTTTACCTAAAGTACTGGAATTTAATCGATAGTACGCTGACAGGAGTGTTTGACGTACTACATACGTCTGCCACTACTCCCTGTGAGTTTTTAGAAGGGCTTGTAGTGTTGGTTCCTAAAAGTGCAAGAAATGATGATTTGAAAACCATGCGTCTCATATCGCTCCTAAACGCTGACTACAGGATAGTTGCTAGGGTATTGCTTCGTCGATTAAACACCATCACTGGTCGCCTCATCGGTCAATATCAGTGGTTTCCGTCCCAAGGAGAACAATACAGCAATCGCTGGAAGAATACTGGAATGTAACGGCTGGAGCCTCAGCGTCCAAATCTAGAGTGGCCATCATGTCGTTAGACATGGACAAAGCATTTGACAGGATCCGTCACACTTAACTGCTGCGTGTCGTGGCGAAAATGGGAACCAAATTTTCTTTCGTTGATATTATCAGGCGATTATACAGTCATGCAACTTCAAGAATTCTAGGTAATGGACACTGCACAGCGAGAATTGCCATCGTAGCGTCGATACGACAAGGCTGCCCCCTGTCGATTCTGCTGTTCTAGTTATCAGTCTACATATCTCTACATCTACATATAATCTCCGCTAGCCAACAAACGGTGTGTGACGGAGGGCACTATTCGGGCCAAAGTCACATTCCCCACACCGCTCTCTCCCTGTTCCACTCACGGATCCCGCGAGGAATAAACGACTGTCTGAAGGCCTTCGTATGATCTCTAATTTCACTTATCTTTGAATAGTGATCATTGGTGGTAATGATATTTGCTCTACATCCGCAGTGAAAATCAGATTTTGGAATTTAGTGAGCAGCCCCTTCCGTTTAGCCCGTCGTCTACTTTTAAGTGTGTCACACTCCAAACTTTCTATGAAATTTGAAACGTTCTCACAATGGCTAAATGTACCAGTCACGAATTTTTCCGCTCTTCTCAGGGCCTTCTCAATCTCTTCACTCAGACCAGACTGGTAAGGGTCCCATACAGATGAACAATACTCTTAGGCTGGACAATTAAAGTATTGTAAACAATTTCCTTTGTTGAAGGACTGCATCGTTTCAGGATTCTGTCAATAAACCACAATCTAGAGATCGCCTTACCCGTTACTTGTGTGATCTGATCGTTCCATTTGAAAACATTTCAAATAGTCGCACCATTATACTTGACGGATGTTACTGCCTCCAAAGACTGGGAATTTATTTTGCACTCTCAATCGAGCCTCTTCCACGATCATTACTTGTCAAGCTCCCTGGAACTGAAATTGGGGGCAACAAATTTGTCTGCAGATGTTACTTCGATAACCTAGCTGTATTTCTCGCTGATCCGGCCGATGTTGTGAAGATGCAGGACATAATTCTGACATATAGTTCTTCTCCTAGAGCTAAAATTGATATAAGTAAATCTAGCGTTTTACCGTTAGGCAGAGGGATAGGTATCCTAGAAACAGGACCAGTTGAACTAGCGGATACCATCAAACATCTGGGGATACGGTTTAGCAAATGTCCGGTCAAGACAGCGGCCTGGAATTGGAAAATGATGCTCAGCTCTCTCCGGGAGGTATTACGAGAGAATTAAACCCGTTCTCTAGATATAAAACAAAAAATGCGCTGCTAAATCTCGCTATACTACCTCGCAAGTATTTTCCCTTTGCCTTCAACAATAGAAAAACGAATTGAATCTGCTCTAGCTTGGGTCCTACGGACAGGGCAAACCCTTCGTGTAGACAATCAGACCATGACTACCCGAGACGAGACGTGGTTTAGGTTTCCCCAACGTTAGAAACAAATACAGAGCTCTGTTGATATGTCGGACGGCAAAGGCCCTAGCATCAGGTGATGGAAATCTCACAGCTTACGTTGCGAATGCAGTGTCTCCTCCAGACAACAGGGTGACAGTTACGGTCTGCCATATAACCTACAGCTAGTTTCATATTAAAACATATATTATTGGGAACAACTACATCCGACAATGGGTAAGGAACTACAAAAGCTATGAAGTTTATAAAGTACGGACTATAAGTATTTAAGCATATTAGCGAAGAAATTCTCCAGAATCACTTTGAATCCAGTTTGGCAAAACATTCCTGTTACAGCCTTACCGTCCCATGAAAGAGATACGTGGTATTGCGCTTTATACAACACCATAAGCACAAATGAGCGCCACTTTACGATCGGTCTGTCAAATACCGCCATTGCCTGGACTGTCTGACGACTGATAGTCTACTTGACTGTTTTACTTGTGGCGTCACTAATGAGGTATGGCTATGGACAAGACATAAACTGGCTATCATCAATCGCACGACTGATGGCGATGTAGCTCCGGAAGAATTTCAATACGACCTCATTCAAGAGTACTAGAAAATTTACCAACAAAGAAAATGGAAGGCACAGATGGGTGGCTATTCGCCGGCAGTTTTGAACACGGTGTGACAAAGCAAAGAGCGCCGTCTACGTACGTAGTCGTGTCTTACTGCCTTGTCGCACTACAGACGGACGTTGATTTAACGCAGGCATTCTTATCCTAAATAGAAGAGCTGTATCCTCGACGTTCTTTATAATCACATGACATATACGTTTCAATTTTGAGAAAGGCATTTCGTTTATTTATGAGTGCATGGTGCATGGTTAGTGCCTTTAGAATAACGTTTTGTTTTTTGGAGAAATGCTGGCCGTGATAGCCAAGCGGTTCTAGGCGCTTCAGCCTGGAACCGCGCAGCCTCTACGGTTGCAGGTTCGAATCCTGTCTCAAGCATGGATTGTAAGGTGTCAGGCAAATCCAACACCTTCCATGAAAGCCCTGACATAATAAGCAAATCTACTAGTATGTCACATAGCTCCAAATAAATCGTGACATTAAATTAACCAAAGTAATACGAGTAACGAGTGAGCAAATGGAATACCGCAGACTAACACAAGAATGACTAAATGCATGTCGTACCTTCCCTCCGTGAGGCAGACGCAGTTCCGAGGGGAGAAACGAGGGCAAAAGCCGAGAGCAGAACCGTGTTAAGCTAGAAGGCCCTACGATAAGGGACGGACACCCACGTCTCCAGCTAACCACTAGGGCTCACCACCTGCACGTTTTAGCGTGAGACTATTTCGCGTCTCAGGTACGTCAAGGACCACCCCCCAGCCCATGTTAAAAGCTAGAGCCCTCCAGAAAAACAGTATAGATCTTATGGCAACACAAAAAAGGGCCACACAACCCGCACGTTTTAGCGTAAGACTTTTTCGCGTCTCAGGTACGTCAACGACCACCCCTCAGCCCATGTTAAAAGATAGAGCCATCCAGAAGAACAGTATAGATCTTACGATAACGCTAAAAGGACCACACCAGCAGCAGGTTTTAGCGTGAGACTTTTTAGCGTCTGTGTTACGTTGCAAACTTTAAAAACGTTGCCCCACCACGAAAAGTATAACGTTTCTCATAGGATAGACAGAATAATTGAGGTGGAGCTTAAGGTTAACATTGAGACCCTGATTGGTCAGATGAAAACATAGCCAGATACTTTTTTTAAACTAACTGCGGTAAATTGTAGTAAGGAGAAGTTAAGAGAGAGTTAGTTCCGTGACGGCGAACTGGATGGCTGGTGCGCCGGCCGCTGTCGCCCTGACGCTGCCTAAACACCGCCAAGGTAATGAACGCACGCGTAGCCGCATTTTTGAGCGCATAAGGCTTCACTCAGAACTGCAGAATACTCTTCTGTTTCACCCCTTTTTTTGCGTAATACTAGTGTTGATCGTTAATTAAAACTCATGGTGTACACATTTGCCACTTGAAGAATAGATCTGAAAGGCGATGATTTTTCTGTTATATAGTTATTGAGAAGCCACATCAGCCACTGTAATTTACAACAAGTTAGATAAGTAACTAAAGATAATTGAGGGTCACTGTAGATCATTTTGATAGTTTTCTCTTTTGTGAAACTTAAATTTAGCTTAGATTATAGATGTGCTATGGCATAGGTCATCCTTTGATCGATTGTAGAACTTGGAAATCCATTTAAGGAATATTCGTTCACATTTTTGTTGAACGCAGTTGGTTCTTACCATCCTGTATTCATGGGACTCTTCTCTCCTGAATTTTCAAAATATGGGTTTTGTACTAATTCGTACTTTACTCTGTTCTGTGCTTCCCTTGACCAATATCGTGAGAGAAACTTCTCTCTGAAATCTTCGTACGATCGACATGTCGCTGCAACATTTTGCATGATTCCTGCGACTGTTCCTGACATGTGTGCACATATAAAGTCTAATTTGTATGCTAGTGTCCAGTGTTCTGGCAATCCTACTCGGAATTGATCAATAAAAGTTCGTGGATGTAATGAGATTCCTTCGCGGAAGTGTTGAAATTTTCTGACTGTGAGGAAATGATCGTTGTCGTACTTCGTCATAGTTCCATATGAAATTCGCGTTTCTTATCCACTTTTGTTTCTGATCATTTCTCCCCTCGTTCTTCCCTGTTGTCGTAGATCCATTGGATATTGTCCACTGTAACTTTCGCGTACCCTTGCGTGGTATCGTTGGAGTGGTACGGAATAATTTTCTTCCGTCGGATGTGAACGTGTAGCTGAATGCATTGCACTGTACTCTTCGCGACCTGGCATTCCATTATCACGTATGTTACTTTCCGCCTGTGATTGGAATCGCTGATGCGTAATATCTTCGTTAATTGCTTGTTTTTCCGGTGCTGTTACAGACTCTGTGCTTGCTCGATCCTGTTCACTACGCTCTTCAAGGGTTTGCAACAACTCTGTTCGCAATTTCTGAAATTGTCGCTTCGTTTTCGCTTCTATTTTGACTATGCGGTTATCATATCTTTTCAGCGCTGCTTTTGTGATACGTTTGTGTAACACACTGTTTTCAACAATTTCACGCGCTGTACCTGCTGCTTGTCTAGTAATTACGTTTATCTGTTTCTCTAGTTTCTTGACTTCGCCGTGGGTGTTGTTACGTAATGTTTTGATCTCGTCCTGAATGTCGTTACGCAATGTTTGTACGTCCGCTTGCACCTTGTCAATGCCTGTTCTCAATTGATTGTGACCTATTATTAAGTTTCCTATCACTTCTCGAGATTCTTTGGCCTCGTCTTCAATATGACTTAGGTGTAACAGAATTTTTTTGTTTTGTTATTTAATCACACGCATTTGCCTCTTGGTTTCCGCATTCTGAATTTGAATTTGGTTCGCTATGTCTTTATTTTGCCTTGTCATGGTTTCCGTAATTTGTTGTAAAAATTCTGCCAGATTGGTGGGTCCTATTGCGTTTTCTTCCGACGGCCTATGCTCTGTGTTTTCGCCCAAGTGTTGGTTCGCAACCGATTGCATTGAATTGTGTTGTGACACGTTTCTGCTCGCATTCCTTGTACTCTGTGGTGAGGGAGCTCTGATTACTTGTACTATGGGTTCTACGTATTCAAGACGCAAGTTAGAATCCTCATCGCCTGTCTCACTACTTTCCTGCTCCTCTGTCGTATGCTGACTTATGTTTTCTATGCCTTGGCGTTCATTATCCTCGTTATGGTGCGTTATCTGTCCTATTTCTCGCGATACTGCATCGTCTGTTGTACTGACCTCTATTCTCTGTCTATTTTCACGGTGGGTCTCTAACTCAATTCTGTCAAGGTCTCGATCTGCCATTGCTAATCTTTCCGAATCCCTTATTTTATGTTTTAAAAGCAATTCACGCGCCCTACCTCGCGCCAACATGCGCTCATACGATCTCACGCGTTTCATAAACTTTTTGTTCACACGAATTGACACTACCAAGACTGACAATCCATTCACTTACTTGTTGGGTCAGAACCAACTTGTCAACGATGTATCCGCCACCTGTGCGCTTGTATTGGAGAGAAAACTTAATTCTAACAATTTTCAAAATTCATATCTTAATTATTATCTTGTATCTGCTAGACTAAATTCTGTTTAATACTTTTACTATCTATCGATGCAGCTACTGTTTTTGACTATGTATAACTTTAGAAGAAAATTTTTTTTACTACGAAATTTTTCAGCAGGTATTTTTCTGACCTAGTTAGGCATGTGGTCGACCTTCAATCATGGTATTTTACCATCCTGGCAGGGTCGCCATTTCTAAACATTAATGGTGGTGTCTGTTTGTTTTATATTGTGTCTCCCTACCACTTTTGCGCAACGACGGTCTGAGCGTGTTTTTTATGGAATTAACTATTTTGAACCTTGGACCTGTTGCTGGTAAGGAGACGGCAGACCACACAGGACATGTAGAATTCATAAGAGTTCAGTGAGACTAGCGATGATATAACCAAATACTAAATGATCTCAACGTCAGCTCCACTGCACTCCTTGTAAAAGAATCTTAATACAAGCTAAATTTAGTGGAAAGGGTTCAAGGCTTTCCTATTTTTAGTTAGCTGGAACTAACTCTCTCTTAACTTCTCCTTACTACAATTGACCGCAGTTAGTTTAAAAAAACTATCTGGCTATGTTTTCATCTGACCAATCAGGGTCTCAATGTTAACCTTAAGCTCCGCCTATAAAAATTCTGTCTATCCTATGAGAAACGTTATACTTTCCGTGGTGGGGCAATGTTTTTAAATTTTGCAACGTAACAGAGACGCTAAAAAGTCTCACGCTAAAACCTGCAGCTGGTGTGGTCCTTTTAGCGTTATCGTAAGATCTATACTGTTCTTCTGAGGGCTCTATTTTTTAACATGGGTTGGGGGGTGGTCCTTGACGTACCTGAGACGCGAAAAAGTCTCACGCTAAAACGTGCGGGTGGTGAGCCCTATTGGTTAGCTGGAGACGTGGGTGTCCGTCCCTTATCTTAGGGCCTTCTAGCTTAACACGGTTCTGCTCACGGCTTCTGTCCTCGTTTCTCCCCTCGGAACTGTGTCTGCCTCATGGTGGGAAGGTACGACATGCATTTAGGCATTCTTGTGTTAGTCTGTGGTATTCCATTACCTCACTCGTTACTAGTATTACTTTGGTTAATTTAATGTCACGATTTATTCGGAGCTATGTGACATACTAGTAGATTTGCTTATTATGTCAGGGGTTTCATGGAAGGTGTTGGATTTGCCTGACACCTTACAGGATGTGTGTGATATCCCTAGGTTAGTTACGTTTAAGTAGTTGTAAGTCTAAGGGACTGATGACCTCAGATGTTGTCCTATAGCGCCCAGAGCCAATTGAACCATTTGCAGAAATATGAAGGCACATTTAGATCTTAGGCAACAGGTAAACCCGAACTACCATTTCTGTTTGAGTTAAAAAAGAAAAAAAAAAAACAGGAGTGTACCTTCACCATTATCTGGAGTAAAGAAGATGCAACTTCAATTGTGCACCCTCGGTCGAGTGACGCCCTTCAAGTTACGAGAAGCCCCAATAATAAACTTTATCTGGAAAATGTCGCACAGGACAATCCGGACATGATAGTGGACTCAATGGAATCCAATTCTTCGAGAAGACAAACTTGCAGCCGTCACTACGGTTTCTAAGAGAAAGGGACATCTTTATTTCGAGCGCTGTGCCAATTGTACATTTTCACTCATTGTAGCCGGACTGTGTGGCCGAGTGGTTGTAGGAGCTTCAGTCTGGAACTGCGCGGCCGCTACAGTCGCAGGTTCGAAACCTGCCTCGGAAATGGATGTGTGTGATGACCTTAGGTTAGTTAGATTTAATTAGTTCTAACTTCTAGGTGACTGATGACCTCAGATGTTAAGTCCCATAGTGCTGTGAGCCATTTGAACCATTTTGAGCCACTAATTGTACCTGATTGCACATAGAGTCCTGATGCAACTGAAAGCATCAGATCAATTCCTTGCCTTTCTGTTTCCCCCTCCACCTCCAGTCCTAATATTAAGTAATACAGCTGTGGATTCTGCATGGTGCCTGTTCTTTCGGATAGGTCTGAAAGAATAGAAACCACGCAGTCACGTAATTGATTCGCCTCGATGGGCAATGAGTCTACAAACTTCAGTCGATTGAGGAGATGGATGGAGTGGCGGAAAGGCGGCGCCAACTGGCATTGTGAATCGGCTGGGGAGACTGCCAGGATAGTCCACATATTAGTGACAAACATTGCGTGTGGGAAGCATATGGCTAACGTAACTGCATAGTAAGTACAAGCTGCCATGTTGAAGTCTCTGCCTGACACAAATTTTTAAGTTCTGGTTTCTGATTCCGCGATTACGTACCGATGCAGCTGATATCATTAGTTCCTCCTCTTCTACTTCCGTTTCTCTCCACTCCACATTAAATTTACGTAATATTTATCACAGCTATGGATTCTCTTAGGTGCTTGCCCTTTCAGACAGATCCTGGTGCTTGCTCTTTCCGATAGATCCAAAATAGTAGATACCGTGCATTTACATAATGGATTTGCCTGGGTCGGAATGAATCCACAACCTTCACACCGGATGTACGTTTACATTAGACTTCCAGGGAGAATTTAAAATTAGCGAGCCTGGAGGAAATGGACGAAAATTACGTGTAGATAACCCTAAGTGGAAGTGCAGGTCAGCTGGGCAGCGTGCCTACAGCCCTAGACAGTCCACACATTGGTCATATGTGCCGTGCCCGGGTGACGCAGTGGGTAACGCAACTATGTAATAAAAAAGAGATCCTAGGTTCAGCACAAATTTTTACTCGTCGCTGCTAGTTGTGCATTATGTCCCGATGTAGCTAATGTCATTAGTTATTTCCATTTCCTTTCCTTCCTCCCCACTCCATCTTCAATCTACATAATATGTTTCACAAATCCGGGTTCCACGTGGTGTCTGTTCTTTCGGACATTTCTGTAAAAACGTTCGTATAAATATATGAGTGTCCACCATATAGTGAATAGGTCCATGTAGAATCAGTGAAAGGTTTTAGCAGGAAAGTATGCGCGTGGGTTTAAATGCAAAAGGACTGTTGTTTAGAAAAATTATGTTATTTAAACTAAGCTACTTCGTCTTCCCAGTAAGCAGTAATCTTTTGTTGAAGATTTCCCTAGATAGTGATGACCACCAATAGCAACCAATAGTCTATCCAGTAACTCATACAGATATCCATTCTGTTCTGTGAACTAACGACTCCACGATGAGAAACAAGACAATTTTTCTTCCTAGTTGCCTTGTCGTTCACTCATTTCCAGACCTACAACAATAAGCCCGACTGTTGTTCTTGATGCAGTAGTGACCTACGATACTTATTGTTCATTAATATTCTTAATTATTCTTCTCTTTTATAGAAACAAATTTAAGTTCTTGTGTTCGCTACATCGGAAATTTTTAGAATTTTAAAAGGATCTCTTCCTGCTGCCGTCAAACATCTTTAATCACCAAAGCGCCAGCGGCAAGAAATTCTGACGCCTAGCTTTGTTGTCAGTATTCATGACTATTTCATCCTTAGTGTTTTCATAAATTTCATTTTATCATGAATAATTTGAATCCTTCAGTTTTTTCCAAATTTCGTCTTCTGCAATCTACGAGTAGGTTCTACAAGGGATCATGTATAGAATATGTTGCTGTTCTTCTTACGACTATTTTCTCACGGCACTCAGCGACAGTAATGTATCGTCTCTAGGTAATACTTTTGAGTTGTTTTGTTGGCTGACATATCACTGTTTGCGTACGTCCGTACATCCATAATTTCGGTCTTTAGTGTCATTTACGTAAAGATGTTTCTACCTTTCTATATGTTTTCCTTTTCCCCATTACTAAATCTTATACTTTACCTTCGTATTTCAGTGAAAGGTGTTGTGGCATATGCTTGTTTGGAAGAACATTAACAGGTAAGTAGCTACTTTTCTTGGCATAACACTTCAATAAGAAGCAATTGCTTTCAAACACATGAGGGTTTTTTCACAAGTTCAGATCACTTCTATTTGGATGAAATTCGTATTTGTACTCTTCAGTTTTTAATTATTTTTATACACTGTTTTCGTCGATATGCCTAAAGTTGAAGCGTGTCTTCTGATTGTTAATGAATAAGATCTTTGTGAGACCTACGTACATCAGAACAAGTAGTTAGTGTTCGATATCGAATATCTCGTTTTTATATTTTTGTCTTTTATGTTGTCTTTTCTTTTCGTAAATCTGACTCAGTATAATTATTTTTTTTAAATTATTCATCGTACACTGTGTGTGTGTGCTTGTGTGTGTGTGTGTGTGTGTGTGTGTGTGTGAGAGAGAGAGAGAGAGAGAGAGAGAGAGAGAGACAGATGTCATTGGGTGGGAAAGAGTGTCTAAGAACAGAAACTCCGTACTACTGTATAGAATTGCAGACCCAAAAGCTGCCTCATTAAAAAGTACTTATACCACCAACAAGTTTACGGTAGACATAGAGGTAAAAATCGAAAACTCAGAAGTAAAATAATTGATTCCAGTAGAGACACAAGACAGATCAGACGGAAACGCTGCCAAAAACTAAAATTCTTTTTATACACATCTTATTAACGCATTGGACCTAATTGTATGACAGCACACCAGTTCTGTGTTGAAAACAAAGACAGAAGTACACCAACAAGGCACTACATTATTTACGACTCTCGAACGTTAGTTAACCAGAGACAAAAAGCAAAATCAGCTTTCCTATACTCTATACGAATCGTATCTGTCTCTGTAATGTAAAATCCAATATGCTTATCGCCACGCGATTATCTGCATGAAAATACCGCAACTGCATCAAATTTGTACTGTGCTGAAATATGGATTACATGAATGGCCATACGCCGCTCAGCGATACGTTAACATCCTTTATATAATGCGGTATTAAATTCTAAAATTTATGAACAGCATCATAAATAAATCCGTGCATAAGTAGCAGTAAAACGAAAAACGAACATCCGCCACAACGTGACCATGGAGGGCCTCCATTCAAAAGTAGTCACCACACGCGTATAGATATTTACCCCACTGCAAAACCAGGTGATGAATACCTGTTTCGTCAGCTGGGGGAGCCGGAGTCGCACCTGCTCTTGCACTTCCACATCTGACTCAAAACCACATCCATGCATGTTATGGGGTGCCGAGTGGAATGATAGAATAAATATTTGCCGTTCTCAACACTGGCTCTCTAACTACAATATCGGCAACCAGAAAGTGATTAGCAAAACGTGAAGCCTCTAATGAGAATTCCTAGTGCCCACTTCATCTGAGAAGTAGATTTATAGCTACAGCTTATAGCTCTGAGGAATTAGGAGACTGTCTGGGATTCATAATCAAAAACCATTCTCTCTAAAATATTCACTGTGTTCTGAAAGTCACAGACCAAAAATAATCCACACAATCCAACTACCAGAGTAGTTAGGAGTCTAATGAGCTGATGCAACTATAACTGTTCAAATTAAATGTTTAAGTGAATGCTCGACATAATTTGATGATAATGTTCATCAAACGCCACGCTTATTAATGGTAGAATGTCTGTCCTGCGGCGGCACTTGCAATATGACATACGCAAACTAAAGATAGATCATTAACGTCATCCCAAATTTAACACTACACTCAAAAACTATTTCATGGTTACGCGTATCCCAAGTAACTTATTACTGCATCCGAGGCTGTTTATATCAACGATACCGACGCGACGCGACTCCTGGCACAGGTGGTGCGCTAGTCAGCGTCTGGAGAGAACTGGGGCCTTCTCTTTTTTTTTTTTTTTTTCGCGCAGCGTTCTTACATATAAAGCTGCGGTGCGGACGGCTAAGGGAACGCCTGATCAAATCTACTCTCCCGACTAGCCGCTGGTCTAGTAATGCACCACTTTAAGTTATCGAATAAATCATTGCTTCCTTTGCTGATGGCTGATGAAGCTTTCAATTTAATTGTGCAATCAGCACACAAGTAATTAATTATAATAAAAGTATGACGGGGCTAGGTCAAGTATTTTGGGCGAGACAATTAATTAAATTACACTACATGCAGTAGACGAACTCTGAACTTGCTCTTTGGAGATACGCTATAGCTATAGTTTTATAATTATTCTTTTGAAACTTCGACTTTTTATGATTATAGCAGATCTCCCTTCTACTTAAATTTAAACATCCTAGCTTTATTTATTCGCCTATTTAATCGTTCTTGCTTCCTTAATTTCTAGGACAAAAACCAGAGAATCATGAATTTCAACTAAAATTTTAATTTGTGAGATCCAGAATACTGTTTCAACTAAATTATTATGCAAAAAGAATCTAAGAATAAATTTTTAGGTTTCTAGCTCTTTTCTGTTGCGCCAATGAGTTTACAGAGAAACATCCAAATTTCGAAAATGGTTAAAGTTATTGAACTGATATCCAACACATATTGATTTTGTATTACTCCTGACATGCTGGAAACGTTTCAGGTTATTTACGTCATTTTAAAGTATTGCGCAATATTTATGACGTCAGAGCTACTGTAGTTACAGCGGACTAGGCTGGCACACAATGGAAAGACTGATGTGAATTCTATAAGGCTTGAGTATGCTGCTTCCCTACAATGTCTTTCTCTTTCTACAGGACGGCAAACATGCGAAAATCAGGCAGTAAAAGACCCAAGGTGTGTAGAGATTGATGCAGTGTCTCACAAACAAATCGCTGAAGCCTAGCCTTCGCCCGATTGGCAGTATGGGGACTAGCGTTATCGTGCAACATCATGATTGCGTCCATTGGCATTCCTAGGCGACGCTGTAAGTAGACTGTTGTAACGCCAGGTGGCGCTCTGTATGAAAATCACAGACTGCAGACACCGCTACGTGGCTTTACCAACATAAAAAACTGAACTGCCTACTTACATAGCAGTCTGTGACTTTCGTACAGAGCACGACGTGGCGTTACCGACATAAAAACCTAAACAGCCAACTCACGGCACGTCGCGGTTTCCGCAAAGTGTCTTCATTGCGCTGAGCCAAGATTGTGGCTCCACGCTCGAGGAACTCGACGAGCAGAGGACCCTTGCACTTGAAGAAGAAGGTCATCATGACCTTACTGGAATTTCAAGTTCTTTTGCGTAATCATCCTCCTCAGCAAGTACAGACATATTTGTTTTGTAAATAAAAATCCCTTATTCTTGCTGCACTGCAACTTATTTCTGCCAGACGCGTTTTGACATTTTTTTTTTTTTGTACTACGGTATCATTAGAAAGATCTAGAACCATACAATTTTGTTCTGATAAGTGTTATTTTTAGATTATAAAACCATTCATCTAACGTTTTTATGTAAATAAATAATTAATTACTGTGTTTTGCTTGTTTGGTTGGCATCTGCGTTTCCTCTCATATGGTCTGGAGGTCGCACTACCATTTCATTCACGAAACCTAAGCACCAATTTCATATTCCTAACTTTTTCCTTCGCAGTTACCATCTTGTTTATCCTCATTTATATCGTATAGTATTACTCTTCGGCCACTATTTACAGATTTTTGTTGAAAACTGTGCTTTTATAGGCATAAATATTGTGAGTTCACTAGGAGTCTCATCCTGTTGAGTTTCGCTCTAGATCACTCCCAAGAAGCCTTAGAGTTAAAAAAACAGGGAGACGCAAATTACAGTGCAGAAAAAAGGTGATTTTTATTTACCAGCCGTCCTCTGTGGCCGAGCGGTTCTACGCGCTTCAGTCCGGAAACGCGCTGCTGCTACGGTCGTAAGTTCGAATCCTGCCTCGGGCATGGACTTGTATGATATCCTTAGGTTAGTTAGGTTTAAGTAGTTCTAAGTCTAGGGCACTGATGACCTCAAATGTTAAGTCGCATACTTCTTTATCAAACAAATGTTACCGGAATTTGTGTGACCAGTTTTGGATTTCGTTTGTGGGGAAGATGTGGGATGTGTCCTGGTTTGCCGTTTACCCTCGGGCTGCCGGAATGTTGTCGGACGGAATCATCTCGCCCACACACTGCCATTCGGACGAAGGCTATACTTCAGAGAAACACTGCAGCATCCTCCGTACAGCTCATATCATTCACTGGGATTTTCACATCTTAACGACCTGAGGAAGGACAAGAGTTGACGGCGGTTTCTGTTGGACTAGGAAGTACAAGAGTTGATGCGATTTTGGATCCGTCAGCGGCCGACCGCGGACTACAGGACAATTATTATTCACCTTCTCCTCCGTCAATTAACTAGTTTCCCTAGTCAAGACTCATACGTCTCCATATTCTATTTTGAATCATTTATTTCCTGGAGTTCATTCAACCTTGTGGGTGGAAATGCTTGCGTTGACCAACAGAAAAAATCAATGAAGATGTTGGGCCCAAGATCGTCAACCTGGTTGACAATCGTCGTTTATCATGTCACAGGCCTCAAGGAATGTAAGAGGCACAAGAAGTGTCGCGGAAAATTGGGACAAGTCGTATCTTTAAAATCATTTACTCAAAAATGGATTTTAGAACCGAAAACAAAGACATGTACAATTGTGTATACATTCATTCCATATAATATACTGGCCCACTGTGATGACGTTAAGCACGACTTCAGAGAATACAGTATCATATCGATAAGCTGCAATCGAAACTCTCGCTGTATGGGATGGCAGTACATACTGTACCGAGGTGCAGCGGTGGCCGTAGCTGCCAACCCATGGGCATAACGTATGTGGATAGCGATTGGCCAATGCCTAGTTAAATAACGGAGCACTGAACTACGGCGGACATGTCCTTTCAGTGCACTGAGTCGTGTTCATGTAGGGTCACCAGAAACCATCGTGTCTACAAGTTGCAGTGTTCGTCCATCATCTCCGATATTCAGGCTCCGTAGGCATCGTATGCCAGCTCTGGACTATATGTAGGCGTCACTCAGAGGCACAGTGACAGAACTTCAATATTTCACCGGACGTGAAATAATTTCAAACGTTTAACTCTGATGGACATTTCACAAGAAAAAAGCATCATTTAAGTTGAGTATTTCTTCATAACTCATAAATACTTTATTGCCAATTGTAGGGAATTTTTCTAGCCGAAGTTAACCTACACCGTCGTCCTGCATTCTCAACAAAATGCTGCAGTCGGTAATTTCTGTTTGATGCACTGTTTTCTGTACAGTCGCTAGCAGATAGCGGAAAATGTGTGTAATGCTAGTGCGTAAATATTTTACTGTGCATGTGGGCAGTTTGATGTATCAGGAAGGCGGACAGCAGAAATTAATTTAAAAGTATTTATTATTTATCATATATGTTTGTGTGGTTCATTACTTTCCATGATGCCTAACGAGAACGTGAACTTACTTGACTTACTTTTATCTCAGTTACAACAGATAACACAGCTCATGGCTGCTCTTCAAACACTGATGCTGCTTAGACAAGAGCGAAAAAACCATAGAACTGCTGTGCCGCCATTTCGTAGTTATGATGAGAAGGGAGAAGACTGGAAAGTCTATATTCAGCAACGACTGGAGCACTTTGTGGCCTAAAATGTCAAAGGTGAGGGTCGTCGATCTTTCTTTTTAAGCTGAGTTGGCAAGGACACATTCAGTCTCCTTGACAAACTTTATCCTCAGTCTGATCCGGCTAAGTGCACTTTCGAGCAGATTATTAAATCTCTTACGGATTTCTATGACAAAATTTACGCTGCTGTCACTCGATTCATGTTCTTTCGATGTACGAAACAACCACAGCAAAATTGCGAGGAATGACTTACTCAGCTGCGTGTTCTTACCAGAAACTGAAAATTTGACGGTTCGAGTGGATAATAATTTGCTGATGAAATGCTCCGAGATGCAATTACTCACAACGTTGCTGATAAAAGAATCCGTTGTAAAACATTGAACCGCAGGAATCCAGCACTGTCATATGTTGTGCAGATTCTCGAAGCGTGGGAGGCGTCTGATTCACCAAACACTGACATGACACTTTCTGTAATCGCTGCTGTTGACAAAGTGCCGCGGCAAACACCTGCCGTCAAGCGCCGACTGCCTCGATCCTGTGGGCCGGCGCGGGCACAGTGTTCTCGTAAGCAAGAGACGCGGTCGCACAAGCACAAACAGTTACTAGGCGCACTCACCGGAAATGAATTTATATTATGCTTTCTCCGCCAAGAACGTGCCCTCGTGAAGACGCTGTATGTTTCTTTCTGTAACAAACCTGATTATGTACAGCAAGTCGGCTCTCAGAAGTTACGTTTTCAAAAGCCTTCAGTACGTAGACAGTAAGTAGAACGCACGGATGTAAATGTTATTAATGCTACCAAAATGCTCCCGCACCTGCTACTGCTTATAAAGCCAAATCCGTCCATGGCAGATCAAAAGTTTCTATAAATATAAGTAAATTGTTCAATTCTCTGAATACTGGTCAGCACTATGTGCAGTTTCAACAGGAAACAGCTGCATCTTTAAAATCAAAACACTTATACATTTCTTGGCAGTCCGCCATTACTCCCTTCAGATACATGTGTGACGAGTTATGATCTTGGTAAAGCTGACATTTTGCGAACGTGTATCTAACTCCTACTTATAGGAACACCGAAAACTCAGTGCCATTTACGCTGAAGAGCCAAGGAAATGCCACGTGTTGTCGGCCGAAGTGGCCGAGCGGTTCTAGTCGCTTCAGGCTGGAACCGCGCGACCACTACGGTCGCAGGTTCGAATCCTGCCTCGGGCATGGATGTGTGTGATGTCCTTAGGTTAGTTAGGTTTAAGTACTTCTAAGTTCTAGGGGACTGAAGACCTCAGATGTTAAGTTCTATAGTGCTCAGAGCCATTTGAACCATTTCTTAGAAAAGGCCACGTCCCGAAAATCGTGTAGGTCACGCGCGAGCACGCAAAGTGCCGCAACACGACGCGGCATGGACTCGACTAACGTCTGAAGCAGGGGTGGAGGGATGTGATATCATGAATCCTGCAGGACTGTCAATACATCCGTATGAGTACGAGAGGATGGAGATGCCTTCTGAAAAACACGTTGCAAAGAATCACAGATATGCTCAATAGTGATCATGTCTGGGGAGTTTGGTGGACATCGGAAGTGTTTAAACTCATGAGAGTGTTCCTGGAGCCAATTTGTAGCAATTCAGGAAGTGTGGGGTAAGGAATTACCCAAGTGCGTCGGAATGCACAATGGACACGAATGGGTGCCAGTGATAGACAGGATGCTTACGTACGTGTCACCCGACAGAGTCGCATCTAGACGTACCGGGAGTCCCATATCACTCCTACTGCACACGCCCTACACCATTACAGAGCCTCTATCAGCTTCAACAGTCGCCTGCTGACAAGCAGGGTCCATGGCTTCATGAGGCCGTTTCTAAACCCGTACACATACAGCCTCTCGATACAATCTGAAGCGTGACTCGTCCTATAATGCTACATGTTTTCGGTCATCAAAAGTCCATTGTCGGTGTTTACTTACCCAGGCGAGGCGTAAAGTTTTGTGTCGTGCAGTCATCAAGGGTACTGGATTGGGTCTTCTGCTGTGAAAGCCCATATCGATGTTGCGTTGAATGGTTTGCACGTTGACACTTGTTGAACACCCAGCATTGAAATCAGCAACAATTTGTCGAAGGGTTGCACTTGAGTCACGTTGAACGATTCTCTTCAGTCGTCGTTGGTCCCATTCTTGTGGGATCTACTTCCGGCCACAGCGAAGTCTGAGATTTGATATTTTACCGGATTCCTGATATTCACGGTACACTGCTTACCTTGGTCGTACGGGAAATTGTGGTACAGGAAAATCCCCACCTCCTCGCTACCTCGGAGATCGCTCGTGCGCCGACTACAACACCACTTTTAAATGCACTTCAGTCTTGAGAACATGCCGTTGTAGGAGCAGTAATCGATCTAGCAACTGCGCCCTAACCTTTCGTGCTACATATGCGTTGCCGACCGCAGCGCCGTATTCTGCCTGCGTACATATCTCTGTATCTGAATACGCTCGTCTGTACCAGTTCCTTTGGCTCTTCAGTGTACTTTCCTTCGTGCAGCTTCGAGAAAAAGAAACACTTTTGGTTAGGATGCTTTTGATCTGTTTGGACTGTGAATACAGGGCAATGTGAAGCACCTGGCTTCTCATACATATTTTACTACAGTTAATGCCTTAGCTTGCCGTGGTGGCCGAGCGGTTATAGACGCTTCAGTTCGAAACTGCGCGACTCCTACGTTCGCAGGATCGAATCCTGCCTCGGGCATGGATGTGTGTGATGTCTTTAGGTTAGTTAGGTTTAAGTAGCTCTAATTTCTAGGGGACTGATGACCTCAGATGTTAAGTCCCATAGTGGCCAGAGCCATTTGAACCAGTTAATGACTTATGTTATAAATTCCCAATCTTATTTGATCCATCTCTAGGATGCGCAAAAGATTTTGCTGAATATGTTTCTCATCTCTCAGATGCACTTCCAAAGCTTTGTAGGGCGCGCCGTGTCCCTCATGCACTTCATGAGAATGTTCCATCAGAGCACCATCGCTTACAAAGCATTGGCGTTTTGCACACTATTACGGAAAGTGAAGTGGTCGTCGGCCCTCATAGTAACAACCAAACCTAATGGAGATATTAGAATTTGGTAGGATTTCAGATATACTGTGAACGTCCAGACCACAGTTCACACTTTTCTCTGCATCACCCTGAAGATATAATTCGTAAAATTCAGTCTGGCACATATTCCTCCAAAATAGGTTTAAAGGATGCCTACCTCCAGATGCCACTGGATGAGCAAACCCAACAGTTCATCGTGATCAATATCCCAGTCGCCTCTTTCGTCTTCAACATTTACCAATCGGCAGCTCTTATCCTCCTGCATTATTTCAAACGGACTTAGAAAATTATTGTGTAATGTTCCATGTTGTGTCACATAACTGCATAATATTTTAGTTTCGGGAACATCCTCTGAGGATCATTTGACCAACCACAGAAAATTTTTTGCTGTTTTAGTTCCAGCTGATCTTACATGTATTCGTGACAAGTGTGGATGTTTTGTTCCTGAATTGGAATATCTGGTGCATGTGGACTCAATTCGTCGGCTACCAGCGTCAAAGAATGTGTCTGAACTACACACTATTTTAGGAAAGCTTTCTTATTACATTAAATTCACCACAAACGTGGCTCAAACCACATCTACGCTTCGTCGCCCTCGGCTGCAGCATGTGCCTCTTCAATGGAGAGGGGAATGTCAATGCGCTTTTCAAAACCTAAAGGAAGCACTTCTTGACCCTGACCTCATGGCTTTTGATCCAGTGAAGCCACTTACCCTTGCAACGTTCGCTTCTAATGTCGACATAGCGGCGTTGTCACCCACAGCGTCCACATCCAAATTACTTGTTGAATCCGAATGACATTACAGCCAGATAGAGCAGAGGCTTTGGCCATCATTTCGCCACTATCTCTATGAAAGGCGGTTTATTTTAATCACTGGCCACAAGCCATTGACTTCCTCGTTTCATCCATTCAAGAATTTACCGGATCGTACAACTGAGGTACTTCATTGTTGGCCATTGATTCTTTCCAGCTATGATATTGTCTATAGGCCGCTACTGAGCATGCAAATGGAGATACACTTTCACGTCTGCCATTGACTGAAGACTCAGTTTTTGATTCATCGGAAGGTTCCTGTTGTCAGCTGGGTCAGTCTGAACTTGAAACACTGCATTCCTTCCCGATCGATGCCGGGATCATTGCTTCAGGCAGCGCACGAGATCCGCAATTGAAACAGCGTTCTCAGATCATTCAACTTGGCTGGCCGAGTAAGAGGCTCAAGATCAAGGATCCTGTCGTTTGCATTGTTTTCCGGAAAGTCGGGCATTGTCAACACAGGAAGGTGTTATCCGGTTAACTCACCTAATGGATATATGGGAGCCCTAGTTCCTCAGAAGTGTCAAGCTTCGGTTTGTCCCTGCTCCACATGGGACACTGGGGTCTCGTCAATACTTAACAGCTCGCTCGTCGACAGTGCACTTCGTTTGGACCGATATCGAAACTGAACGCATCACTGCACACTACAGCACTTGCTATGAGAATTATGCTGCACATCGGCAACAGATTTCAGTTGGCCTCGAGCAACTCTTCCGTAGAAACTCACTCATATTGACCTATCTGGACCGTTCGGGAATACGAATGTCTGACTGTAGTGGACCCAGCCAGTAGATTTCCATTCTGCACCACTATACGCTCTTAGTCAACGAGCACCAGTCGTGGCATGGAGACTATTCTCCGGTTTTGTTTTCCGACAATGGACGTCAATTCGTTTCTGCAAATTTCTCCAGTTTTGTTCCCTCAATGGAATCACGCATTTGACTACGGAGCCTTTTTCACCACAAAGCAATGGGGAAGCCGAACGCTTCAAAAGAATGTTTACGATGCGGATGACGAAGCTCCGCCGAGAACATTCCAGAGAGAACGCTCTCCTCTTGGAAGTCTTGTAACGGCACCACCTACCATCTTAAACGTAAATCGATGATAACGTTATAACTCTGTGAGGAATCTGAGACGTTTGATCGTGAGTAGCCTAATGCAAACAGAGAAATCACATTATGATTCGTCTCCGAAACAATCCCGCAGAGTATAGCTGACAGTATACTAGTGGGTTAGGGAACAGACGTTTTCCAGCACAAAAGCACATTGGAACATTACATACTAAAACATGTCACCAGGCTAATTTGGCAATGAAATAGTAAACAGCAACACATGCTACTCAACAACATGTACCTTAAATGAACTAGGTGCAATAGTTTATAAAAACAATTACTGACACACACGAAACTAACAGCAATGCTGAACAGGGAAAAGCTAGAAATGATTATGAATTTAAATCAGTGGGTCTGCTAATGACCATACTCTGTTACTTCATTGCTTAGTACAGGGTCTCAATGCCTGTGCTTAACCAACTTGCATTAGAATAGATAACACAGCAAATAGTTCTTTCTTAAACTCGGTTTGAAGCAACTGAACACAATGAAAATCTAAGTACATTGGCTGTGGAGGTTCCTTTGCATTGCTTCTTTAACTAACTAGTCTAGTAAATGAGAACGCTTAGCTTTCATGGTTTCTAGAACTCCGGTCATTAAAAAAACTATACCATTGTGTATGAGAAATTATAAGTATTCTTATCAATAATCATTAATTATGAACAGTACAACAAGCTATAACTCTTTAAATAACAAATGTGTTTTCATAAGCAGACCTAATAAAAAATATAATTGGCTGTGCAAATGAAAACACAACATTAAATTAAAGTTCAGCATCTTCCTCACGATAAATAAGGACGCTCGGAATTAAATTTACTAGGATAGGATTCGTGTCCAGGTTTGTGATTTGGGACAATCATGGGTGTAAGAATTTTTAGTAACGGCACGATTATTGTTAAAATCAACCAGATTTCACAGATAGCGGGTCCATTTACAGAGTGCCAAATATAAACAGTTAACTGGAATGCTGGTGGCACTAGTGCCGCAATTTGCAGTGGCTGTTAACCTGGAAGCCATGCAGTCATAGCAATACTGTTTGCCTCGCCCGGCTACGTATCTTCTTGGTGTCGGAATTATATGTATAGGGCCAACAACCATGCCATGATAATGGTATCATCAAATGGATCATCCGAGGCAGATAAATACTGTCCTTAAGTTTTCTGGTCTCGAAACTCCAGGAATATGAGTGATCAGCTATTGCCAACAAGGTGTTAACCACAGCACTGCTCAATCCAGACTCCTTAACCATCACAAAGGATGAGTTTCCACTAGCGCGCCAGCCACACCTTTTCCACCCCGCCAGGCTGCTTCCGTAGCTGAAGGGCTTCCCCACATCCTTAACATTTATGTTTTACCCCACGTTCCGTAATTATGGAACAAGTCATTTACAGTAAATTACATTACAAATATTCCGGTAATTATTTAAAGTCACAAGCATAATTTAAACAACATCGCTCAAACATTCACATATTTGAAACACGTATACATAGCCAAAGAAATCCTATGGTTCAAATGGCTGTGACCACTATGGGACTTAACATCTATGGTCATCAGTCCCCTAGAACTTAGAACTACTTAAACCTAACTAACCTAAGGACAGCACACAACACCCAGTCATCATGAGGCAGAGAAAATCCCTGGCCCCGCCGGGAATCGAACGTGGGAACCCGGGCGTGGGAAGCGAGAACGCTACCGCACGACCACGAGCTGCGGTCAGAAATCCCATGACAGGTACAACGTTATACATAATCAACAATACAAACTGACATACAAATATCGATCATCATCATTATCATCACATCATCTCATCATCATCTCAGCCTTTTCCCACGTCATGTGCGGTCGGCGTTGCTTTGCCGGATCTTTCTCTTCCATAAATGACTATCCAGTGGTTGTTCTCTGAGCTATCCTTTCTCTCGTAGGTCCCATACTACCTCGTCTTTCCATCTCAGTATCGGTCTTCCTCTTCTCCTTGGTCCTTCGATTTCTGGGTCTTCAATTCTTCTCCCCACGTAGTACTCGCGTCTCCTCTGCGCATGCCCATACCATCTTAGCCTACTTTCTTGGATCTTTTTCCCTATGGGCCCAACTTTCGCTGTTCCCTTGGTGTAATCATTCCTTAGTCTATCCTTTCACGTCACCCCACTCATCCACCTTAACATTCTCATCTATGCCTCTTCCATTTTCTTCTCTTGGGCTTTTGTAATCGGCCAGGTTTCTGCGCTATACAGCATCGCAGTCCTCACCACAGACTTGTAAAGCATTCCTTTCATTCTGCAGCTAACCTTCATATAACACAGTACTCCGCTCTGTTTCCTCCAGTTCATCCATCAACATGTAAGAGCCAAGGCATTTAAATTTCTTGACCAGCATCAATTGTTCCCCTTGGAGGTTAATACAGATCTTTCACATCTTTTGTACACATATACTCTGTCTTCACCCTGCTAATTCTCGTTCCCGTTTCCTATAGAGTTTTGTCTCCACTGTTCAAGCTTGTCACGAATTGCCTCCTAGGTGGGTTCACAGATTACAACATCATAGGCGAACATCACGCTCCAAGGTGCCTCTGTTTTCACACCTTTGACTAGTACATCCATGACAAGGTCAAATAGATATGAGCTGATAGCAGATGTCTGATGTCCTACTCTCAATGGAAATGCGTTTGTTGCACATGCACTTCTCCTTACTTTTGTCATTGCATCTTCATACATGTTTTCCACCACCCTGATATATTTTTCTGGCAGGCTTTTACAGCTCAGACATCTTCATATCTCAAACCTTAGCACTCTGTCATATAACTTCTCAAGATCGATAAAGGCTATATGCAGTTCGGCTTGTGCTTCTCTGTGCCTCTCCATAAGTGGCCTTAGTGAAGATATTGCGTCCGTTTTTCCGCTTACCGGCATAAATCCAAACTGTTATTCATATACTTCAGTTTCTAGATGCAACCTCTTCTCAATTATCCTTTCCTAGATCTTCATTGCGTGGGACATTAGCTTTATCCCTCTATAATTGCCACAGTTTTGGATGTCTTCTTTCCCTTTGTAAATATGAACCAGTATACTGCTTGACACCACATGTGTATTCTTTCTTCTTTCCAGATCTTCTGGATTAGAGGATATGAGTTCCTTGTTTTCCCAGACATTTTCCATGCTTCGATTGGGATTTGGTCTGCCCCTAGGGCCTTCCCATATTTCATTTTCTTCATCGTGTGGTCGACTTCTTCCCTACTTATACTTTGGGTCATTCCTTCATTTCTATCTCCAGCCTCATAATTATCCTGAACATTTTCCTCGTTCAACAGCTTTTCAAATACTCCCACAACTTATTCAGAATTTTTTTATAGTCGTGTAATATTACACCTGATTCATCCTTTATCCGCCTCGTTAGTGTTATGTACTTGGTCGCCTTATCACTTGCTTTAGCAGTCCGTAAGAGTTTCCTGCCGTCCTGTCTTTTTTCCAGCTCTTCATACGGTTCTTCCATTGCCTCAGCCTTCGATTCGGCCACTGCTCTTTTTGCCATCTTTTTTGCAGTCTTCTAGGCTTCCCTATCCTCCTATATTCCTGTTAACTATAATTTTTTTTGGTATCTTCCTTCACTTTTGTCGCTTTCTGAACCTTTTCATTCCACCACCATGCTTCCTTTTTCTCCTGGTGGTCCCTTTCCTGTTGTTTCACCCCGCACGTCTTTTCCAGCTTTTGTAATTACATTGCTATTATGACCCCACCACTCCTGTACGACCTCTGGTAATTTCACTTCTCTTAATACGGTGTCCTTGAATTTTTCTCGCAACACCTATTCTTTCAGTTTCCACCATTTTATTTTTTGTTCTCCTCGATTGATACATTTACTTATTTTTCACACAAGCATTTCACAATCGGCCACTACGAGTTTGTGTTGCGCAGTCACATTTGTCTCTATATAACCTTGGTATTCTTTATTTTCCTTATGTGTTTTCTTCTAGATAACATGTAGTTTAACTAGATTTTATGGTCTGTGCTCCTGTGCGTTATAAGTTGTTCTTTTCTATGACTGAAGTGGGCATTGGCGATCATTAGATCAAAAGATATAACGTATTCTGAAATCTTGTTCCCTGCTGCATTTCTTTCTCCATAACTTCATCCACCATGAATTCTGTCTTTCCCATTCCTCCTCTCACCAACATGTCCATTTAAATCTCCCCCAATTATCACCCTTGCATTATCTGGTATTTCCATGGTTACTGCATCTAGGATTTTCCAATATTCGTCCCTGTGTTCCTCCGACCTGTCTAGGGTGAATACTCACTTAGAACTGTGATGGAGTCTCCTGCGGTAGTAAGATTTACGCTCATGATTCTATAATTGATTCTGTCCACTCCACAGACATCCAATTTTAGATCTTTATCCATAATAATCCCTACACCATTTCTGGACTCTTTGTCTACACTGCTATAGAACGACTTGTATCCTTCTGCCAATAGTTTGGCTTTGTCACCCTTCCACCTGGTCTCTTGTAAGCACATTTACCTTCCTTCTTTGCACCATATCCACAACATCTCGTCTCTTTCCCTTCAGTGTCCCAATGTTTAAAGTCCTGACTCTGATTTTGCACTTCATTCCTTCTTTCGCACCCTCTTCTTTTGTTGCATTCTTCACAAAACGTCTCTCCTCGAGATCCGGTTTGGAGATTGTTACTCCGGAACATTTACTTTAAGAGATATCCACTATTTATTTGGTTTTGACAGGTTTTTTTTCTCGCCGAATGCTTTCAAGACGCCAACCCGTCTCCTTTATCCGGGCTTGGGAGCGGCAACAGTAGAGATATAGTTAGAGGACAGACAACATATGGTTACAGAGCAGGAATATGTACTAGGTGGGAACGTGCGTAAACCTGGAAGAATCGAGAGTGGAGTGCCTAGCAAAGAGGAGATCGGAGTCTCCACAAAGCAAAAGGAATATGTGGAAAGTGGTAAGACTCCTGGATCATCTAATTATCCACATGGACTGTTGAAAGGAGACGACAGTAGACCTGTTACGCCTTATGTCTGAGAAGAAATGGAATAAAGAACAAATTTCAGAAGGATGGAAGACAGAGCACGGAAGCCAAACATCTTAATAAAACGTCCAAATAACGGATACTAGAATTGCTGTAATTGCTGAGGGATCATATTGTGGCTCATCGCTAGTAAAGTACTGTCAAGAACCGTCCCGAACAGAATGAAGAAGTGATCCTGTGTAGATCAGATTAACGGACTTCGCGTTGTCTTGGAATAGTGTAAGAAATGTATGGTTAGGCTCTATCTAGTGTCCGTAGGCTTTTAAGAGGCGTTTGACTCGTTGTCAGCGTTGTGAAAAACCATGTCAACCTATGGTACACCTGATAAGCAAAGGATAATGCGGCAAATGCTGCAAAGTTATGCACCAAGACAAGTGAAGCCACGAGTTAAACAGGTTTGTGTCCTGTTTCCATCTTTCTTCTTAACTCTAATGGGCGAAGTGATGAGAAAGACAAATAAAAGTAGTGGATTAAGCTGGATCATATCAGACCAACTAGAAGAAATTAATTTCGCCGGTGATTGATATCTCGTCTCTCAGAACTGCAGACATAAGTGTAACAAACTGATAGCGCTTTAGGAACAGGCGGGAAGCTATAAGTGTAGAAAAGTCCAAGTCCCTACTGCCAAATAGCACTCTTGGTAAGAAGTTACCAATAAATATAAGGCATTTTGAAGATGTTGAATACTTCACGTATGTTGGAATCAGTGCGATTAAAACTGGAGGAACCCAGGAGGAAGTCTGTCGTCGGATCAAGAAAGTAAATGCAGCCTTCATCCAACTACATCGCATCTTGAAAGCAGAGTTGTTTCCCTGCGAACGAAATTTCGAATATTTAACGCTAACGTAAAGCCTCGACACTGATCCACCGAGCTGATTCGTGCCGAGCGACCAGCACGCCTTCCCGCTCGGGAAGCAGTGCGTTAGACCACACAGCTAGCCTGGCGGGCTTATTTCCTTGAAATTGTGATCTTAATATTCTCGTTCACAACTTTTAAGGCCTGCACCTCTGCTGCAACGACGTATACAGTATTGTTTATTTCTTTAATGTATCTTTGCACCTTACTCCTCATATTCTTCCGTTATTTTTTCTGAACTTTGAACACTAAGATCATTCGTTCGCCATTTCTTGACCGCGTGTGACAGTTTCTTTTCTTATTTTATTCTCTAAATTCTAAATATCGTTCCCTCCGGTGTCAGGTATTTAGTTCGTGACACTAATAATTCGTGTCTCTATTTAAGTCATGCGCTTATGCGCCAACGGTCATATATTACGTGCTTCCAAAGTTTATCTTTGACCTCCCTACTGATATTGCTCAATGATTTTTTCTAAACTTCCTCCGCCGTTTCTTGATCATGTACACTGGTGTCCATAATTAAATCAACAAATAGAATTTTGCAAGGTTGTGTTAATTTTCTCGCAGAACAGTATAAATAGGTGATAGTCAAGTAGGAACAATGTAAAAAATACAGAACGTAACCAGCTGCAACAGGCATAGCAGTAGACAAAAATGTTCGTCTTTCTCTAGCTTAACGGATTTGCACATACATTCTGACTGTTGGTGAAGGTGCTCAGTATGGCGTGTGACCACCTCTGGCACTAATAAAGGCCTGATAACAACGGGACATGCTCTGAATGATGTAATCAATCTCTTGTTGAACCAATAACGCCCATTCTTCCCGCAAAGCTGCTCGCAAGTCTTGGAGAGTGTTTTCTGGCTGCTGACATGATGCAACCCGTCTCTCTGATGCATCCCAAAAGTGTTCTACGAAATTCAAACAGGAAGAGTGAGCAGGCCACGACAAGCTTGCAATACCTTCCGTTTCGAAAAAAGCATCAACCACCCGTGCTCCAAGAGGTAGAGCGTTGGCGTCCATCAGTATAAAGTCTGGAAGTCCGGGCCCACAGCATCTCGCAACAACCACGCATGAGATCCGAAGATATCCTCACGATACCTGACAGCAGTTAAGTCTTTCTGATTCACCTATAGAGTTTCATGCAGAGTTTTTCGAGTGGCCTACGTAATACCTGCCCACCACATTAGGGCTCTTCCTCGGTATCGGTTTCTTTCCACAATTTTGAGGTTCCCAAATCGTGTTCCACGTGCCCTTCAGATGTGAATCAGTCGAGAATCACTCTCCAGACGACATCTGGGCTCATCTGTAAAAAGAACATTGGCCCACCGTTCGAACGTCTAGGTGGCAGGTTGACAGCTCCACTATAGACTCCACTGTAGACGGTCCCTTCTATGAAGACACGCCAGACGTAAACATTCAGCAGTTCTCCAACAATAAAGGCCATTTTAATGAAAACTTTTATACACCGTTTGCCTTGATACGATACGTCCAGTGGATGCTGTGAGGTGAGATGCCAGTTGCAGTATAGTACAAAGACAGTACAGTCGTCCCCTTACAGCCAAAAAATGTTCCACTTTTTTTTTATGTCGTACGTGGTCGGCCAAGTCCTGGTCTCCGGTTGTAAGTAGGCTGTTTAGGTTTTTATATTGGTAACGCCACGTAGCGCTCTGTATGAAAATCACTTGCTGTGCTGAGTGCAGTCTGTGGTTAGTTTTCATTGTTGTCTGCCATTGTAGTGTTGGGCAGTTGGCTGTTAACAGTGAGTAGCGTTGCGCAGATGGAGGTGAGCCGCCAGCAGTGGTGGATGTGGGGAACTGAGATGGCGGATTATTGAGAATAGATAATCTGGAGGTCTGTCCAACAGAAACAGTACATTTGTAAGAATGGATGTGATGAACTGCTATATATATTATGACTATTAAGGTAAATACATTGTTTGTTCTCTATCAAAATCTTTCATTTGCTAACTATGCCTATCAGCAGTTAGTGCCTTCAGTAGTTTGAATCTTTTATTTAAGTGGCAGTAGTGGCGCTCGCTGTATTGCAGTAGTTCAAGTAACGAAGATTTTTGTGACGTAAGTGATTCATGAAAGGTATAGGTTATTGTTAGTCAGGGCCATTGTTTGTAGGGATTTTGAAAGTCAGATTGCATTGCGCTAAAAATATTGTGTGTCAGTTTAAGCACAGTCATATGTAATTTGTCTAAGGGGACGTTTCATACGGTATACAGTTTCGGTCTCTATAATCTGTTGCCTCATCAGAGAAACAATAGAACAATTCACATAAAGTCAACGGGCCACATCAGTTAGCGACTCTCCTGTGTCCATTCTCGCTATAGCCCTGCATAGCAGACAGTCTGTAAGCGTCTTCTCTTTGCCATACTGAACCATCTCTGAGTGTGTACACAGCGACTGTGGATGGCGGAGTATCCTTAAAACACCATCCCGCTTGATAGGACCCCTGACATCATTGCTGGTGTGGTTATCTGACGATCCTACTGCCATATTTCGTGCAGAAGACGATTGTAACATATTTTTACAGTTTGTATGATTATATCGTGAATTAGACAAATGATGAGAGAGTGGCAGTTTGTTGCTTTAACTTTGGACACCAGTGCATATTGCATACTGCGGCTCGTGTATTCAATCTTCCTCTCTATGTCGTCCGACAGCTGGAAGAAAGTGGGAGAAAGGAAAACATGAAAGCAAAAATCAACATGGGAAACATGGACACAAAGGACTGAGCTACATGTAGAATGTACCAGAGTAAGACAAGAGGTGGAAAATGTGAGCGTGATCGGAGTGAAGGAAACAGAAAAAGGATCTTCCCTCCAGTAGCAACAATAGGGACGGCCATGACCTATAACTCAACATCACAGCCGGACCACAGTCAAAATTGTGGAATGATGCTTCATTAATCTGAATGTAGAGGTTTTTGATTTAAGCCAGTACTCTGGCGTTCATGTTAAATTTACAAAGTCTCCAGCCGCACTTCTTCTGGCGTGCCTGCTAAAAGTGCAGTGTTGGTAACCAGAAAAACCACAAGGGAAATGATAATGCTACACTGAGCATTAGAATACTCAGTCACATTAATTAGAATACTCAGTCAGTTAAACAGATGTGAATCGAAATGTAGTTTGTTCATACACGTATAACAGTAAAATATTCAACTTTTGGATTTGCAGCCTTTATTTTCATTAAATTATACTCTACAGATTCCGTAAGTGGAATTAATCGTTATTTAAAAGCAGGTTTTCGTCGTAAAAACTGTATTTCATACGACTTAATAAAGCAGAATTGAAGGAGGATCTTATGGATATGCTAGATGCACAACATCGGTTGTAGACGCAGCAGAAAAAAAACCTTTCGAGCTCGCCTTTATGTGGTGTTAATTATCTGTAGTAATTTAACAGATCCTCGTATTTTCCAGCAAAAGGCCCACGCAAGATTTTCCATGGTCAACATTTCCCGTTAAGAGTAATTGTGTGAGTATCAAAATCGAATGGGGGGGATGATGACCTATCGTTTACAATTACTTCAGTGCTAACAGAGCCAATTAAGAACTATGAAAGCCTTCACGGTTCTCTACAGAGTTGTATCTGACTACTTCCTTACCTAACTTAGGACAGAATTAGAGTGAAAAAGAATTGGAAAGGAACAGCTAGTGTCATCTCCAAAGGAATCAAACATTTTGAGTGAAATTGAAACAGGTCATAGTAGGTCCACAACCGATTACATGGAGATAAGGAACAATGTTCGGAAATGCATGTTTACTCTGTTATGGACATACACAGCTTAAGTCACATAACAACAAAGTAGCTTAGTAACTAGTCCAAGTGACGACAGCCAAGCTCAATGCATGTGTTGCAACGGAGCATGCAGTTCCGCCGCACTCTAGCAAATATCTCGGATGTTTGTTGTACGCTGAAACACGCAGAGGCGTTACCACCAAATAGACTTACTGTACTCAACTTACATCGTACCACTTGGTTCATATGACTGGGGTAATGTGAGGCTTAAACCTATGCCGCAGATGCAATATTTATGACTTTACAGCCACCATATTATGTTAAAAGAAGCTCCTCTTACAGTAGTTGAGAAGCAGTGGGAAGATGATATTATTTGGTGTGAGGAAACGGTGGCAGACGGTTTGTTAGCCAGGGGTATCGTGAGAAATAACGCCTAAATTGTGGTCCTCTGTCTGACTGGCAGCTGCGTTCGGAAGTTCAGCAGTCTTGCAGGACAGATAAGTCTGCCGCGGTCGGTTACAGTTAAGACTTTATTAGCAATTTTTAGTTGTTTGGAGATGTAGCTGAGACCAGTTCGACAGTAATTAGGGGAACGCACAACATATTACTTTGTTGAAGAATGGAAATTATTTATCATTCAAAAGTGGAATGTAATTGTTTACTTTTTTGTATTCTGCTAGTAAAAAGTTAATGGCATTCCGTGTAAACAAACTAATAGAAAATTTAATTATTTGCAAAATATCAGTTCCTCGCTAAGAGTTTATTACAGCCTGAAGACAACGTATGCACGACCTACGTGCTATTTTCTGTGGAGGGCACCACAACTACAGAAGGCTGCAGGTTGGTGAACATTAATTGCGGTGGAAGCAAATAGACACCTCGCGTGTACTGCAGTCTTAGTACACATGAGATCAGTGACACGTCATCTGTGGTAATACAGAGAAGGAATGAGTGAGAGAAATTTTATAGGCTCCCTTTTTTTCAGCTTGCCGCTGAGGTACACCTCTATATACAGTGCGACGGGATGAAATGTTTGTAGATCAGAACAATTTGTACAGAAAACGTTTTCCCGACGGGCGTCATTCTAATCAGCAGAAGTTTAGCTCCGTAGATATAAGCTTTCGACAGGTGGGTTTGTTCACGCAACAGAGAGCCTACCAAAGTTCCCGCCAGAGACATGTTCGAACACCAGGCTTTGATGGGATGATGTTGGACCGCACGGCCGAACACTCAGCAACAAGTACCCGACAACAACCAAGGACACAATGTGAAGAGAACTGGTGGAGCAGGTATTACACCACTTATCATAAAGATCGTGTTCAAGCATTCAGAGCAACAGATTTTGAGTCCCGCATTCTGTTAATGGATTATCCACCTCAGTGCTGCAGGGCCGAACTATGTATTGTTCACAAATGAGGTTTCATTCACTCATGATGGTGCTTCCAACAGCACTATCAGTCATGTCTGGAGTGGGAACAATCTGCAAGCCACCCGTATCGATGGTCACCGGCGACTACTGTTTGTCGGGGTATTGGCGGGAATTGTCCAAGGTCACGTAATAAAATATTATCTGCTGCCCACTCGTGTGGTGGGTTCGCTTTACCAGGTGTTCCTGCGAGGTTGCTGCCATATTTCTTGAAGACTGTGCCCCTAGTTTTCCGCGAAATATGTGGTTCACCAGCCCACTTCATCGTTCGCGAGCTGCTGAACAACCAGACCCCCACCGCTGGATTGGAAAGGGAAGTCTTGCAGTCTGGCACCATGGCCAGCCCACTTCTAGACTTTTTTTCTGGGATTACGTCAAGACGTTGGTGTATGAAACACCAGTGAAAACGGTTGCAGACCTCCTTGCCAGGGTCCAAGTTGCGACTCTCCTGGTACAATATACGGCAGGGATCTTTGAGTGTGGCAGAACTTCATGTGTTGTTGCCATGCATTTTCCGAGACTGGCAGTGGCACTTTGAACAGTTGGTATGAGCTACGTTGTTGTTACGCCGTGTACACTGTTTATGTCCATAACGCAATAAAGGTGCATTCCCGACCACTGGTGTCCTAAATCTACATAATCAACTGTGGAAACAATCACCTGTTTCCCTTTGTCCCAAAAGGTCTGAGGCACCTTGTACTCAATTACAATGGATTATCATAAGGCCAACAGTGAAATGTTCACAATTTTCGTCTGGTTTACTGTGTTACAAAGTGAAGAAATATGAGGTTCATCACTTACAACGGCTTGGTCGGTATCCAACACACCTGATAGTAGACTCCGATCATCACACGACTCGCCGGCCGGTTGATCGGAAAATCTGGCAGATGACGTACCGGTTCCAATCGAAAGTAAACTAGACGAGTTAGAAGCAGCTTTCGCAAAAGGCCAAGAAAGTCTCTGTACCAGTTAGTACCTCAGGAAACTGTCGTCTCAGTAGAATATCCCCAAAGAGCTGTACATAGAGTCAAAAACCTTTTAATAGTAGTGAAGCGTCGACAGTCTATTTCAGATACTGTTGCTGCACGTTAGTACTGCCACTGGCTGCGCATGGTAAAGAGGCTGATCCACCTTTCGATAAAGCTTGGCTGTATTTAAGGGGATGCCTGAACATGTCAAGTAATCGACGCTGGAGATCCGACAGTCCTCATTTTACAAATCACGGGCCTCCGCATGATGTGAAAACAGGAGCTCTGTGTGTATGTACCTCCAAATAGGTATTTGAACAATTTTTTTCATGTAGCTAAGAACTGACGATATGACCAACGATTATTTAATGTAAGAGGATACAAGTGCACTTAGCGTCAATGCGTTTATTACAGTAGTACAAGGCGTGTAAGGGCTCCGTACTTAAATAAGTAAAACAGGGGCCCTTAGAGGATCACCGTCTGCCCAGTCTTCAGTCTGTCTGCCCCACTTTTAAGACCCACTCTCTGATGAATAGGTAGTCGTATCAAGTTCAGATTCATGTCACATACTAAGGTCTGTGGTACCCCTTCGGTTTAACGTCCCAGTCCATACAGTCAAAAGATACTACCATTTATTTTACATATTTTGATACTCGTACATTCACTTTTAAAAACCTATGTGGGATATCTCGCTTATCTAGTTTTATGGTGTTTGACAAGAAGCAACGTTTCACAGTAAAGCTAAAGGAAAAAATTGGAAAATTGTTAATTTGTTATTATATCACACGAAAAACTATTTCATTATCATTTGTTATCTATCTGTCTGTCCGACACTTCAGGCCCAACTTCCTTAGGAACTGGTAGCTACATCAAGATCGAATTAACGCCACATACTAATGTATACATTTTTTTGGTATTGGGAAAAATGTAAGCTTCCACGTCAGTGGAATCGACAATACGGCCATTTCTATAACATATTTTTATATTCGCAAACTCACACATCAAAACTGAAAGGGTACTTCCCATTGGCATATAATCATGAAATTAGGCACAAAGAAAGGTTTTACAATATAACTAAAGGAAAAAAATGGAAAAATTTGTTTCGTAATTCTTTACAGGACGAAAACGTACTCGCCAACTGTGGAAGTCCCGCCACCTGCATCTTGGTGTTATCCATGTCGATTACAGCCTAAAATCGTCAAGCTTCTCGATTCTGGAGCTTGATGAAACTTCTTTACACATAATTACGTTTGTACTGAACACTGAGGTTGCACTTGAACAGTTCTTGGTTTTATGAAGTTTGTTCGTCCATGAAAGTTTTCTCCCAGATTCGTGGAACGCCACTTCTTTTACTACATGTTGAAAAGAAAATCGATAAGAAACAGTCACGGGTTTTGCATCAACGAATTCTTCTGTGTATCACTTTGGCGTCAACTTGGATGGATGAGCTTCTAAGATGACTGTGCGACATATCTCATTTTCCTTTTTATGTTCGGGATTGTGTTGATAATATTTTATCGGAACTCGGATGAAATGTTCGAGTCTGATAGATTCAACACACCACCTTGTATAGCCGTTTGGATGCGACTTACCCTAATGATAATAGAACAACAAGCAGTTGTTAATTTATTTCGGTTATCGAGTAGAACATCTTTCCATTCTAGCTCGCATCAAGTATGTGCTTCAATTTCACTAAAAGAGGAAATACTTCCAACAGTAATGAACACTCCACCATCCATTGGCTTGTGTCTATCTTACTGTATGTAGATAGTCTCCAGCTTTAGCTGTATTTCAGTACATATGATAATTTCTACTTCCCTGATTTCCATGATACCTTAGAGCTGCGGTATTTTCCCAACCTGTGTGACACAAGAAAATAAACAAAAATGAAATAAGGTATAGTCACAAAGCTAGTCACATGCATCCAGCAGAATACTCAAGCTCTGGAGAAAAGCACTGGAGAACGTGTTGTGTACATAGATCCAAGTAGTCGGTGCCTACACAACTTTCCCACTAGAGCGCGCCTCGGGCATGGATGTGTGTGATGTCCTTATGTTATAGTTCTACGTTCTAGGAGACTGATGACCTCAGAAGTGAAGTCCCATAGTGCTCAGAGCCATTTGAACCATTTTTTTTTTTTTTTACAACAAGAAAATGGAGAAATTTTCCTCGAAATCTCTTGCCGTGTCCATTTCGCCAGAGCATATCGGAGAAGCTCTTGTGTTGCCGACCTGTTGTTCTGCTATAAGTTCTTGAAATGTCATTAGTAAAGCACCTCTCTAACAACATCTGCCACTATACTTTGTTGAACATCTCCGTAACACAGAGCCATCATACTGACATTCATTAATCTCATTCATCGTTCGTGAATGATACAGGAAAGGGTAGGAAATGTAATGCTACAAGTACCCTCCACCGCACATTGCTTCGACAGTAGAGATATAGACGCAAAATAAATAAAAAATAATGAAAAATGTTTAGTGGCACTGGTTTCTTTGTTTCCTGGCTACATAGCGACGGCGGCCGGGCAGGAGAGTGGCGTGAGGAACAGCGATGACAGCGCAGCAGCCGCTGTTGAGTCTGTTTGCCAATGGACTCAAATTATCGCCGCTTGGCGGCGTCCGGGCGTCAGGGGAATGCAATTAGGACGCGGTGAGATTCTGTGACGGCCGCTGAGGATTTGTGTTATGGCGCAGTAATGCCTGGAACGCCGAGCCGCGCATGAGGTCCTGCGGCGTGTGGAGCGGGCGGCCGCGCTAACCCCTGCTGGACCGCGAACGTGAGTGTTACCGGACCTGACGCAGCGACGACGGCAGTACTTCGTTGTCCGACTCAGGTTTCTGCTTGCCTAGCACCTCGACGGGACTGGACAGCATCTGGTGCAAAGAAATGAGAAAAGCAATTATTTGGTGACGACCAGTTCGGCTTTCAGCTTGGTGGTCGACCTAAAAAAACTTGTTTCGCACAGCAACCACTGAAAAGCAGAGGCTTTACGGCAAGGAGATTGTTCCGATTACACACCTGCACCTCTAATGCCTTAATAATTACAGACGCAATGTTCTGCTATATTCCTTAACATCCATATTCTCAATTACGCATCAAATCATGAGGGTACCAACCGGCTTATTACTAATTGTGTGGCTTACTCTGAAACCCGTTTCCTGGTGGTTTTTCGGTCGCAGGTCATACTATCCTTAGCCTTCTCCTACTTATGGGCCACGAGAGGTACGTGTCTTTTGTTGTTCTGATTGAAATGAGGGTCTTTCTAATAAACTGTGTATGTACTGCAGTACTCTTACTATGACTTCTTACTTAATTGTTTGGTATGTCATCCAACTACACACCTGCTTACCAGGAGACTTATGACTTTCATGATAACATTGGCTATGTCTTTTCCGTATATTTTTACAGTTCCTGCGTAGTGGGATTTCGTTACGGTATATTACATTAGAGTCATAGTAGGGTTTACTAAAGATACTTTTTAAAAGAAGTGGTAGCTTATGAATCTGAGCCGTGCGTGGCTTTCTTGTTTAAATTGATTTTACCTTGAGTTTTAAGTTATGGGGCTTTAAGCCGTTTTTAAATCAAGGATCTTTGTCTTTCGAGCATCAGACTGATTGGGGCCTTCAGCCTAACTGAAGATGAGGCCTTCTGCCTTGTGTTCTTTTATTTAACTTTACCTTCAGCCTTGAATCATCGGCCTTCATCAGTCCTTAATTAATGTTGTTGCTTTTCAAGTGCTAGATTTTTGGGTCTTCAGCCAAATTATAGAAGTTACTTAACGTAAGGCCTTCTGCCATCTAAATATTCTTTTTGGCGTCTGGATTTTGAGTGTATTGCTTTTAGCCGTTTTCTTTAAATTAGAGTGGTTGTGCCCTTAAAGCATAAGACAGTGTGGCGTATTCAGCCGATAACTAAGTTCAAAAGTTTCTACTGTAATGTTTGATCAAATAAATAAATTTATGTGTGTTCGAGTGAAACTGACAGCCGCTCATTTTGGCCCCTTTCCATAATTCCAACTACCTGTCGCTTCCTGCTGGTTTAGTAGGGCGTTTCAGAGTTTGTGATTGATAGATCTCGTTGGTGTAACTTTGTATTCTTGTCTTGTTAGTTATTGTTATTATATGTAACATGATGATACAGACAGCTGTAGGGCTGACATCCAGTAAGTGGTTTATGTTTTACTGGCACAGCATGTAATTAATGTTTGATCTTCAGTTGGTACTCATCACTATTTAAGATCATAATTGTTTTTATCCATTTGTTTCACGGGCACCGACATTAACATTAAATTGTGATTATGCACGCATAACATGCAGTATTGACCACCGTTCAGTACGTTCTTTTTTACGATTACATTACATATATACACTGAAGAGCCAGAGAATCTGGTACACCGGCCTATTATCGTGTAGGGCACCTGCGAGCAAGCACAGCGTGTCAAGGACTCGACCAATGCCTGAAGTAGTGCTGGAAGGAACTGACACCACCAATCCTGCTAGGCAGTCCATAAATCTGTAAGGGTACGTTGGGGTGAATATCTCTTCTGAACAGCACGTTACAAGGCATCCCAGATATGAAAAAAAATTAGGAGCTTGGTGGGTAGCAGCAGTTTTTGAACTTAAAATGGTGCCGAATGTCGTTTTGTTCTGTTGGAACTGCTAAAGTCTGTCGTAATGCACAACAGACATAAAGGGATGCTGGTGATCAGACAGGTTGCTTACGTACATGTTGTAAGATGTCAGGAAAATCCAACACCTTCCATGAAAACCCTGACATGTTAAGCAAATCCAGTAGTATGTCACATAGCTCCGAATAAATCGTGACATTAAATTAACCAAAGTAATACGAGTAACAAGTGAGCAAATGGAATGCCACAGACTAGCACAAGAATGCCTAAAAGCATGTCATATCTTCCCACCGTGAGACAGACGAAGTTCCGAGGGGAGAAACGAGAACAGAAGTCTAGAGCAGAACCGTGTTAAGCTAGAACGCCTTACGATAAGGGACGGACTGGACACTTACGTTGCCAGCCTACCGCTAAAACCACACAACCCGCACGTTTTAGCGTGAGACTTTTTCTGTTACGTCAAGGACCACCCCCCAACCCATGTTAAAGGGTACAGCCCTCCAGAAAAACAGTATAGATCCTACGATAACACAAAAGGGCCACTACCACCCGCAAGTTTTAGCGTGAGACTTTTTCGAGTCTCTGTTACATTAGGACCACCCCGCAGGCCCATGTTAAAAGATTGTGCCCTCCAGAAGAACAGTATAGATCTTACAATAACGCTAAAAGGACCACACCAGCTGCAGGTTTTAGCGTGAGACTTTTTCGCGTCTCTGTTATGTTGCAAATTTTAAAAACATTGCCCCACCGCGAAAAGTATAACATTTCTCATTGGATGTACAGAATTTTTGTAGGCGGAGCTTAAGGTTAACATTGAGACCCTTATTGGTCAGATGAAAACACAGATAGATAGTTTTTTTTAAACCAACTTTGGTAAATGGTAGTAAAGAGAAGTTAGGAGAGGTTAGTTGCTTCCGAGATGGCGAGGTGAGCGGAGCTGTGCTGTTCGCCGCCGCCCTGACGCTGCCTAAATATCGACAAGGTAATGAACGCACGCGATGCCGCATTTTTGAGCGCATAACTGCAGAAGTCTCATCTGTTACACCCCGTTTTTGCGTAATACTAGTGTCGATCGTAATTTAAAGCTCATGCTGTTCACATTTGCCAGTTGAAGTAAAAATCTGAAACGCGATGATTTCTCTGTTACATAGTTATTGAGAACCCACATCTGCCACTGTAATTTATGACAAGTTACATAAGTAATTAAAGATAATTGAGGGTCACTGTAGACCATTTTGATAGATTTCTCTTTTGTGAAACTTAATTTAAATCTAGATTATAGATGTGATATGGCATAGGTCATCCTTCGATCCATTGTAGAACTTGGAAACCCATTCAGGGAAAATTCGTTCACATTTTTGTTGAACGCAGTTGTTTTTACCGTCCTGTATTAAAACACTTCTTTTTATCAATAGTGCAGTTTATAAACGATGTTTTTTGAGTAGAATAAAATTTCCAATGGTAAACTTAACTGCTTTTTCGACGTTATTTTACCAGCTGTCCAATTATAGGAAAGCCTTGAAATCCTTCCACTAAATTTAATTAGCATCAAGATTCTTTTACAGGGAGTGCAGTGGAGCTGACGCTGAGATCAGTAAGTATTTGGTTATATCATCGCTAGTCTCACTGAACTCTTCTGAATTCTACATGTCATGTGTGGTCTGGCGTCTCCTTACCAGCAACAGGACCCAGGTTCAAACTATTCAATTCGCTAAAAAACACGCTCAGAGCGTCGTTGCGCGAAAGCGGTAGGGAGATACGATAATGAATAAACAGACGCCACCATGAATGTTTAGAAACGGCGACCCTGCCACGATGGTAAAATACCATGATTGAAGGTCGACCACATGCCTAACTAGGTCAGAAAAATGTCCTGCTGAAAAATTTTCGTAATTACAATTTTTTTTTCTAAAGATATACATAGTCGAAAACAGTAGCTGCAGCAATAGATAGTGATAGTATTCAAGAAAAAGTGAGTATTTTAGCAGAGAAAATAGCATAATTAAGTTATGTATTTTAATGTTGTTAGAATTAAGTTTTCTCTTCAATGCAAGCGCTCAGGTGGCGGATACATCGTTGACAAGTTGGTTCCGACCCAACAAGTAAGTGAATTGTTTGTCAAGTCGTGTGAACAAAAAGTTTATGAAACACGTGAAATCATATGTGCGCATGTAGACTCCTAGTAGGGCGCGTGAATTGCTTTCAGAACAGAAAATAAGGGATTCGGAAAGATTAGCAGTGGCAAATCGATACCTTGACAGAACTGAGTTAGAGACCCAGCATGAAAATAGACAGAGAATAGAGGACAGTACAAGAGACGATGCTGTATTGCGAAAAATAGGTCAGATAACGCACCATAACGAGGATAATGTACGCCAAGGCATAGAAAACATAAGTCAGCGTACGACAGAGGAGCAGGAAAGTAGTGAGACAGTCGATGAGGATTCTACCTTGCGTCTTGAATACGTAGAACCCATAGTACAAGTAATCAGAGCTCCCTCACCACAGAGTACAAGGAATGCGATTAGAAACGTGTCAGAGCACAGTTCAATGAAATTGGTTGCGAACCAACACTTGGGCGAAAACACAGAGCGTAGGACGTCAGAAGAAAACGCAATAGGACCCACCAATCTGGCCGAATTATTACAACAAATTACGGGAACCATGACAAGGCAAAGTAAAGAAACTGTGAACCAAATTAAAATTCAAAATGCAGAAACGACGAAACAAATTGCAGAAACCGCGAGACAAATGCGTGCGATTAAAGAACAAAAAAAAAAACAAAAACAAAAAAAAAAAACAGTTACACCTAAGTTATATTGAAGACGAGGCAAAAGAATCTCGAGAAGTGATAGGAAACTTAATAGAAGGTCACAATCAATTGAGAACAGACATTGACTAGGTACAAGCGGACGTACAAACATTGCGTAATGACACTCAGGACAAGATCAAAACATTACGTAACAACACCCACGGAGAAGTCAAGAAAGTAGAGAATCAGATAAACGAAATTAGTAGACAAGCAGCAGGTACAGCGCGTGAAATTGTTGAAAACAGTGTGTTACACAAACGTATCACAAAAGCAGCGCTGAAAAGATATGATAACCGCATAGCCAAAATAGAAGCGCAAACTAAGCGACAATTTCAGAAATTGCGAACAGAGTTGTTGCAAACCATTGAAGGCGTAGTGAACAGGATCGAAGAAGCACAGAGTCTGAAACCACATCCGTATCTGTAACAGCACCGGAAAAACAAGCAATTAACGAAGATATTAAGCATTTGCGATTCCAATCACAGGCGGAAAGTAACATACGTGAAATCAGACAGCCTGCACAGCAACAAACACGTTTCGAAATTCTTGATGAACAAACGTAATCACAAACACATTCGGAACCACAAATGTATGTTTCAAGACAGTTTGGATCATGTAATGAAGCGGCAAGGTTAGCCAGACAAGATACCCAACCAATACGTGACAATGGAGAGCCATGTCGCGAAGAGTACAGTGCAATGCATTCAGCTACACGTTCACAACCGATGGAAGAAAATTATTGCGTACCACTCCAACGATACTGCGCAAGGGTAGGCGAAAGTTACAGTGGACAATATCCAATGGATCTACCACAACCGGATAGAATGACGGGAGAAATGATCAGAAACAAAAGTGGCGGAGAATCGCGAATTGCATATGGAACTATGACGAAGTACGACAACGATCATTTCCTCACAGTCAGAAAATTTCAACACATTAGAGAAGGAAACTCATTACATCCACGAACTTTTATCGATCAGTTCCGAGTAGGATTAACAGAACACTGGACGCTAGTACATAAATTAGACTTAATATGTGCACACATGTCAGGAACAAGTCGCAGAAACCATGCAGAATGTTGCAGCGACATGCCGATCGTACGAAGATTTCAGAGAGAAGTTTCTCTCACGATATTGGTCCAGCGAAGCACAGAACAGAGTGAAGTACGAATTAGTACAGAACCCATATTTTGAAAATTCAGGAGAGAAGAGTCCCGTGAAATTTATCGAATTAATGGTGAAGAAAATTCAATGATTAGATGTACCATACAGTGACGGAGAGTTGATTAAATTATCCACGATGAAGCTACCATTGAAATACCAGCAATCATTAGTAGGTCGCGGAGGCAATGACGTCGAAGCATTTAAAGGTATTCTAAGGGAAGTAGAGTTCATATTTTCGGAAGATGACGCAAGAAAAACACGAAGCGCCCGTGAAAATGAAAGCAAAAAGCAGTGGAATCCACAAGACACAGTACGAAAAAACAAAAATTACGAATCATGTGATAACTTCGCACCAAGAAACGACAATAGATTACAACAAAGAACCGGTTGTGGATTTAGAAGAGAATATGGAAATAACTATAATTCACCCAGGAACGGCAACAACTATTACAGAGCGAATAACGACAACCGGAACGGGTACTGGAGAACCAATAGACCGACAAATTATCACCAAAGAAACCACTGTCAACAAGCTGAACAAGAAAAGCGAATACAGATAGAAGAGATGGAGGTAAGATCATTAAAGCCCGATATTGACAGCTAAGTGCCCATGCCAAAGAGAATGACGCACCGACCCAGGACAATTGCAGCACCTTGAACCGAGAAGTAAAAATCTTATCACGAGAAGAGAAGAAGGTAGAAACAAATCCTCAGGGACCAGATGAAAACGAAGACAAGATAGGCAAAATATCGTGTTGGGGCGAAATTATTTGGGAGAATACTGACGAGGAAGATGAATTACCTGAGGCATGTACAACGAATGTAGGAGGAAAGGACGAAGTAATGACTATTGCAGAGCTATTTGAGATGGAAACCAGGGAAAGTGAATTCAATGAGGATAATGCGCAGTCGACAGAAGTTGAAAATAAATTACAAGTGCTCACACAACCCAACGTATATAATGAAGGAAGTTATGAAGCGATAATTAGTGCATTTAGATGCGATTATGTGGAAGTAGCGACGAAGAAGAAGATAGACGAGGATGCGGAAAAAGTAGAGGACGTAGAAGAAAGCGTAGATGAAGGAAGAAATAGAGAAGAGGAAATAAAAGAGAGAGAAGTAGCAGTCGAAGCTTATCCTACAGAAAGTTCGAATTCACAAGGGAAATTCCTAAAAATACTCATGTATGTTTCAGGGGAGGATTCGTTGATGCAAGAAGAAGAAGAACAGAACCAACCCTTTCAAATTCAACCAATTGCGAAGGCCATGGTAAAGCATATACCAGTCAATATTGTAATTGATAGCGGAAGTGAACTGACTGCGATCTCAGACAATTTATGCATGCAGTGTAATGCCAATGAGGAATTGCCAGTTCTGAAAACACGTAAGATTAAAGTAAGAGGTCCTATTAGAAACAATGCTGCGGAAGTTACGAGACAAACAAGGTTAACTTTTTCATGCCAAGGTCAAAAGATCGAAGCCAACTTCGTGATTATACCTAAACTAACTATAGATTTGATTATAGGTGCCGATTTTTTTTAATGAGAGACGAGCGATAATAGAAATGGGGAACGGTAGCTTATCACTCAGGAATGTCACACTTCTCTTTGAGTAAAAGCTAAAATTAGAAGAAATACCAGTTATAAACAATTAAGAATGACGCTAGATAAAGAGGATGAAGAATTAGAATGGTGTGCACAAAAGGGGGAATCGCCTCAACTAACGTCAGAAGTCCATAAAGCAAGCGATGAAAAACTGCAAGAAGTTCAAGGTATTTCAGAACACAGTAAAAGAGAATTAGAAGGTATTTTACGAGAGAAAGCTGAGGTATTTTTACCTAAGGCTGGCAGTATTAAACACTTTCAGTGCAAGTTTGAAGATTAATTTTATTACTGCTAAATAATCAGCATAATATTTCAAGATTATGTTGCAGATAAGATAGTCAGCAAAAAGAAGAATGAAGAGAGAGGAAGGTGGGAAAAAGAAAGTAGTTTCAATAATAACACCAATAGTACCATAGATTAAGGTGAAGGGATAAAGCGTAGATAGTCTATCAGCATGAAATACTAAAATGCTATACACCATGACACTACACAAAAATAAAAAACGAATTTGAGGATTCTTGAGTAGACGTTAAGACTCCAAATATCTTAGAAATGTAACATGGAAAGGGCGCCAAAATTTGTAAAGCTTTTAAGAAGGCCAAAACAATGTACATACTAGACATATGTTAGATGATTATTAGTAAACACTCTCTGAAAGAACAATTGTAAAAATTCCAAAAGGAAAAGATGCAACGACCCATAAGGTGCAACGCGAGAAATATCAAGAAAGAAAAGGACGTAATTAGCAAGACACGAGGACAGCGAGAGCAACAGAAGGCCCTTGTAGCTGAAATGGGCTCCTGTATATCTGCCAAGAGGAACCATAGAGTGCCGGAGTCCTGCAGCGATGGGACGCCGAACGACAGGACGCCGAACGTCAGTATGGACTGGTGCACGAGCAGACAAGCAGACACCCGACTTTCACCACTCGTAAACCCCGGGGCGCCGCCATTCAGGGAGCGAGCAAAAAACGACCAAACGAGAAGACCGCTTGGGCAAGCCACCACTGGCAAAAAATATTCATAAAAGTCACACTACTGCTATTAAACAGCACGCTGATGCACGAAACTGAAGAAAACTTACACAAAGTAAAAATGACGTGCCCAAACAATTTATCAAACTGTTACTAGGAGGAGAACTTCAAAGCGACTAATTATCAATAAAAATCCTTCCCAGAGAAGAACCAAGAAGCAAGTAAGAACCAGAGAAAAAGCAGGAAGATCAGAAGTTGAAGATTCGCAAGATTCAGACCAAGAAAGAAGATGGGTGAAGAATAGACGACATGCCTACATAAAAACCTATCCTATTTTAAACTAGTCGTCCGCAAAGTATTACAACGAAAAATGACCGCTTTCAGCGACACATAACGATGACTTTCATGCATACAATGCCAGTAAATCACGAGATTCTGCACTCACAGCTCCATTCCATTATGAGACCTCCACAACAGCAACACACACTTGCAAAGCCAGCAAAGAACGACGAATGAGGCTGTACATCAAAAACTTGCCCAAATCCATCTCGCTCAAGTCCATCACCTTCGTGCAAAAACATTCGCCAACCTCATGCTAAAACATTCATAGGATTGTGTGAAATCAAATTATGTGGTGTAGGAATTATGCAAAAGAAATGTGTGAAAAACTAAATAAATTAAGCACACCAGACAGCTAATAAACTACAAAATAACAGTCATTAACTATGGACTTAAGTAAAAAAATAGACTGTCGATAAAAATAAGTCATTAGTTCTGAAATGGAAAGTCTATAAAGAACAAAAGGTCTTGTTGGAAGTATTCCCTTTTTTAACATTTGTACCATGTGTTAGAATAATGTCTCAAAACTTGTGTGTGTATATTTCTTTGTCAAAGCAATTCTTGGAAATAATTCTTATTCGTTAGTGTAACAATGTTGAAATGAGTGTCTAGAAACAAAAACGTTTTACTTGTACATGATATTGAGAAAATGTGTTGGGAATATATTTTACTTAATTACTACTCTTATAAAAACAATATTTCGTTGAAAATCGATGTGAAAGACTCCTCACTTTCGATATCAAACTTCTTCAAAAAACAAACTTCACACTTAAATAAAGAAAGAAATTAATTAAAAAATTTATAATAGCATATAAATATTCTTCTCATGTCATTTTTAATTATAATGTGCAAGAATATAAAAATATAAATTAGTAATACAAACTAGCAAAGAACAGAATAACGGGGCTGAACAGTATGCAACAAAATTTAGTTAATAAGAAAAATTTTACTGACTTAGACAACCATTCAATCATTGCCTAAATTCAGTGCAAAAATTAAGTTCGAAGGGTGGTGATATGTAAGGTGTCAGTCAAATCCAACACCTTCCATGAAAACCCTGACATGTTAAGCAAATCCAGTAGTATGTCACATAGCTCCGAATAAATCGTGACATTAAATTAACCAAAGTAATTCGAGTAACGAGTGAGCAAATGAAATACCACAGACTAACACAAGAATGCCTAAAGGCATGTCATATCTTCCCACTGTGAGACAGACGAAGTTCCGAGGGAAGTAACGAGAACAGAAGCCGAGAGCAGAACCGTGTTAAGCTAGAACGCCCACGATAAGGGACGGACTGGACACCCACGTCACCATCCTACCGCTAAGACCACACAACCTGCACGTTTTAGTGTGAGCCTTTTTCTGTTATGTCAAGGACCACCCCCCAGCCCATGTTATAGGCTACAGCCCTACAGAAAAACAGTATAGATCCTACGATAACACAAAAAGGGCCACTACCACCCGCTAGTTTTAGCGTGAGACTTTTGCGCGTCTCTGTTACGTTGCAAACTTTAGAAACATTGCCCAACTTCGAAAAGTATAACATTTCTCATTGGGTGTACAGAATTTTTGTAGGCGGAGCTTAAGGTTAACATTGAGACCCTTATTGGTCAGATGAAAACACAGATAGGTAGTTTTTTTTAAACCACCTTTGGTAAATGGTAGTAAGGAGAAGTTAGGAGAGGTTAGTTGCTTCCGAGATGGCGAGGTGAACGGAGCTGTGCTGTCCGCCGCAGCCTTGACGCTGCCTAAACATCGACAAGGTAATGAACGCACGCGACGCCGCATTTTTGAGCGCATAACTGCAGAAGTCTCATCTGTTACACCCCCTTTTTGCGTAATACTAGTGTCGATCGTAAATTAAAGCTCATGGTGTTCACATTTGCCACTTGAAGTAAAAATCTGAAACGCGATGATTTCTCTGTTATATAGTTATTAAGAAATCACATCAGCCACTGTAATTTACGACAAGTTAGATAAGTAATTAAAGATAGTTGAGGGTCACTGTAGACCATTTGGATAGTTTTCTCTTTCGTGAAACTTAATTTAAACCTAGATTATAGATGTGATGTGGCATAGGTCATCCTTCGATCTGAGATCAGTAAGTATTTGATTATATCGTCGCTGGTCTCACTGAACTCCTCTGATTCTACATTTCATGTGAGGTCTGGCGTCTCCTTACGAGCAACAGGTCCCAGTCAAACTAGTCAATTCCCTAGAAATCACGCTCAGAGCGTCGTTGCGCGAAAGTGGTAGGGAGACACGATATAGAACAAACAGATACGACCATGAATGTTTAGAGTGTCACCTGTCAGAGTCGTCTCCAGACCTATTAGGGGTCCCACATCACTCCAGCCCTACACGCCACAAGACATTACACAGTCTCCACCAGCTTGACCAGTCCCCTACTTACATGCAGGGTCCACGGACTCATGAGATTGTCTCCTTACCAGAATACGTCCCTCCACTCGATACAACTAGAAACGAGACTCGCTGACCAGGCAACGTGATCCCAGTCATCAACAGTCCAATGTCGGTGCTGACGGGCCCAGTCAAAGAGTAAAGTTCTGTGTTGTGCAGTCATCACAGCACCAGCGGCCTTTCGGCTCCGGAAGCCCATATCTATGATGTTGTGTTGAATGGTTGGCACGCTGACACTTGCTGATGGCCCAGCGTTGAAATTTGTGGCATTTTCGGAAGGGCTGCACTTCTGTCACGCTGAACGAACCTCTTCAGTGTTCGCTGGTTCCTTTCCTGCAGGATCTTTTTTGGTGCGCCGCAGTATCGGAGATTTGATGTATTACCGGATTCCTGATTTTTACGGCACACTCGTAAAATGGTCGTACGGGAAAATTCCCACTTCACTACTTCGGAGAAACTGTGTGCCATCACTCGTGCGCCTACTGAGCACCACGTTCAGACTCACTTAAATCTTGATAACCTGTCATTGTAGCAGCAGAAACCGATCTAACAACTGCGCCAGAGACTTGTCATATATAGGAGTTGCCGACAGCGAGCAATATTTTGCCTGTATTTGAATACTTATGCCTATACAAGACTTTTGCTGCCTCAGTGTATTTGACCCTTAGTTTATAATGATATAGTGTGCAACTCGCCTCTTATTTTATTTCTAAACTTATCTGTAACTTAATTGGTACTCCTTGTACAGTTAGGTATTGTTATATGTTACCTCATATTACCACTTGATATAAGACTTGCACATCCCCATCTTGTTATGTATTTCATACTCTTTCCGTTTTTTTCTGTACATAGAGACCCGAAGATGGCGTAGTACATCTCCGAAACTGGTACCCCAATAAAATAACAATTTAGACCACTGAAAGGTGTTTGATTTGACACTCTGTACTGGACAATTGAGGTCCCGAAACAGCCTGCGAAAAGTCGGACATACAGAGGCTTGACTTCAATTTGGGACCTGCCTGTTTGAAGCCTTTATCTTAAGCCTTCCTCACAGGGGATGTGAAAGCGTTCGTGGACAAAGGTCGGGTTTAATTCTTTTACTTCACAATACTGAATTTCACATCCCACAGCATTCCGAAGTGTGAAAGACTAAATGAGACAAGGTATATTTTTCTTCCACGTAACTGGAACGTCGCCTGCTATAGTGTCTCATTTAACAATAATAATAAAAGCAATAACAATAATAATTCCTTGTCTAATGCAAGTATTTGCAGGTGATGGCCTTAAATGAGAAGCTATGAATTAACATAGTATAACGTGGTCAATCACTGTGTTTCTGTATAGTAAAAGATATAGTTTACAAAGAGATTTAGTAATACAAAAACAAAAAGCGTTGAGTAGTAAATCAAAGAACAGAGACGAGAGCTCGAATGTATTGATTCGCGGCTTTGCTTCTCCGTATATACTTTATTCAAATTCATATACTCTAAGAGATTCTAGGACTTTCTTGTGAACATCATTTAAAAATGCTACGTAATATTCGAATGTGTATGTATATGTATACTGTATTAGGAGTAAGTTTGTTCGAGTTTGTTAACATGCCGGTGACTTGCAAGGTTGCCTCCTGCGTCACTGCATAATTCAGTTGCTGTTTAGTATTAGTTATGTATTCACCTAATACGTCTCTCGATTACATAACACGTAATACTTTTACAAATATTAAGTAGAGACGTGCGTACAAGCAGACATGTACACATGTGCACATCGATACACACATACACATCCTTATGTTCTCACGTGTGACGTACGCGGTATTTTAAAGTATTTTGTAGTGTTACAGTAGACAAACGACGTTTTCGCTTTGTCTTCAAGAGAGCTTGCACTATATGTAGTAGGAGAATTTGCACTTAATGATAAAACAACTTCTATCTGATGTGGGAAACTATTACAGATTGCACTATTTGTAATGAAAGAGTTGAAAGGTGATATCCTTCGTGATTGGACATTTCCTTCTGGCCTCGTATCATGTCCTCGGATATTGAAGTATTTACTTTTGTATACTGGAGAGACAACAACATTGCTGACAAGTGGACTGTGGGAGCAGTGTGCGTTTTACTAGATATAAAGTAGCAGTTTTATTTGAGTAGACGATCGTAAACGGTTAGATTTACGACTCAGAAAAGGCGACGGCAGCTCAGGACACCTGGCCGGCCGGTGTGGCCGTGCGGTTTTAGGCGCTTCAGTTTGGAACCGCGTGACCGCTACCGCCGCAGGTTCGAATCCTGCTTCGGACAAGGGTGTGTGTGATGTCCTTAGGTTAGGTTTAAGTAGTTCTAAGTTCTAGGGGACTGATGACCACAGGTGTTAAGTCCCATAGTGCTCAGAGCCATTTGAACCAAGCCAGCTCTGGACATCGCCGCGGTCCAGTTCACCACGATGAGCACGTTACGTGCGATGGACCAGCTAGTTTTCAGGCGTATAGGAGCAACAAACGAAAACAAAATCCGGCCTTCTTCACGACTAGCAACGGCGTACTAGCGACCACGCCCCTGCTCGTAGCTATTGACCTCTAGCGGCCACATCCATCTACCTGTTTCGAATAGAAAACAACTCCTGCCTTTCCAGGTTCTAAAACTACAGCAGTAGGTCAGGCTTCTTGTGTACGTAAGTTTTCCTTTTTTATTAGACGGTTTAGGGAACGTCATTTTTTATTTACAATACCTCTTGCTTTGTTATTATTATACAGCATATGTTCTGAACCTCACAACCAATGAAATTATTAATGAAACACAAAATAGTAAAAAATGTAATGTAAACGCTCATAAAATTCACATAATCTTAAAACGCAGCGCACATTCGATTCATTGTGAACTAAAATAGAAAACAGATCAATTAGGAAGGCACTTGCAACCCTCATATCTTGATATATCTGTTAAAATGTGATGTTCAGTTGCCTGTACACCACGCACACTGTTGTGTTCTCTCGCCGCACCATTGCGATGTCGCCTCTATTGCAATGCATTAAATGCACTTCGTCCTGGTACCTGCTTCGGTGTTGCAGCTTAATAAAAGGTGCTCGTTTAGAATTGTTTCGATAAGTTCAAGTTTATGGATTTTGTGCTCAACTGTGTTCTTGTACTTCAGGTGGATGAATGATTAAATGTAAATAGGAGAAGCAAACTGCAAGAGGTCACGCCCAAGACAAGACGATTGTGATCGTACAGCGCTTGGTGAGAGCGGGACGATATAGCAGCGAGCTGGTTGAAGAACTGTTCTGTTGCTGGCAGAATACGAGAGACATCAATCACTCTCTGTTTCGGCGTCAGAACTTCCGCCTTGCCTCGAACTTCCCTCCAGATAATTAACCGCCCATCACTCCCCACCAAGGGAGGAGAAGGCCGTCGTTCGCTCTGGAACGAAATATCTCAGTTTCGAGAGCTGTATAACTTGAGTGGAAAATTAAAATTTTAATATTCTTTTCTCTGCCACTAATTTAATCTCAAATTATACGAGGTGTGTGAGAAAAGCAACGAGACTGATTTGTTACTCACCGAAGCTTTTATTTTTTCAGACAACAATACTGTCCCCTTCATAGTGGTTTGCTTCAGCAACTATACACTGCCGGAGTCGTTGTTCCCGGTATTTGCAGCGGCACTGGAATGCTTCAACTGGCAGGGCCGTTAACATGTCGGTCTCATTCTTTTGAATGTTCTCCACGGTTCAAAACTGACTTCCTTTTAAGACGTTCTTCAGTTTCAGGGAAAGTAACAACTCACAAGCACTCAGATCACGTGAACAGGGGAGTTGTGGAGCAACAGGAAAGCCTTTTGAGGTCAAAAATTTCGCGATGGAAGTGTCCATCTGACATGGGGCGTTGGCACGTTGTAGCATCCACTTATCTCCAATGTCCGGTCTCACTCGTTTCATTCTCTTCCTGAGCCTTTTGAGAACTTTTTGTCCCAGAGGAACAAATTCTGTATGCACGGTGCCCCTACTGTCAAAAATGCCAATTAGCATCGTTTTGATCTTTGATTTGCTTTTTCGACCTTTTTTTTGGTAGAGGAGCTTAATCAGTATTCCACTGGTCACTAAGCCGTTTTCTCTCAGAACGGTAGAAAAAATCCATTATTCATTATCTGTTATCACATGACTGAACCATTTATGATCATTGGAAGCTTTATCAAGAAGATAAACGTTCAAGTTTCTTCAGTTGTCCTTCAACTCGGTTGTGAGGTTTTCGGCACGCTTTTGGCGTAAGACTTTAGGATGTGCAAAATCTCGGCACAAAATTGATATATGGTGAAAGTATTCAAGGTCAACAGCCCACCCATCACCTTTATTGTTAAACGTTCATCTGATATCACAAGAGCGCACACATGTTTTGGAGTTGAAGAAGTCTCTCTGAGTGAGTTTCATCTTCAACCGTATTGTCGGTCATCCAAAAATGATGTGTTCCAGCGAAAACTTGAGCTCTTGACAAGGAATGTTCCCCATATGGCTGTCCCAGCGTTTAATAGCTCACACTCGAGGATTCCCCAGATTTAACACTGACGTAAAGTTGCTGTAAATCCCGTTTCTATTTTCGTAACACACAACAAAAACATCGCTTCGCTGATGGTGCTCTCAAAAATAGCGTGAGGGCTGTACGGAATTAAAAGACTGAGCATCTGGAAGGGATGCACACTCCAGTCTGCACAAGTTTAACAACACGGCGTTGGCAGATCGCTTACAGTGTTGTCCGTGCAAACGAGCTTCTTCCTTCAGCGTATACCGTACTAATCAGCGTGCGAAAGTACACTAAGACAGCGACGCACCACGGAGAAATTATCAGTACAGGACGGAAATCGGAACATGTGATCTATATGTAGAGACAAATAAGTCATTACAATTTCAGAAAAGATGGATGTTTGTTTTTTCAAGAGAAAGCACGAAGCAAGCATTGTGTGGGCGAGCGGTATCCTGCAGAAATATAATCCCAGGATGGCATCAGCGGGGAATCTCATTGACCGGAGTAGAACTGCCTTCATGAGGAATCTCACCCCTAACTGAGCCCTGATGACTACGGGAGGCATGTTTGAAGACGCCCTAGACAGCGGTGGGATACCAACATGGCTGACCTAAGTCATACGGCTCGAAAACTGGGAGTGATGGTCTGTGGTGGCATTTCATTTCATGTGAGGGCCCCTATCGTTTTCATCTGCGACACCGTTACAGCACAACGGTACGTCTACGATATTTTACGACCTGTTTTGTTGCCCTTCATGGCAAGCCATCATGGGTTTACGTTGCAGCAAGATACCGCAGTTGCACACACGGTGAAAGTTTCTACTGGCTGCCTTCATTCTAGCCAAACCCTACCTTGGCGACAGGTCCTCCATATCTCTCCATAGTTGTGAGTGTTTGAAGCATTATGGACAGAGCTCTCCAAACATTTCGGGATTTTGACTATCTAACACACCTGCTGGACAGAATCTGGCACGATATTTCTCAGAAGGACATCCAGCAAATTCATCAATTAACGCCAAGCTGAATAATTGCTTAACTAAGGCCCCAACGCATTATCGATTTGCTTAATGTGTGAAGTTCTTTCTCTTAAATAAATCACCAATTTTTCTGAAATTGTAATCACTTCTTTGTCTGTACATGTATACAACATTTGTCAATTTACCGTCCCGTTCGGGTAATTCCTCCGTGGTTTGTCGCTATGTTTGTCTTAGCGTACTTTCGTGCGCGAATTAACCATATAAAAGCTTAAGGAAGATGGTCGGTGGCATGGACCTTCTGGAAGATAAATTTTCTAAGTTTATCTAACGCGCGGACTTCAATGCCGGATGCTTATAACAGTTTTCACAATGAAACTTGGTCTCGGAACGTAGTAGACAATCCAAAGAGATTGTGGTCGTATATGAATTATGTTAGCAACAAGAAACAATCAATGCCTTCTCTGCACGACAACTGTGCATATGCTTTCGAAGACAGTGCTGCCAAAACAGATTCACTAAACACAGCCTTCCGAAATGCCTTCACAAAAGAAGACGAAGTAAATATTCCAGAATTAGAATAAAGAACAGTTGCCAACATGAGTAACGTAGAAGTAAATATCCTCTGAGTAGTGAAGCAACTTAAATCAATAAAAGCAAGTCTTCTAGTCCAGACTGTATGCTAATTAGGTTCCTTTCGGAGTATGCTGATATATTAGCTCCATACTTAACAATCATATAAAGCCGTTCGCTAGACGAAAGGTCTGTACCCCAAGACAGGAAAGTTGCACAGGTCACACCAATATTCAAGAAAGGTAGGAGGAGTATTCCACTAAATTATAGGCCCATATCGTTAACGTCGATACGCAGCAGGATTCTGGAACATATATTGTGTTCAAAGATTATGAATTACCTCGAAGAAAACTGTCTATTGACACACAATGAACATGAGTTTCGAAAACATCGTTCCTGTGAAACACAACTAGTTCTTCAGAAACATGAAGTGTTGGGTGCTGTTGACAAGGGATTTCAGATCGATTCCGTATTTATGGATTTCCGGAACGCTTTTGACACTGTACCACACAAGCGGATAGTCGTGAAACAGCGTGCATATGGAGTATCATCTCAGTTATGTGACTGGATTTGTGATTTTCTGTCAGAGAGGTCACAGTTGGTAGTAACTGACGGGAAGTCATCGATTAAAACATAAGTGATTTCTGACGTTCCCCGATATAGTGTTATAAGCTCTTTGCTGTTCCTTATCTGTATAAACAATTCTGGAAACAATCTGAGCAGGCGTCTTCGGTTGTTTGCAGATGACGCTGTTGTTTATCGACTAATAAAGTCATCAGAAGATCAAAACATATTGCAAATAGAGTTATAGAACATATATGAATGGAGCGAAAATTAGCAGTTAACCCTAAATAACGAAAAGTGTGAAGTCGTCCACTTGAGTGCTAAAAGGAATTCCTTAAACTTCGATTACACGATAAATCACATCAATCTAAAAGCCGTAATTTGAACTAAGTACCTAGGTATTTCAATTACGAACAACTTAAATTGGAAGGAACACACAGAAAATATTGTGGGGAAGACTAACCAAAGACTGCGTTATATTGGCAGGACAATTAGAAAATGTAACAGACCTACAAAGAGACTGCCTACACTACACTTGTCCGTCCTCCTTTAGAATACTGCTGCGCGGTGTGCGATCTATACCAGATAGGTCCAACACAGTACATCGAAAAAGTTCAATGAAGGGCAGCCCGTTTTGTAGTATCTCGAAATATGGGAGAGAGTGTCACAGAAATCATACATGATTGAGCTGGACATCATTAAAAGAAAGGCGTTTCTCTTTGCGATGGAATCTTCTCATGCAATTCCAATGTAAGAGCTTCCACTTAAATGTGATTTGCAGAGGTTCCATGTAGATGTAGAAGTTGGCTTCCGAACAAGGGTGATGTATTTCCTCCATATATTTCTATATAACACCAAACGAAATTAGAAATATGGAGTAAAAAGTGAAGAGCTCTTTTGTGTACTGAAAAATGGAATAATTACCAGAATGGAACAGAACAGGAAAGAGCTGCAGATGCTGTGAAACACTGACTGCTGCAAGTTACTTAAAACTTGGTTGAATTCTTCTAAGCAGTGTGACAATATTGTCAAAAAAATTTATAGTTGTTCTCTAACACATTACTTATTCGCGTTTACTCGTCATCTGATTATTTTGGGATCCACTCGAGGGTGAGAATGAAATAAGTTAGTCGAACATCTGGTAGAGCCGCTTTCTCATACAGGTATGAAAATATGTGAACGGTCATTCGAAAGATTACCTGTGACATTTAAGCACATTGCGACTTAAGGCGCCAGTGGATAGTATGGGTGGATACTGCGAATGTATGCAAGTTCTGTGCTTTCCCTACGTACGGCAGCTGCATCTACAGCTACATCTGCACTCCGCAACACCCCTTTCCGTATGTGTTAGAGCTGTTGCGGGTATTACTAACACTTCCGTCTTCCGTATTCCATTAGCTGATAGTGTGCGTGAAGAACAATTGCCAGCAGTCTTTCGTACGAACTCAAATTTCTCTGATATTCCTCTTAGGGTCGTTTCATGAAACATGTGGGAGGATCTAATATACTGCTCTCTTCTTGGGACGTACGTTCTCAGAGTGTTAACATCGACGCTCTCCATTATGTACAACGCCTCTCTAGTAGATTTTTCCACTGGAGTTTGCTGAATGTTTTCTGTAAAGCTTTCGTGCTTGCTAAACGAAACATGTCCTTAAAATTTTCATCCTCTCTGTTTCCTCTATTATTCCTATATTCCATGAAGATTGTCAATTATTGAATTACATCTCATGACCGAATTGTAAGCTCACGGGCCTGGTTAAATTACATTCCTCCGGATAATTCTAATGAGTCGCTGGCTGGCATCTGTTTTTTTTTTAAAACTGATTAGGCGTGAACCTTCCACTTTCTGTCACTCTGGATGCGTACTCGTAAGTAAAACTGTTTCCAGTTATCGACCGCTAATACTATAATCCGATAATGTGTATGGTTTACGCTGTCGTTTTATGCCCATACATAAGTACTTCATAAATCGGTAAATATGCATATGACAAATTTTATAACACAAACACACAGGTTTCTACACCTAGGTCCCTAGGTGTTCTAATTACTCTACAGATAATGGTGTAACAAAACCAATTAGAAAATTTCAGTAGTAAGTACTCTTTTTGTGTAGTTCGCCCTACAATCGCACGCAAGGCATTTTTGAACCCCCGTTAATACCTCCAATGTCCAGTATCAAATCGATTCAAAGCTATCTGTAATTACAAGGGAAAACCAAACATTTTCACATGTTTAGTAGAAGTAGTAGTAAACCGAAAATTCGCCAGCGGAAATTTCTACCCAACTTCTTTCTATTGTTGCCATGCAACTCACATACTAGAGGCGCATCTTGCGTTGGACCAGGTCGTTTTCTGGGTTTTAGTCTGCTGGCTGATATATTCTTTAGCTGATTGTAGAGAAGTGAGTTCTCACTAGTTGCACACCCTTTAAACTCTCTTACAGTGGCTGTTTCTCGTCTAATCAACGATACTGCATCATTAAATAGTACAGGCAGCCATTGAAGATCCGGTAATTACTGTCATTGCTTGATACGGCTTAACATTAACTCCGCGTGCATGTGGAATTTTTTCTTCTGTCTTTTCACATTGGAACACAGTATCCTGCTGTAGAGCAAACCAATGTCATTACAGAAGTTCGAAGAGTGCCTGAGTTTGCACCCCAACCTAACAAGTTCTGGCGTTCGCTGTTTTTGATACATGTCTAAAATGGTTCCCAAGTATTTTGGGTATAAGTTATGACGCAGAGGATCGTTTTCGAATACCCCATTTAATCTGCGCCTCCTCTCACGCTTAGTGAGAGGTTAATCAGTTAACCTTTGCTTAAATGGATGAGGCATCTATCTCGAGTTCTTCAAGTATTCGCCAGTTATGCCTAAATCTGTGGTTAGCGCTACTTCATACTCTGCCAAGTTTCCTTCTTGATAAGCTAGTGCTAGGTCATCATTAGTTTGACATTTCGCTTGTGCAAATTAAAAATATCTCGGCATATCGTCTATGTAAATTAAAAAACAATGAAACCAGTTTTTCAGTAGCATGGAGATCTGTTTTAGTACGTAATCCGACCTTCGGCATGTAATACCTTTCTCCCCAAGAAATACGTGGAATCAGCTCTTGCAGGGCACACTACATTAACCAGGATGTAGCATCTTAATATTTGATCAAATGTAAGTACCAGGCTATCACACTGTACAGTATTATATACGCTCATAGGATCAACAAATGCTAACACTGTCTTTAGTTTACCTTGGTAACATGCTTAGAGAACAATAACACAAGCCAACAAAGAAAAAAAAAAGATTAATTTCTGCTAGGTAACGATTTATCTGTGCACTGAATCCAACTATAACTACAGGTTTGATCTTATTGTTGAAGAAAAACAGCAAAATACAAATAAATGGGATAAGAACTTACGTAATTTTGTATAAATGCCAATGGTTTGTTGAAATACTTGATATTGTATTATTACATTGGAGTTTTATGTAAAATAGCTTACATTTCTTTCAATTCTACCCATTGAAGTATTTAATGTAACTTTTCTTCGACGCATCCATCGCTGGCCGTAGGCGTGCAGCGACAAACAGTAGTATTTTATCGTAATGGCAATCCAGCGGCTCTCATACCGTCTTTCCCTGGCATGGTACTTTCATAAAAGCCATATAGTTAGTTCTCGCAGATATACCGTAAGTTTTGGGAAACAAAGCAAGGTGTCTGTGCGAAACCTGAACCTGAAATTCAGCAAGCAGTCCTGCTTCAAGAACTTTCGTAGCATGTCGGGTGCAAGAGAAATGTAAGAAATTTTTCTCCGTTTCTTAAAAGTGTAAGCTGGAGGCCTTGGAACGATGCATATAGTATAAAATAGTAAAAGAGAACTGCGAAAATTACTTTTGTAATTCGCACTATCATTCTAAATCTTTTGAGGTACAAGTCAACTTTGTGTGACAAGTGGATCGGCACTGTTTAAATTTACCTTGGCGTTTGACTTCATTTATTTCGGTTACTGGTCACAACGGGCAAATAAAATCCTCACTGTAGCTTAACTCTACGAAAAATACAAGGGGGACTCTTATGTGTGTCTCAATATTTAATATTCATTTGCCTCTCTGGTATTGGTTAAATGTTCGTAAATGGGTAGTTTGCGAAATAGGGGTGAGTTATGGAATCATCAAATTCATCAGTGGAAAATAGGTGGTTAATGATCACAAGTGAAATGAAATGTTGTGTGGCTAGAGCCTCTCGTCGGGTAAACCGGTCGCCTGATTCAAGTCTTTTTAGTTGACGCCACTTCTTCGACTTGCGTGTCGATGGGGAGGAGGTGCGGATGAAGACAACACAACACCCAGTCCATGAGCGTATAAAATCTTCGACTCAGCCGGGAATCGAACCCAGGCTCCTTTGCGTGGCATCCCGTCTCGCTGACTCTTCAGCTATCGTGGCGGACATGATCACAACTAATCGACGTATATTTGTCTCCAATATGTCTTATAGGCACATAAAAGTAGCTTCGGGAAAAGCAAGAAAAAAAGAATACTATACCCCCATACACTTTAATTCATAAAATAAGAATTCATGTGCTTTAGCATGAGAATACTACGGCAGAAGCAGCTTTTTTCATGGTCACAGTCAACAGGGAGACTTGTGTATATCACTGCTAATGGAAAAAATCCATCCAAACTCATGTAAAAATCATCTCAGTATTCAGGAATAGGACTGTCAGAGATATACAGAGGTTCAGTTGTTTCAAACAAAGTTTGCCAGCGTAACATTTTGGTGCGTCAAGTCCTATCACTGACCAGATACCGAACTGGCGAAAAACAACTTAAAAATTCCACAAGTGGAGAACGAGAGAACGTTCGTAGCGCATACCGATAGATGTTTACTTCGTGATTTTATAGACGTCTACATCAAACACAGTGCTACGTGTTGGATGCAAGAAGAAGAACATGTGGGCACTCAAGTCTGCAACTACTGTCCCCAGTATCTAAGAATCAATCCGAAGATCGGATAAAAATGACCCTTAAGAAGCGCCCGCGAATTAGTCAAATGCAGTCGCGGAAGGTGTCGATACTTCCTTTAAAAAATTACAGAAAGTACTCTCATCAGCTGCAATTTAGGGTGGTATGTTCAGTAACAAAGCATCAACAACATAGCTTGAGCCGGCCGGAGTGGCCGAGCGGTTCTAGGCGCTTCAGTCTGGAACCGAGCGACTACTACGGTCGCAGGTTCGAATCCTGCTTCAGGCATGGATGTGTGTCTTGTCCTTAGGTTAGTTAGGTTTAAGTAGTCCAAAGTTCTAGGGGACTGATAACCTCAGAAGTTAAGTCCCACAGTGCTCAGAGCCATTTGAATCATTTTGAACCGTAATTTGCACGACACCTGAAGATTATGCAAATTATCGTAGAAAAGAGGTTAAATATTTTCTGAATAAATGTTCACTTGAATTTAGAAACGTTACTGTGAGTTCAGTGTGTATGATGTCGTGTGACAAGAGCCTCCCGTCGGGTAGGTAATTCGCCGGGTGCAAGTTTTTCGATTTGACGCCACTTTGACGACTTGCCCGTCGATGGGGACGAAATGCTGATGATTAGTGCAACACAACACTCAGTCCGTCAGCGGATAAATCTCCGACCCTGCCTGGTACCGAACCCGGGTCCTTAGGATTGACATTCTGTCGCGCTGACCACTCTCTGAGCTCAGTGATCTTGCAGTACGCGTGGTAGCATCTTCTCCCAGACAAAGCCTTCTAAATGTGAAATAAGCGAAATCCGTCTGCATGTCAGTACATGAAAGAACCCCTCAATGACTAACTGTATATTATATGGTCTAATTAACTTTAAAATCATATCTTACAAACCTGGCACGCACAACAAACATGCAGCTCTACCCACACTTGTCCTTGCCAGGGCGAACACAAATAGTACCGTTACTCCTCTTACCAGCTTTTAGTCACGTCCGTTCAACACAACGTCGCTCACCTGTCCTGCATTCACCATTACCTCAACTTCCACGGAACTACTGTTAAGTTGACATACCTATTGCGGGTTGGGTTTAGGTCTCCGCTGGCTCTTAAGGTCGCACTCATTCAGGAAGTTACAGAGGATACAAGGTGAACTGAATGGTAGAATTTGGTATACATGTTATTCCCCTCATCTTTCCTGCTGAGGCTCCTATTATTAGTAGCAGTGTGAGATACTATCTTACACTCGTATTTACAATTATCATGCAGATGTCAAATCGAATGAAAAGTAACTGATGTTAATATGTCACAAGTAACTGCCCGTCGTGCGTTCCTACACTGATAAATCATAGTGATGTGTGTGTACTAGTCGGACAATAGGATGTATGGGATCATCAGTCATGGGGCTCGGTGTGAAGACCTGACAACATGGCGGGACAGAGGTATCTTTAACGATTTTGCCCAGTTTTGATTTTGGTATATCAGCGCTAGCTGCCGAACGTAAATCCTAGGAATGTTGTACTGCTTCCAGCCATGGAGTACTTCGTAATATACGTGATCGTAAAAAAGATCCAGACCAACAAGTACGAGTGTCACGCTTTGTAAACGATAAATATTTCAAATGTGACAAAATATTCTGGTGCCAGTGAATGCTGGTCCATTTCAACAAGTTTTCGAGCGATCAGTTCGAAGGCAGCTGCATGCAATTGACATTCGAGTGCCTCGCAAACAGCCATAGCTCTTAGCAGCAAATTAATCTATACTGATTCATCGGGTCCAAAACGACATGTACTGGAAGTTAGGTGATTGGAGGTGCTAGATGTGTTCTACGACTCGTGATTTTACTACTTTTCAAATCAAGTAAGGCGTAGAGTCCACTGATACTCACAGAAGATTTTAAGCCTCAGGGTGTGGACGCTGCAGTTCAGACTGGAGGACGTTATATGACGTTTCAGGGCTGTTTTTCTTACCATGATTTTTGCCCTTTCATTCAGATTGCCGACAACATGTACCAGGAAGTCAATTCATCATTTTCAGCAATCATGTGTTGCCATTTCTAATATACACTCCTGGAAATGGAAAAAAGAACACATTGACACCGGTGTGTCAGACCCACCATACTTGCTCCGGACACTGCGAGAGGGCTGTACAAGCAATGATCACACGCAGGGCACAGTGGACACACCGGGAACCGCGGTGTTGGCCGTCGAATGGCGCTAGCTGCGCAGCATTTGTGCACCGCTGCCGTCAGTGTCAGCCAGTTTGCCGTGGCATACGGAGCTCCATCGCAGTCTTTAACACTGGTAGCATGCCGCGACAACGTGGACGTGAACCGTATGTGAAGTTGACGGATTTTGAGCGAGGGCGTATAGTGGGCATGCGGGAGGCCGGGTGGACGTACCGCCGAATTGCTCAACACGTGGGGCGTGAGGTTTCCACAGTACATCGATGTTGACGCCAGTGGTCGGCGGAAGGTGCACGTGCCCGTCGACCTGGGACCGGAGCGCAGCGACGCACGGATGCACGCCAACACCGCAGGATCCTACGCAGTGCCGTAGGGGACCGCACCGCCACTTCCCAGCAAATTAGGGACACGGTTGCTCCTGGTGTATCGGCGAGGACCATTCGCAACCGTCTCCATGAAGCCGGGCTACGGTCCCGCACACCGTTAGGCCGTCTTTTGCTCTCGCCCCAACATCGTGCAGCCCGCCTCCAGTGGTGTCGCGACAGGCGTGAATGGAGGGACGAATGGAGACGTGTCGTGTTCAGCGATGAGAGTCGCTTCTGCCTTGGTGCCAATGATGGTCGTATGCGTGTTTGGCACCGTGCAGGTGAGCGCCACAATCAGGACTGCATACGACCGAGGCACACAGGGCCAACACCCGGCATCATGGTGTGGGGAGCGATCTCCTACACTGGCCGTACACCTCTGGTGATCGTCGAGGGGACACTGAATAGTGCACGGTACATCCAAACCGTCATCGAACTCATCGTTCTACCATTCCTAGACCGGCAAGGGAACTTGCTGTTCCAACAGGACAATGCACGTCCGCATGTATCCCGTGGCACCCAACGTGCTCTAGAAGGTGTAAGTCAACTACCCTGGCCAGCAAGATCTCCGGATCTGTCCCCGATTGAGCATGTTTGGGACTGGATGAAGCGTCGTCTCACGCGGTCTGCACGTCCAGCACGAACGCTGGTCCAACTGAGGCGCCAGGTGGAAATGGCATGGCAAGCCGTTCCACAAGACTACATCCAGAATCTCTACGATCGTCTCCCTGGGAGAGTAGCAGCCTGCATAGGTGCGAAATGTGGATATACACTGTACTAGTGCCGACATTGTGCATGCTCTGTTGCCTGTGTCTATGTGCCTGTGGTTCCGTCAGTGTGATCATGTGATGTATCTGACCCCAGGAATGTATCAATAAAGTTTCCCCTTCCTAGGACAATGAATTCACGGTGTTCTTATTTGAATTTCCAGGACTGTAGTACGAACGCCAATACATCGACTTCGAAGTCAAAGAAACATGTTAACAGTAGCTGAACTTCGATCTAAATAAAAAATATAACGTTAAAATTTTTTTTAGATCTTCAGAATTTATCGTATTTATCGTACTACTTCTTGTAATGTGGAAGCGTAAAGAATATCGTGTTTAAGCCATAAAAGTAAGCGGTCCTGCCAGCGTGCAGACAACAGTTATTAATTAATGAAATTCAAGTAATTTATGTTCGATACTGTAAATCGGCAAGGTATTGTTATGAAGTTGTTGAACGATGCAAGAATTGTCTCGAAGGAAAAAGAAAAGTAAAGACTGTAATTTGTGACAAAAACGTGAACCAAGAAGCTGGCACAAGACAGGCTGAAATCTGATCGCCCCATACTGTCAGAAAATTACTTATTTAAGTTATACTGTTTAGAAATAAGTCCTAATTGCTTCTGAGAATTATTTGGACATATTTAGCGTTTACCAGATTTCTTATTCTATTCTTTTTCTTTATTTTTTTAGCTCCATGTCATATTACTTTTATAGAAGTCCAACAACCTTTACTACAGCATAGAATACTGCGGCATCCTGGTCGTAGACAGAAGGCCGCTCCTTGTTTACTATGCAACTCATAGTCGCCCCATTTATTAATAATTTCATTTGCAAATTCATTTTTGTTATTATTCATTGCTAAAGGTGCCTTAGATAATCATAAAATTCATTGTGTTTATGTAAAGGAAATCAGGTTGTTCTTTTCCAAATAATAGAAGCCTAAGCGTAATCAAAAACTAGCCTCCTTCTGACAACGATCAGGAGGCGACCAGAAGACGGACGTCTTCGACCGCTTTCGTGTAGCCTGTGGCAAAGCTGTGCGAAACTATGAGCACGACATTCTAGTATGAAACAGAATACATATATAATTATCAGATAAAAATTGAAAAAATTGAAATATATTTAATTTAATTTACTTTCTTCTTTTATCATAGAAGAGGTAGTGCGGTGTATATTGTATTGTCCTTATTCATCATCACCTACGCCCAAGTTCCCATGGTTCCGTCACTTGAAATAGGACTTCCAAAAGCGGCAGCAGAATTTCTCCGGACGTGGTCTTCCAGCCATTAATGCCGCTCGATTTTTTATTTATTTTTATTTATTTATTTATTTATTTATTTATTTATTGATTTACCAGACTGTCGTACAAGATAGCATCCTTTGTTGGTGGGATAACCACAAAGGTGCTCCTGCTATCATAAGAAATCGCACCGCAGGCGTAGGTCCAGTGTGTGTAGCACTGAGACAGTTTGGTTGCAAGCCCTCAGCTGGCCTCCTTCTAAGCAACATATGGCCATCACTGTCGCCGCGGCAGAACCAGAATCAGAAAAGATAACAGACCTCCACCCCGCCCTCCCTTCCCACGAGCTCTCATTTGACACCACTAAAATCGCAAATGGGGAGGTTTGGGATCAGCGAAGAACACGTTATAGTGCGACAGGCTCGGAGCTGTACTTGATGCAACCGAATTGCAACAGTTCATTGTGTCAGTATGACGCCAAATGCTTCTCACGTTGCTGCTGCACATGCAGTAAAAAGCGCATTAAAGAGAAATGCTTCTGAGCACTGTGGGACTTAACATCTGACCTCATCAGTCCCCTACAACTTAGAACTACTTAAACCTAACTGACCTAAGGACATCACACACATCTATGCCCGAGGCAGGATTCGAACCTGCGACCTTGGCGGTTGATGCGCCTTAGCTGTTACCTCTCGGTAGTGCCATGCGTGCGTCCGGAGACAGGTCTTCTGGCGGCAGTGCGTTCTCGTTACCACACTGCCTGCACTCATATAAGACGACCACATTGCTGCCAAGTCTTTCTACGGTACAGAAGGAACATCCAGCTTGTTGTAGCCCTATTACGTGACCTGGTTGAAACTCAGTGAGGTAATGATAATGGCGTCTTTGTCGCCGTAAAGGCTTTCTTGGCCAACGTCGCCTCAATACGTCCAATCACTCAGGTAACTAACGCTCCTGGACGTTCCATCGTATGATTTAAGCAAACCTGACTTGCATCTTAATAGTGGCGCTACTAGTGCCACTCTTGTGCGGTTGGTGAGAAATTTGGACAGACTTCATGTTTCAGATGTAGAAACACGGCGACTAAATTTCGGTTATGACGCATAACTCCTACGTAGTGTTGCTACACTACTGGCCATTAAAATTGATACACCACGAAGATGACTTGCTACAGACGCGACATTTAACCGACAGCAAGATGATGCTGTGATATGCAAATGATTAGCTTTTCCGAGCATTCACACAACCTTGGCGCCGGTGGCGACACCTACAACGTGCTGACATGAGGAAAGTTTCCAACCGATTTCTCATACACAAACAGCAGTTGACCGGCGTTGCCTGGTGAAACGTTGTGATGCGACGTGTAAGGTGCAGAAATGCGTACCATAACGTTTCCGACTTCGATAAAGGTCGGATTGTAGCCAATCGCGATTACGGTTTGGCAAATGGTTCAAATGGCTCTGAGCACTATGCGACTTAGCGTCTGAGGTCATCAGTCGCCCATAACTTAGAACTAATTAAACCTAACTAACCTAAGGACATCACACACATCCACGCCCGATGCAGGATTCGAACCAGCGACCGTAGCTGTAGCTTGGCTCCAGACTGTAGCGCCTAGAACCGCACAGCCACCCAGGCCGGCGCCGTTTATCGTATCGCGACATTGCTGCTCGCGTTCTTCGAGATCCAATGACTGTTAGCAGAATATGGAATTTTTGGGTTCAGGAGGGTAATACGGAACGCCTCGCTGGATCACAACGTCCTCGTGTCACTAGCAATCGAGATGACCGGCATCTTATCCGCGTGCAGCTACGTCTCAGTCAACAGATGACGACGTTTCCAACACAACAACCATCTGCACGAACAGTTCGACGACGTTTGCAGCAGCATGGACTATCAGCTCGGAGACCGTGGCTGCGGTTACCCTTGACGCTGCATCAGAGACAGGAGCGCCTGCGATGGTGTACTCAACTACTAACCTAGGTGCACGAATGGCAACACGTCATACTTTCGAATGAATCAAGGTTCTGTTTACAGCATCATGATGCTCGCATCCGTGTTTGGTGACACCGCGGTGAACGCACATTGGAACTGTCTATTCGTCATCGCCATTCTGGCATATCACTCGGCGTGATGGTATGGGGTGCCATTGGTTACGCGTCTCGGTCACCTCTTGTTTTCATTGGCGGAACTTTCAACAGTGGACCTTACATTTCAGATGTGTTACGACCCGTGACTCTACCCTTCATTCGATCCCAGCGAAACCCTACATTTCAGCCGGATAATGCATGATCTCATGTTGTGGGTCCTGTATGGCCCTCTCTGGATACAGAAAACGTTCGACAGGTGCCCTGTCCAGCACATTCTCCAGACCTCTTACGAATTGAAAACGTCTGGTCAATGGTGGCCGAGCAACTGGCTCGTCACAATATGCCAGTCACTACTCTTGATGAACTGTGGTATCATGTTGAAGCTGCATGAGGAGCTGTACCTGTACAAGCAATCCAAGCTCTGTTTGACTCAATGCCCAGGCGTATCAAGGCCGTTATTACGGCCAGAGGTGGTTGTTCAGGGTACTGATTTCTCCGGATCTACGCACCCAAACTGAGTGAATATATAATCACATGTCATTTCTAGTATAATATATTTGTCCAATGAATACCCTTTATCCTCTGCATTTCTTCTTGGTGTAGCAATTTTAATGGCCAACAGTGTATATTTTTGCGTCAGTGTTTACGTATGGTGTGCATTTATTTTTACGAGAACCTTATCTGATACTAAGGACTACGAGTTACACAAATTCACAGGTGGAGTCCCTGTTTAATTCCCTAGTATTCAAGTCGTGCAGTAAAGACATTGTGAGCGTTTTCCTGTTTTAACCTCTTTCGCTTTACAGCAAGCGATTTCTGATAGCCGAATTATATATTTCACATCTTGACTGTTCGAGGCTCGTAGCTCCTTCAAATACCGTTTTACGCCATAAATCGTATGTATGTGTTGCCCTACTTTTATGCCCATATCCCCTGAGCTATCTATTTTCAGCACGTTAGTGTATAATAACGAATCGCCGTGCGTTAGTAGCTCATACTCATTTGGCTTTTACAACAATTCTCTGTATACTGTAGTTGTTAAGCTATGGCATTCTAGTAAACTAAGGTATTACTTCTTAGCGTCTCGTGCTTATGGAGATCATTGTAGATGAATTACTAGATCAGTTGTTCAGGAACAAGTAATGAAATGGGTCATGACCCGGTTAATGGATTCATCGCAGGCACTGTATAATCTGTGGTAGCGAAGGACCGGAATGTTCGAAGAAGCAAAGGTCATGTGTCGTACCATTGCTACACGTGTCGGTGTAGCCCAGCAGCTGAGTAAAATTCCAGATTTTAGAAAGAAAGGTGTCAACGCAGCTTAGTACGAGAGTACAAACGTTATTTGCATTTACGGGATAATAATGTAAACATGTTATGGGGAAAAGGGTGGTTACTACTGGACTTCGGAGTGCTTCTAAGCTCTACCGCTCGTGGTAAAGCCTTTCGCGCCGTTTCAATGAGAACTATGCAGGAACAAGTCAGCTCGCGCGTTCCTAAATCGAAACAACGGTCCGTTTGGGAGTGGAAAAATGTTTACCATTTCAATTTATTTTTCGGTGCTCGAACATATCATCGGAATGTTGTGTTAAGTTTATATGTAACTAATAGTACATATATAGTACCACTAGATACCACTGATAAAGTAGTTTTTATATCAGGCTGTGACAGTATCTGGCGCAAGTAATAACAGTCGGAATATTAAAATACCACAGTGAAACGTTCAAGTTGTATCGAGCAAAGCAGTTTCGAGTTGTACTGGAAGAAACAGATTCCACAAAAGCGAAAGTTTTACGTTCTCTTTCCGTATTACCAAAGATGGAGAAATCAGGACATAAACAGAATGATAACAACATAAATAGGGTATTCTAAACTACACTCAGGAAATGGAGTGCGAAGTATTTAGTTCGAAGAAGCACCTTAAAGCCTTACAGCAACAAAGAGTTGGCCATGACATCTGTTTTAGGAAAGAATAAGTTTTCTTCTAGAACAGTGGTGAACAGGAAATAACACTTAACAATCATGTTAAAAATTGAGAAAATCAGGTTTGATAAGAACGGACGTGTTTTTAAATATCATTTACAAACATACAGAATAACTGAAAAGTAAATCATCGGTTCAATAAGCTAAAATGGAAGCAGGTTAAGAATTTTCTATGATCATATGCACAGAAATGAAGAATGAAGGCTGAGCAAAGCAAACAGGTTATTGATACTGCGTAAATGGTTAACTCGCTTGAAATACTGTACATAGTCAGAAGGGATTTGTCCACAGCAGTTGTGAACACAATGCTGAAAGTATCTCGAAATAATCCTTGGTTGCGCAGTATTACCCCTAAAGCGATTACTGGCGTAATTACAGTCAATTAAGCGTAATGCGACGTTACAGACGCATTTGTCACTGCAACCGTGCGTTAACCATCTCCGACAGATATGATTTCAACTCTCCTGGCAATTTTATATAATTCACTGCTAGTACGAACGCTTTCAGAGATGCTAAATTACTACAGCCATTACAGTAATACCCTTGTAAGCTCTCTGTTTTACAGAGGAAAAGCAGGAAGTAGTTTTTCTATACATTTTGTTCACACTAGTGGTTCTCATTTGTGGCGAATATAACTTTTAATACGTATGCTATAGGCTCCAATAATTTTAGTGACTTTATAAGTTAGACATTTCCGGACAAATTTTCTAAATAAAAGTTTTTCACTTATTATAAATGTATACAAAAATTTGATGTGATTTTAGCAGCGCGGAGACTCCTTAACTCTGTAATCAGAATTGTCAGTGGTAGCGATGCCACGCAAAATGGCTCTCTGGTTGTTTCCGGAATGTTATTTGCATCTTTAAGATAACGCCAATACTGGCACCGGAATTCGAATCTCTATATTCTGTCTCAAGTAGTATTTATGTCTGATTTCAGCAGTGCCGCAAAGAAAGTTAAACGAACATATTTACAAAGATTAAATTAAAGACTTTGCTTCTGAAAATGTCTATCTGCTCCATCAAAGATACTTTTCACAAGGATTTTTGAACACAGAAGGTGTTGATGTGATACATTCCGTAATACGTATTTGTGATAGCATTTATCAGTGAAATATATCGTAGGTAACCGTACTTGGCCACCATTATACAGCCGGTATCATCAGTACTTAGTGTAGGACTTGATGCAGCATTGCAAGTTAACGATTTTCATCCCTGCCCATGCATATTACGCCGCATTTTGCATCGACGTGATGCATGCGCTGTAGCCAGTTCATACGCAATTTAAACCGAAAATAGATAATAGTGTTTGTACCGGCACAGAAAAGACGGACAACGTTTTCATAACAACAACAATTATATCAAGCCAAATGGCGACAAGTGGAAGTTCAAAAGACATTTTGGCTTGAAAAAGTACATTTGTTCAAGTAATTTATTGTAACACAACCCTCTTTGCAATTCATTCGGTACTTAAAGAGACATCTAATGAATTCTTTCTGGCACGATATCAGGCTTCGGCCATAAATTCTACTCGGATCCCTTCATTATAGTGTCAGAATCCCCACATGTGACCTTGATATATGCATAATACTTTGGCATTACATAACAGAATTAATGTGCAGATTACAAGTGTAAAAGCACATACCGTGAATAACAAATGACGTGTATAGATTAAAAACACGCGCATCACAGCATCACATTTGAAAAAATTCCACTGTAGGAAATACTGCTGACGGGAATAATTTATTACAAGTGTTATAGTCCATAGCGTGTGTGACACCTGATATACGGATCTGAAGCTTTATCAATAACGGCCTCGTATTTCAGTGATGGTGGTATCGTGCATATACAATAAATTGCAACAGCTACATTTTTAGAATTTTTGCAGTTGTTTTGGGAGGGGATTACCAGTTTTCTAAGGCTGTTGGAGTATCAGCAATAGGGAATGTTCCGGTAGTACCGTACACGTAAGCTTTTCCGAAGTTACAACATTTTTGAAGGTTACGTTCTTCACAGTAATCTTGACTACTATTCGTCACATAATAGAATTACAATCCTCGATGCTATAAGAATGTAGGTTCCTTGACCTCTAATGTTTTTCCACTTTTTGCATTTTGGTCGTTTAAATCTTTCGAGAGTTTATTGGAGATGTAACGTGTAGAAAATTCTTACCCGGCTCGTAAACGGTTATAAACTTGGACACCTAGTCTGTCGAAGAAGCTGTTAACTGGTTCCTTGTGGAAAGATGCGGCTCTCTACAAATTAACTACACGAGAAATAGCACTGGCGTCGTTCGGTGCTTTAAGATGAATCCCGAAACAATTAGCACTATTTTTGTATCACTGTCTCTATCGCACCACACCCATTGAACTTGGTTTTATTTGTTGTCGGCAAGAGTTTTCGCTTAGACTCTTTGCCTCCTTATTTTATGGATATCTTGAAGTTGAAGATACGTGAGCGGATAATTTAATAACGTGGTCTTCCAATGGTAGTAGGGCAAAGAGTATAGCACACTTTAGTTTATACTGTCAAGGCTATTGAAAATAACTCCATAAGGCTTCTTGTGCTTGATTACGGAGATTTTTTTAAGTTTTGATCCATTTTATTTGAAGTTAGAAAACCACATAAAACACACATATAATGCGTTTAATGCCCATTTTAATTTTTTATAACTGTTCCGCACTAATTAAGGTATTTTTCTCAAAAGTAAGGGAAATTACTCTGTGAAACTTTAAGCATGTTTATAAAATAAAATCTGAAACTAGAATTTATATAACTAATGGGCACGTACATTTGAAAGTCTTGTAAGTTTTGAAAGATCACTGTACTCGAAGTTAAACGTATCATTTGCAACCAGATTTTTGAACAGATTCTCAAAATGCTACAGTTTGCTTTATGGCCTTTGTGTCTTTTAACTCTGACAAGATTCAAAGCAAGTGGGCATGAAAACTGAAATATTATAAATACGGAAAAACGCCGTTCCCGTTTTCCCTAGTATATAGCGCGTTTGTTTTACATATGTTCAGGAACATAAGAGTCTTCCATGTCTAAATGTTCCCTTCTTTTCTTGATTTTCTTACTTTTAACAGAATTTAGTATGTTTTTAATGTAACTTTCCTGTGAGGGCCTGGAAAATTGCTAACAGTGTTCGCTAAATTTACGTGGCTTTAACTAAAATACATGGCCTCTTAGTTGGATGAGAATTGTAAGCCCAGTAGGGGTGCTACTTGGTCAACATTTTTATGTACAATTAATCATATTAGTTCTCATACTGACTTCCTCACATTTTTTTGTAAAGATCAGTAAATTACATGTTCTATTAGCCGGACGGTACTTGGAATCTATCCACTGGCTATCTTACTTAGATGCCTCAAACTTCACTTGCATATTACAAACATATTGATCTGAAAAGCAGACTACAGTCACCGCATTTTAGTCACAGTTTTCTATAATACAAATATTTACAACTGATAATCAAAATTAAGGCCAGTTTTCTGTAACTAATCAGTGCGTATCGTCCGCCGTGTTGGCAGTATGTTAGTGTCTGTAGTCTACTTCACTGCAAGTGGTATCCTAAAACACACCAAAACATTTCAAGCCTCTAGCTCCAACATATTATTTTGCGCATAAAATAAACGTGTCAGAAAATTTAACTATCTGAAAATTCTGTTCAAGTCTACATTTGATCTATGGAACACTTTAGTTGCTCTTAATACATTCCAGCTGCCTAATCGTCTTGATTTATATGTTCCTAAACTTCTCTCTTCCCGTCCTTGTTCGTCCTTGTTATTCTGGCTTCTTTACTTGCTTCAAGAACTCTCTCCTTGGCTTCGGCCACTCTAATGGAATCAACTGCCACCACTGATCGCCCCATATGAACGAATAATCTGTTCTTACGAAATATAGAGCTTCACACCAGTACCAAATCACATTTTTAAGGCATAATAACTTGCGAAAGTGACTATATACCAAAAGCACAAACTAATGATCAGCTTACAAGGAAAACAATGCTCGAAGACCAAAACTATAAACAGAGAAACATAAGACTATCGCAAAGCGCATCCTGTAATAGGGCTGCAAACTTGAGAAACAGTTGTGCAGTGAATCTTTCTTGAATGGAAGATTAATTTCAAAACTTAACAAGTGAAAGCTGCTGAAACATACGAGAGGTATAGGGGAAAGCACAAGCCCGATTAACGCCGCTTTACCCCTTACTTAGTCCAGAATCGACGCTTCCGCCACGTTGTGACGTCACGCTTTGTCTATCATTGATCCGACCAGAGATAAATAGGGTTTCGCAATGTGGTGAAAGTGCAGCCGATTTACACATACGTCGTCTACAAGGCGTGCTAGGTAGAGCCCAGCGAATCGCCTTGCATCTTCCTACTAGAACCTTACATGAAGCAACGGGCATCTCTATGATTAGGACCCCTATCAGACTTACTTCCCAACGGTTCTATTAGACGTCGTGGAAGTCTGAAAACAGTGTAACTCTGTGTCTGGAAAATCTGTGCCACGGACGCTGGACCACAATGTGGGGCGACCTGCTTCGGCAGTGAAGTAGATGTCCAAAACAAGGTGTCACAAGCTCACGAAACAGAAAGACCGTTCCAAACCATTACGAAATGCAAACACTCATTAAGAAAGAACAGGAATAGTTTCGGGAAATTGAACTGCACAAAGAAGAGAGGCAGCAGAAACATGGATGTGGCCGTCAGATCTTCAAGCTCATTTTTAAATAACTTTCTAAAGTTCAATGAATTGTTTTTAACCACCATTTTGATCAGAATCGTCTGAGCATCATTTTAAAATGAAGCACAAAAAATAGATTTTATAAAGCCGATTCACAGCATAATGACCTTAATATATGCTTCCTTTCTATTAAATATATATCCTCCTTCCGGGTTAAACTACTGTATTATTAGAAAGATATCCTGTGGACAGCACCATTGAAACATGGAAGAGTGTATTAATAATAAATAGTAACTGCATTTATTGCCACAATAATCCTTTTTGCAATTTTTCACATAAACATTGTGTGACATGTTAGTGACATCTCATTTTTAAATATGATTGAAATTCATAACCGTGTATAACTGCTTATTTTATAATTGATTATGTATCAAATATTTCACTATCGTGCAAGTTTTTACTTCTATTATATTTCATTACGGTGTTTAATTGGCATTTTTAAATGATCAGTGGGAAGTGGTCTCTTCGCGCCATATAAAGTAAACATTGGCTTCTCCTGCTCACTTTGAAAATAATGTAAGCAGTTTGTATAATAAAGATTCCCACTACCTGTTCCCATGACATACCACAGATCACATGTTGCAAACTGAGCTGCCTTTATGATGATATTTGACGATCGATTCAATTATATTTATGTCAGTGGTGCTTAGACACAGTGTAGAGAAGTTTAAAACATGTGATTTGGTCATCTATTTTATTCCACAAGCGCATGAAGTGAGTGTATCATGATAATTGCCAGTAAAATTTTCTATGACATATATGTTCTTCCATTTACTTTTGGCAAATTGGACTTATATAATCTAATATATATATGTTTTGATGATGCCTTCTGTTACACACAATTCTGACTTTTGATACGTAAGTAGAGAGCAAACAATTCATCCCCTACATTAATGTGTTACAGTGTTGCAGTTACAAGACTTGATAATAGTCAATGGCTGAATTCTAGACTGTGGAATAAAACTTACTGTACAGTCAAATAGTGGTTATATCTTTGAAGATGTTTTATATGATAGTAATTTATTGGTTCTATAATGTATGTTGCCAAAGACTGGACATTATGCTTTTATTGTGCTATGATGTCCCAAAGTCTTGCAACTGGTCTCCCTTTAATGTTGTACCTATATATCTTAAACAGCTGAAAAACATGGAGTGAATCGCTGATTTCATCAGCTATTACAGCCAAAAACTGTTCACACTTAATTCCCTTGTCAATTCCGTCTAACAAAACTGAATCGTGTATTGGAGGAGCTAATTATGGATGGTTTTATGGGAGCCTTGGAAAGTTTTTGTTTATCCGAAATCAGATTTTGATATCGAGTCAAATACTGAGCTAAACGTAACAAAGGCACAAAAAGTGACAGTGTTGGAAGATGTATCAGTCTCACAGCGTCCTGTGGGGAGGTTCCAACTCACCAAGTCACAACCCGCAGACAAGTTACAAAACGTTGCAACAGCGAGGAGTAAGCATACAGAATCTGCCTAGCAGAAGTCCAGAGATTGGCCAAACGTAAGAAATTTTTTGACTTCCTCACGCAAAGGTTAAGTGGGATTTAGACCACAGCCATTGGTAATTCCCAGCTGTGCCTTTCTTACGAGCAGGTGTCTGAAAACAATCCACTGCCACAAGTAAGTTACCCCAATGTGTCCTGTTCATCATTACCTTTTGAAGAAAGACACCTCATACACACAGTACTCACAGTTCTTCAGCTACTCCCAAAGAGATGTTATAGGAAATGGAACACCTGTGTAGGTAATTGTCGCTCAGACTTCTGATGTGACGACATTCTCACCTCGAGCCATCATATCACATACACCACTGCCATCACCATCTAATAATTATTATGCGTGGTTTTCACAGCGTGAAAAATGAAAGGATAAACAATATCACATCATGCTTCGAGATCTGAAGGTGGTCATGACTGACTGATACCGGTAATCTTCGAAGGACTTTATATTGTGATCAAAGAATGAAATAAAAAACATTTGATAGATTAGCATGTATCTATTATCGGTAATTTTGTGGTTGTGTAATGCCGCGGTCCTTCTGTGCCCAATATCCAAATAGGTAAGTTATATTTAAATTGCCTAGATATGCTAGATTCAAAAAATTATTAAAACTGACCAAATGAAGTTCGTATTTACTAATTTTCTCGTAGAGGTAGCGAATGTAAGGAATAGAGTGTTTAGTATAAGTAAGCTCTCCTCCAATTAATAAATGAGGAAAACTAATTAAGGTGTTATTCAAATGACAGCCATACACCCATTCATGCTTGCTGTACGGTTCACAGTTAAGTATATTTACTGAACCTGCAACATTTCAACTCCCTGCGGAATCGTTGAAGTAGAAGTCGGCCTACCTAGCCTCTTCATTTCTAATTTTTCTTCAGACGTACCTAAATTGAAGAGTTCAAAGATAAAGGAACTTAGCTCATTCAATATTCCCCTAATTTATTTCTTACTGGAACCTTAAAATCCTCTGTAGTAAACGCTAAAAAACTGACAGAACGTATAGGAAATATTTACGTCGCTTGCAGCGTCACGTGACACTGTAGAATGACGTGAAAACCATTTTGTCGAAGATCTGACAGCTCCGGTTCTCTTCGCAAGAGTTCGGGCAGTGTTTCTGCGGCTTACAGTGTGTCTCCTGTGGGATGTTTACACTTCCCAGGCCCGTGTAAGAGTACAATGTTCCTGAGCACTACCTCCGCAACTAGCACCATCCTTCAAACACTCTCTCTCCCAGATCAATCCACGTTTTCAAGTGCAATGCATCTCGTAGTCACGATCGGCACGTTTCGTCCCACTCAGCAGCTTGAGACGATTAGAGCCCCCTCATTTCAAAAGTGATAAATAGCATGCTACATCTACTCTTCTATAGAAAGCTCAGGAAACAAATGCAGTTTAGAACGAAATTGTTCGTAGGGTCTGCGCAAACAAGCAAACCTGAAAACCAGTACAGGAAGCGACCCTGACAGCGTCTAACTTGCATCCTCACTCTCAATAGTGTTCAATTGTGAACAGCACATTAAGTGACGGTGTCGAAGGCTGCTGATAACCACAAGAAGAATACCGCTTGCTCCCTAATTTGAAACAGCTATCCGCCTTATGCCGACTTTAGTGCCTGTAGCTAGACACTGTATGGAAGACAAAAGGGATTCATTGTTAGATACAGAATGTGAGAGATATCGGGAAGATTTTAGTTCAAATAAGGCAGAATTGATACATAATACTCCATCGGAATTTCTAAAATCATTGGCAAAAGTGGCCGTTTGACTGTTCAGTTTGATGGGTAGAATTTACGAGACTGGCGATGATCCTTCAGATTTCCAGATAAATATTGTCGACATAAATCCGAAGCCAGCAAGGGAAGATAAGTGTGAGAAATATTGCACAACACTAATATGCAGGAGACCGGAAAGAAAAGGAGGATCTATTAGGTAACGATCAGTTTGTCTTTAGGAAACGTAAAGCACCAGATACGCAGCAGTTCTGACATAGCTCTTGAAAATGGAAACAAGACTGAAGGATAGTCTAGACACACTCAAAGAATTTGTGGATCTAGAAAATTCTTCGACATTGCAAAATGGTGGAAGTTTTTAGAAATCCTGAGGAAATTAGGGACAAGCTGTAGGGAAAGACTACATATTCAAGAAACAGGAGGGAACAATAAGATTTAAAACCTAGAACGATGTCCTCGGATTAGGAAGGAAGTATGATAGGGACGCAGTCTTTCTCCCCAAATGTTCAATCTATATATCGAAGAAGCAATGCGAGCAACCGAGGAAAGATTCAAAAGTGGAATTAAAATTCAAATTGAAAGAATTTCATTATTAAGATTCGCTGATGACATTGCTATTCCCAGTGAAACTGAAGTTTTGGAGGATGTGTTGAATGGAATGAGCAGTCTAATTATTATAGGATATGGGCTGAGGATGAACCGGAAAAGGACAAGCATAATGAGTAGTATAAATGAGAATATCGAGAAACTTGACATCAAAGCGGATGATAAGGAAACAGACGAGGTTAAGAAATTCTTCTACATTGTAAACCTGATGGACGAAGCCAGAAGGACACACAATTCAGACTAGCCGAGGCGAAGAGGGCATCCCTGATAAAGAGAGGTCCATTGGTGTATATCGTAAGTCTTAATTTGAGAAAGAAACTTCTGACAATGTACGTTTGCAGTTTATGATTGTTTGATAGCGATGGGAAATGGGGAAAGCTGAAAAAATGGGAAATGAATCATTTGAGATGTGGAGGTACACAAGAATGCTGAAAAGTATATGAGAGTGTATGATAAAGAACGAGGAGGTTCTCCGCAGAATCAACGAAGAAAGGAACCTATAGAATACAGTGACAAGAAGAAAGGACAGGGAGGCGGGACATCTGTTAAAATATCAGGTAATAATGACTCTAGAGGGAGCTGTAGAAGATTATAGTACACCAAGTAAATAACTGCCGACTTAGTTAGCAAGTATACGCTGAGATGAAGACATCAGCGGAGGAGAGTAATTGGTTACGAGATGCTTCAGACAGGTCAGAAGACAGGTGACTTATCCTGAGCTAAGTCTATATGCAGTCCAATTGTCGGCTTTGAATTGTTGGGTCACCCGCTTGGCAAATGTTTTCTATTGTCAGCCGCCTGCCCGGCCATCCATGGATTCGAGTCTGGGCCAACAACGTGCCATCGACACTGTCAGTGTGGGCCTACATTTTTTCAAAATGGGACGTTTCCACCGTCGTCAGTGATGCTGGAGGCCGCCGTTAAACCCTTCGGCCGGATGGGCTTTTTGCCGCCATTACAGAAGCAGGCTGCTAGCCAGAGCTGCCATCAGTTGCCGGTCGGCAGCAGCTACGTTGCCATTCATCAGCGCTCTGGCGCTGTGCTGGAGCCACCCCAGCAACGGTCCCACATGTGTCACCTTGGCCTACTGACGGCAGCACACTGCCACGACTGTGACTGGCTGTATCACCACAGGGCTCTCCAGATCTGATTCCGTCATTGTAACTGTTATGAACCATTTCTGTACCAGGGATGCTTTACTGACAGGCCGCGGTCCGCCTCCAACCACTACAGACCATTCCTCGGCTGATGAACACGGCGACTTCGTGATCAATATCCAGTCCACTCTGATCCACTTGGGTCAACACACGATCTCTACATTGCATTGTTGTTACTTCTTCCTTGCTTTATTAATTGCATAAAAATAGAAGAGCCTTTTGATTGTTGTCTTTCTCGAAATCTGAGTAGTTCTGAGGGCCTTTGATTCGATTTAAGTCTTTCGGTGCCATGTCAGTAAGTTTCAGGAGTACCCTATGCTCTTCTCATTCTCATCTCTTCTGTTTAACGGACAAGAGTTTCATATGTGTTAAGTTTCCACAGATATCAAGAATAAATGACATTACGTACTCTCAATAATGGAATACTACGAAACACTCAGACTTGAATCAAAGTTACTTTGTTTCAATCGACACACAGTCACTAACTTAGCTCACGGAGAGGGCAGCGGCATAGAGGCCATACTCCAAGAGAGAGGTCTTGGTGAGGCATATCCCATAGCTAGTCATCGGTAGCACGACTCCTGCAGACTATGCGGAGACGACGTCCGTTGTATGGTCACCAGAAGCGGTCATCGTGATTTGAGAATGACAAAGAGGTGCACGCAGAAGGTCATGGCTTTCACTGATGTCGCGTCCAGCATGGGAAACTCAGACAACATTCACATTGCAGTCTTGGGAAATTCCTAGTAGTAATGGCATCAAGAAATCGAATGAGGTGTGGTTCAAATGGTTCAAATGGCTCTGAGCACAATGGGACTTAACGTCTGAGGTCATCAGTCCCCAAGAACGTAGAACGACTTAAACCTAATTAACCTAAGGACATCACACACATCCATTCACCAGGCAGGATTCGAACCAGCGACCGTCTAACATTCATGGTGGTGTCTGTTTGTTCTATATCGTGTCTCTCTACCACTTTCGCGCAACGACGCTCTGAGCGTGTTTTTTAGGGAATTGACTAGTTTGAACCTGGGACCTGTTGAAGGTAAGGAGACGCCAGACCACACATGACATGTAGAATTCAGAAGAGTTCAGTGAGACTAGCGATGATATAACCAAATACTTTATGATTTCAGCGTCAGCTCCATTGCACTCCTTGTAAAGGAATCTTAATACTAACTAAATTTAATGGAAGGGTTTGAAGGTTATCCTATTTTTAGTTAGCTGGTAAAATAACGTCGAAAAAGCAGTTAAGTTTACCATTGGAAAATTTATTCTACTCATAAAACATTGTTTATAAACTGCACCATTGATAAAAGGAAATGTTTTAATACAGGATGGTAAAAACCAACTGCGATCAATTAAAATGTGAACGAATATTCCCTGAATGCGTTTCCAAGTTCTACAATGGTTCGAAGGATGACCTATGCCATATGACATCTATAATCTAGGTTTAAATTAAGTTTCACAAAAGAGCAAACTATCAAAATGATCTACAGTGACTCTCAATTATCTTTTAATTACTTATCTAACTTGTCATAAATTGCAGTGGCTGATGTGGCTTTTTAATAACTATATAACAGAAAAATCACCGGGTTTCAGATTTTTACTTCAAGTGGCAAATGTGAACTCCACGAGCTTTAATTGACGATCGACACTAGTATTACGCAAAAATGGGGTGTAACAGATGAGATTTCTGCAGTTATGAGTTAAGCCTTATGCGCTCAAAAATGTGGCATCGCGTGCGTTCATTACCTTGTCGGTGTTCAGGCAGCGTCAGGGCGGCGGCGGACAGCACAGCTCCACTCACCTCACCATCTCGGAAGCAACTAACCTCTCCTAACTTCTCCTAACTAACATTTACCGAAGTTGGTTTAAAAAAACTATCTGGCTGTGTTTTCATCTGACCAATAAGGGTCTCAATCTTAACCTTAAACTCCGCCTACAAAATTCTGTCTATCCATTGAGAAACGGTATACTTTTCGTGGTGGGGCAATGTATTTAAAGTTTGCAACGTAACAAAGACGCGAAAAAGTCTCACGCTAAAACTGGCAGCTGGCGTTGTCCTAGTGGTTAACTGACGACGTGGGTGTCCAGTCCATCCCTTATCGTAGGGCCTTCTAGCTTAACACGGTTCTGCTCTCGGCTTCTGTTCTCGTTTCTCCCCTTGGAACTGCGTCGGTCTCTCGGTAGGAAGGTATGACATACATTTAAGCATTCTTGTGTTAATCTGTGGTATTCCATTTGCTCAGTCGTTACTCGTATTACTTTGCTTAATTTAATGTCACGATTTATTCGGAGCTATGTGACATACTACTGGTTTTTCTTATCATGTCAGGGTTTTCATGGAAGGAGTTGAATTTGCCTGACACCTTACAACTGTAGCGGTCGCGCGGTTCCAGACTGTAGCACCTAGAACCTCTCGGCCACCCATCCGGCAATAAGGTGTGGAGTGAAGATTAGAACATGCTTTGGAGTGAAAACATTGGCAGCTGCGGTGGAGAACTCGGGCCAGACACTGAGTGGACTCGGATGCAATTCTGAGTGAAGAACTGTAATGGGATAAAGGGAGCTCTGATTGAGGGACCACCGACTGTTGTTGGTCCTTGGCCTGTAATGACTCTAGATGCCAACTATCTCTGGATGGCCAGGTGGCATCCTTCATAGGTAGAAAGATTCTGTGGTGCGACATCTGTGACAATCGGCAGGCACACGAACTGTGTAAAATGTATTAGTGCCCAAGACGGCGGCTAACTTATGCCTCTCACAGCTGTAGTTACAAAACTGGGGGCATTTGTTGCTGTGGAGGCCCCAGGAATTGTGGTTGGCACCAAACTCAGTGTGCTTGTTGTGTGGTCGTATTGCTTATCGTGCATCCTCAATGGTGGTGCTTCCAGCATCCTGGTCAGGCTGCAGCCCACAGTAGACACCTATGTTGCATAATCGGGGATGCACAGAATGCAGTAATCGTCATATTCTCTTCAAGTTTGTTACCTCTAACCTCCTCACCTCTGATCTTATATTGTTCGTCAATCTGTTCTTGCCGGAGAGAAACAGACGGCTTCTCTTTCTGCTTGTGCTCGTTGTTCACAGTTCCTCTTCCAAGTGACACTCTTCTCTTACATTCTTTCATGTAGCATCTAATCCCACTACAATCCTCTTCGGTTCGCACCATCCTTCATCTGACCTGTCCTTCTTCTTCGTGGTCTTCCAATTGATCTTCGTCAAGATTCTGTCCATTCTAGGGATCGTCTCGAAAGTCATTCTTGTATTATTATTTTAACGTGGCAAAACTATTTAAGCCCATTACTTTCGTTTAGGGGCTTCATCTGCAGGGCGTTTCACATTATTCCATTCCTTATCCTATATCCTCTCGTCTTATCGCCCCTTAGAAAGCGCATCCCTGTTGCTTATATTCTGCTCAGATGGTTGGTTGGTTGGTTTGTGGGTGTTAAAGGGACCAGACTACTTAGGTCATCGGTCCCTTGTTCCACGACCATAATAATACACGAAGAAAAGTCCAACAAGCAATAAACACATAACGGAGACGACAAGGGACGACACAGTACAAGAAAGACATAGACGAAGACCAGAGAAAAGAGATTAAAAGATACACAGAGTGCGACGGTCATTGGCCGACCATGAAAATAAAACTGGAAAGGCCAACAACCAAGGGACACATTAAAACACCACAAACTAAAACCCTAGGCCTAAAGCCACAGTCGACACTAAAAAAATAAAAAGGGACTCTCATATTGAATGATAAAAACCCCCTGCTCGAATAAAACGGAGAACTAAGTCAGCCATAGTAGAGTCATCGGTTAAAAGAGCAGGGAATGTATCAGGCAGCGCGAACGTCTGCCTGAGGGCAGTTAAAAGTGGGCAGTCTAGTAAGACGTGTACCACGGTCAGGGCCAATCCGCAGCGACAGAGAGGCGGGTCGTCACAGCACAAGAGATACGCGTGCGTGAGCCGGGTATGTCCTATGCGGAGCCGGCAGAGGACGACAGCGTCCTTGCGAGACCCCCGCATGGAGGAGCGCCACACACTGGTTGTCTCCTTGACTGCCCGAAGTTTGTTGGGAGAGGGCAGGGTGCGCCACTCATCACGCCAAGCAGCAAGGACCTTCTGCCGCAATACGGATCGGACGTCACTCTCTAAAAGACCGATCTCCATGGCCGGGGAACTGACCGCCTGTTTCGCCAGTTCGTCAACCCGCTCGTTACCCGGGATGCCGACGTGACCCGGGGACCAAACAAAGGTGACAGAGCGGCCGCAACGGACGAGAGTATGGAGGGACTTCTGGATGGCCATCACCAGACGGGAACGAGGGAAACACTGGTCAATAGCTCGTAAACCGCTCAGGGAGTCACTACAGATGACAAAGGACTCACCTGAGCGGGAGCGGAGAAACTCTAGGGCACGATAGATGGCAACCAACTCGGCAGTGTATACACTGGAGCCAGCTGCCAATGACCGTTGCTCACAATAATCCCGTAGAGTGAGAGCGTAACCAGTGTGACCAGAGACCACCGAACCGTCGGTGTAGGCCACCGCCGCGTTCGGAAACTCGGCCAGGATGGAAAGAAAGCGGCGGCGGAGGGCCTCCGGAGGCACTGAGACCTTCGGACCCTGTGCCAAGTCGAGCCGAAGGCACGGTCGGGGCACACTCCACGGGGGCAGACGGAGATTGGCCCGGAAAACAGGCGGCAGAGGAAAAAAGTCAAGGCCACGGAGAAGGTCCCGGAGGCGAACCGCAATGGGACACCCTGACCCGGGCCGCCTGTCTGGAACATGGACGATCGAGCGCGGGAACAGGAGACGGTAGTTTGGATGCCCTGGCATGCTATAAACGTGCGCGGCATAGGCGGCCAGAAGGCGGTCACGCCGGAATCGCAATGGAGGGACACCAGCCTCCACAAGTATGCTGTCGACGGGGCTTGTCCGGAACGCTCCCGTGGCGAGGCGGATCCCGCAGTGATGTAGGGGATCCAGCAATCGCAATGCTGAAGGCGAGGCAGAACCGTACGCCACACACCCATAATCAAGGCGGGACTGGATCAGCGCTCGATATAGGTGGAGGAGGGTGGACCGGTCGGCACCCCACCTGGTGTGGCTTAAGCAACGGAGAGCGTTTAAGTGCCGGCCAGCATGTTTGCTTCAGCTGCCTAATATGGGGCAGCCAAGTCAACCGGATATCGAACACCAGTCCCAAGAACCGATGCGTCGCGACCACAGCAAGAGGTTCACCGTCAAGGTAAAGGCGCGGCTCAGGGTGAACCGTGCGACGCCGGCAGAAATGCATAACGCAGGTCTTCGCGGCCGAAAACTGGAAGCCGTGCGCTACAGCCCATGACTGCGCCTTGCGGATGGCACCTTGCAGCTGCCGTTCAGCAGCGGCGATGCCACTGGAGCTGTAATATAGGCAGAAGTCGTCCGCATATAAAGAAGCCGCGACGGACGACCCCACCGCCTCAACGAGCCCATTGATGGCAATTAAAAACAGGGACACACTGAGGACAGACCCCTGTGGGACCCCGTTCTCCTGGACCCGGGAGGAACTATGCGACGCAGCTACTTGCACGCGGAAGGAACGGTACGAAAGAAAATTCTGAATAAAAATCGGGAGCGGGCCCCTAAGGCCCCACCCATGAAGTGTGGCCAGGATGTGATGGCGCCAAGTCGTATCGTATGCCTTCCGCATGTCGAAGAAGACGGCAACCAGATGTTGGCGGCGCGCAAAGGCTGTACGGATGGCAGACTCCAGGGAGACCAGATTATCGACGGCAGAGCGGCCTTTACGGAACCCACCCTGAGACGGAGCCAGAAGGCCCCGAGACTCGAGGAGCCAACTCAACCTCCGGCTCACCATACGTTCCAGCAACTTGCAAGGAACGTTGGTGAGGCTTATGGGGCGATAGCTGTCCACCTCCAGCGGGTTCTTGCCAGGTTTCAATACGGGGAGGACTATGCTTTCCCGCCACTGAGACGGGAAAACACCCTCGACCCAGACGCGATTGAAAAGATCTAGGAGGCGTCGCTGGCAAGGCACTGAGAGGTGTTTCAGCATCTGGCTGTGAATGCGGTCTGGTCCAGGAGCCGTATCAGGGCAAGCAGAAAGTGCGCTCTGGAATTCCCATTCGCTGAAAGGAGCATTGCACGACTCCGCGTGGCGCGTGCGAAAGGAAAGCCTCCGACTTTCCAACCGCTCTTTCCGGGAGTGGAAGGCCAACGGGTAGTTCGTTGACGCGGAACACTGAGCAAAATGCTCTGCTAACCGGTCCGCAATCGTGTCGGAGTCGGTGCACACTGCTCCATTCAGCGAAAGCCCAGGGACAGAGACAGGTGGCCGATAGCCTTGGAGTCGCCGAATCTTGGCCCAAACCTGCGATGCAGAGGTACGGACGCCAATGGTGGAAACATAACGTTCCCAGCACTCCTGCTTCCGTTGGCGAATAAGGCGTCGGGCTCGGGCGCGGAACTGTTTAAAAGCAATGAGGGTCTCCAACGACGGGTGCCGCTTATGGCGCTGAAGAGCCCGCCGGCGATCTCGAATCGCCTCTGCGATCTCGGGCGACCACCACGGCACAGTCCTCCGCCGAGGTGACCCGGATGTACAGGGAATCGCAGATGCCGCCGCAGAAACGATGCTGGTGGTGACCGACTGAACCACCACATCAATCGGATCAGTGGAAGGAGGTGCGATCACTGCGACAGATGTAAATAAGTTCCAATCAGCCTTATTCAGAGCCCATCTGGAGGGGCGTTCAGAAGAGTGACGCTGTGGCAGTGACAGAAAGATGGGGAAATGGTCACTACCACATAAGTCGTCATGGACCCTCCAGTGGATGGATGGTGAAAGTCCGGGGCTGCAAATAGAAAGGTCAATGGCCGAAAACGAGCCATGGACCGCACTAAAGTGGGTCGCCTCTCCCGTGTTTAAAAGGCAGAGGTCAAGCTGTGACAGAAGAGTCTCGACATCTCTGCCCCGGCCAGTAATCGCGGCGCTACCCCACAAGGGGTTATGGGCGTTAAAGTCGCCCAGCAACACTAAGGGAGGCGGCAGTTGTCCTATCAATGCAGCCAACACATGAGGAGAGACATCACCATGCGGCGGAAGGTACAAACTGCAGACAGTAATTGGCTGAGGCGTCCACATCCTTACAGCGACAGCCTCTAAGGGTGTATGAAGAGGCACACACTCGCTGTAGATAGAGTTAAGGACGTAGACGCAGACTCCACCAGACACCCTCTCATAAGCTGCCCGGTTCTTATAATAACCCCGATACCCTCGTAGGGCAGGGGTCCGCAGTGCCGGAAACCACGTTTCCTAGAGGGCAATGCAGAAGAAAGGGTGACTGCTGACGAGTTGGCGGAGCTCAGCAAGGTGGTGGAAAAAACCGCTGCAGTTCCACTGGAGAATCACTTTGTCCATGGGCGAAATAGGCGTGAAGGGACCGAGGAGGCAGATCACGTCACTGGGTCACCTGCTGTCACCGATCGAGGACCAGTACAATCGGCGTCCTTGGCGTCCGAGGGTATGGCGAGATCCAGGTCCTCAGCGGACGCCAGGATCTCCACCTCATCCTCAGACGCAGAGCCTGTATGGAGCGGTGGGGTGGATGCCACCGCGCGTTCCTTGGCCTTAGAGGCCTTCTTCTTCTTCGTCTTCTCTCTCTGCTCCTTGGGCTTTACTGGCTGGGAGGGCTCCACCGAGTCAGTCTCCGGGACGGAGGAGGAGCGGGAAGCCCTGCGACCAGCCGCTGGCCTGCTTTTCAGCCATTGGCTGACGTCACCCTTCCCAGAGGTGGAAACCTGGGAAGGGAGGGACCCGAGGGATCCCTTGCGAGAGAGAGTCGCCGAAGAAGTCGGACGCTTCTCCGGTTTAGAGTTGGGGACTTGTGTCCCTGATGGTTGGGGGGTCGTTGCTCCTGAGGTAGGTGGTGCAGGAGCAACAGATGGGGAAGTGCCCCCCACCATCAAGGGGGCAGGTGTAGTATTCCGGCTCAGAGTGTTCAGTGGAATCGGTGCAGCAGATGACAAAACTACTGTTTTGGCAGCGGTGGCATAGGAGCTGGTCAGAGCCACAGGATGTAGCCTCTCGTATTTCCGCTTAGCCTCAGTATAGGTCATGCGGTCCAGGGCCTTATATTCCATGATCCTTCGTTCTTTCAGTAGAACCTTGCAGTCTGGCGAGCAAGGGGAATGGTGTTCGCCGCAGTTCACACAGATGGGAGGCGGCGCACATGCAGTATTAGGATGTGAAGGGCGTCCACAATCTCTGCATGTCATGCTGGAAGTACACCGAGATGACATGTGGCCGAACTTCCAGCATTTGAAACACCTCATCGGGGGAGGGATATAGGGCTTCACATCACATCGGTAGACCATCACCTTGACCTTTTCGGGTAGGACGTCACCCTCGAAGGCCAAGATGAAGGCACCGGTGGCTACCTGATTATCCCTCGGACCCCGATGGACGCGCCGGACGAAGTGAACACCCCGCCGTTCTAAATTGGCGCGTAGCTCGTCGTCTGACTGCAAGAGTAGGTCCCTATGGAATATAATGCCCTGGACCATGTTGAGACTCTTATGGGGTGTGATCGTGACGGAAACATCCCCCAACTTGTCACAAGCGAGTAACCGCCGTGACTGTGCAGAGGATGCCGTTTTGATCAATACTGCCCCAGAGCGCATTTTGGACAAGCCCTCCACCTCCCCAAACTTGTCCTCCAAGTGCTCGACAAAAAACTGAGGCTTGGTCGCCATAAACGATTCCCCATCGACTCGTGTACAGACTAAATAGCGAGGTGAATAAGGTTCGCTGCCAACCGTAGCCTTTCGTTCCTCCCATGGTGTGGCCAGGGAGGGGAACGATTGTGGATCATATGCCTGAGCGTTGTATTGAGGCCGAGAACGCTTAGAGACTGCTGGCGGCTGGCCGCCAGCAAGAGATGATGTACCACGCTTCATCGCGGGTCATCCGCCCTGATGCCACCTACTCCGACCAAGGGCCCTCCCCACGGGCGCCACCCAGCCTCAGCAACGACCACCTGGCGGGATGGCCATTGCCGGGAGTCCCGATGCCCCAAGGAGACAGGCATCTACTCCTTGGCATACGCGGGGAGTTAACGGCGCAGGCATCAGTAGAGCGATCCCTGTGTTGTCAGGGGGCTACAACCGACAGGGTACATGGCGGCCCCACCACAACGGACTGGCTACCGTGCTGGATTTCAGGTGAAATGTAGCCCATGATCGTCATTGGCGCATAAAGCGACACAGCAGAGCAGACTGCAAAAACCGCACCCAAGAACAAAGCCACGCCCTAGAGATGGTGAGTGGGCGGGACAGCTATGCGACGACGACCAACCAAGCTAGAGATGGGAATGAGCGATGGACACATTGCACCTTGTGAGGCGCCCTTCCCCAATCAGCTCGCTCTTCGGAAGAATTTAGAAGATGGAGGTCAAACCCGGTAGGGGACCATCACATAAGGCCGAAACGTTTGAGACTCCTTTTAGTCGCCTCTTACGACAGGCAGGAATACCGTGGGCCTATTCTTACCCCCGAACCCACATGGGGGTCTGCTCAGATGTTTCTTCGTTCAAGTCCAGCATTCTGATCAGTAAGACAAAATTTCAAGGTAATCTTACTTGTAGATCATGATCTTTGCTTTGACAGATACTTTACAATCCGAAATTCCATTCTTGATGTTTCATTTCTAGGTTACTTTATTTCCTATGCACTTAAATGGATCTACAACTTTAATAATTTTTCCTTCTGATTTGCATTACTTCGCCCTTTTTTAAGCTTATTTCCATCTCTTCATGTTCAATTATCCTCTGTTAGGAGAACTGTTGTCCTTCCAATTTCTGGCCGGCCGGTGTGGCCAAGCGGTTCTAAGCGCTACAGTCTGGAACCGTGCGACCGCTACGGTCGCAGGTTCGAATCCTGCCTTGGGCATGGATGTGTGTGGTGCCCTTTGGTTACGTTGGTTTAAGTAGTTCTAAGCTCTAGGGGGCTGATGACCTCAGATGTTAAATCCCATGGTGCTCAGAGCCATTTGAAACATTTTTACAATTTCTGCTAAGTTTCCTTCTAAATCATCACATCAGCAACATTTTCAATGTTTTGGTATCGCATGTTGCCGACCATTGGTGAACTTTACTTCCGATATTGTCGATTGTTATAAAGCACATTTCCTTAACAAAATTCAGACATTTTTTGTACTTATCACTCATCATCAGTTGTTATCCTTCTGACAGTTCTAATTTTTCAGCCCTTGCTATTTCTCTTCCCGTCTAACAGTGTCGTAAGCCTTTTTTATATCTATGAATGCAATAACGTCGCCTTTCTCAAATTCTCATCACTTTTCTATGGTCTGTCTGTCCCTAAACCCACTATCTATAGTTGATTTACTGGTGTAAGTCATTGATATTCTTTTCTGAGTTTGCTATTCTCTTCAATTCCTTATAAAATGTAAAATTGTCTCTTCATAAATCTCCAATTTGTGGCCAAGTAGTGCTATTCGTCTGTAATTCTCACAGAGTGCCGTGTTACTTTTCTTAAGGATACTTACAATAATCACGTTTGTCCAATAATAAGGAATCTTTCCACATGTCTGATTTATCCTCATTATTCTATAAAATCATTCAATTCCTATATGTCTTGCAGCCTTGAAGGTTCCCACTGAGATATTGTATTACTTTGACATTTTTCATTTCTAACAAAGATTTCTCTACATCTAACATCTGCAACTCTTCTCTTTCTGTTCACACTGTAGTCGGGACATTTCTATAGTCTTCCTCTGTCTCATCATGTATATTTGTTTCCTACTGTCCTTCATATAGCTTTTGGAGGTATCCTTTCGATACTTTCAAAATTCTTCATCCTTCGATACTGGTTTTCCTTTTCGGTGATGTCTTTTGAAGTATTTTATTTTGTTCCTTTCTGTTACGTAATGAATCTTCATGTCATCCTTAAATTATCTTCTATTAATTTCGTGATTTACTCCGTAGACATCTTCTCAGGCCGGCCTCTGGTGGCCGAGCGGTCTAGGCGCTTCAGTCTGGAACCGCGCGACCGCTACGGTCGCAGGTTCGAATCCTGCCCGGGCATGGATATGTGTGATGTCCTTAGGTTAATTAGGTTTAAATAGTTCTAGGTTCTAGGGGACTGATGACCTGTGTTGTTAAGTTCCATAGTGCTGAGAGCCATTTGAACATTCTTCTCAGTCAATTTTGTCGTTTTCCTTGGTGCTCTGCTTAGTCGTTTCCATTTGTCTCAGTTATGATCCGTTATGATTTTGAACAATTCTCTCTGTGCGTTATTGTTCTTCTTGACAACTTCTGTACTTCCCTCATTCTACCATAAACTAGGACTAAAAAACTAAATTTAGAAATCTGATGTGAGTAACAAAAATATTAGGGTGTTAGTATTTAAATACTGTTTTACCTAGCGATGGCATGTTTTCAGGACTTCCTTTGATATATAATATTTTATTTAAAAACTGTGAACTGAAATTCATAAATACTTTCATGCAAGTACCACAAAATGCTGTTTCATTAATATGACGTACTACGGGACTTAACAATGTAAGAAGTGGTACAGTTAAATGGCACTATTTTTCAACATTGTCAGCAATTTTTTCCACCTAAAGTCTGGAACCTCCGATCTATCTTCCAGTCTCCGAAGATAAAATAAGGAGCAATTCATGAGTAGCCGTTTGAACGTCTTCATAGTCGGAAAATTGGCGATTTCGGTGAATACCGTGCCTGGACATTGTCGGCTATGGTCATTGTGGATGTTGATGTCCTTACTTACCGATCACCATCACCCAAGTCTGAGTGGGTTTGACCAAATTGTTGGGACCATTTTACTATGTCTGGACTCAACGTTGCATTTTTTCACAAACCGTAAGAATTTCACGGCGTATCTGCATGATATTTAGATGTTTTGCTGACAAGACGTGTTCTGTCCTATGTAATTAAGCACATAATTGCTGCACCATATCACTCTCTCACTGTGATGCACCTGTTATCCGTAGCACAGGAAAACTGAGTCTGCAGGAATCCCGGAACATGTACTATCTTTTCCCAAGGCACCACTCCCGTTCCTCAATGATTTTCACGCGGCACGACATACATAACTTAATTTCCTTTTCTAATGTCAATACGTATATCTTGCTTTTTGCTACTTTCGTTAAGAATTTAGTGGACAACAGAAATGTGAAACACTAACAATCCGGCAATGCACATTTAACTCGACTCTTTTGAGGTGGAACATCTTACTATTGGTGGTGGCAGAGGTTTTGGTGTTCTGGGGAGTTCCTCACTGTAAATGCATCATCTTTCTCATCATACAGGTTCTCCTCTTCTTCACGTTCTTAGTCACAACGTCCACTATTGCAGACCAGTTAAACAATGAAAATTGTATCTATTCTAAATTCTTGTTCAAAATTACTAAGAGCAAGCATAAATTAGTTTTATATGGAGCGTTGCTATCATGCTAACACCACAACAAATTGATTTCTACAATCTGATGCTGAAACCTGCTGGGTGCTTACAGTAACGGAAGTAATTAATGCATCAAAAGCACATTGTATAAAGTACACCTAAAGATAAGGCACAGCAAGTTTACTTAACGGCACGAGACACAAAAAAATACAAGTACAGACTGCGGAGGTTATAGAGACTCTCAAATTATACGTTGCACCTTTCAGCTTCCCGTTCTTTCCTTACTGCTCGCTTGCCATCCGAACTCTTAATATTCATACAGGTGCTTCTCTTTTCTCCAAAGGTCTCGCTAACTTTCTTATAGGCAGTCTCTGGCCCTCCCTAAATTATAAACTCTTCTACATCCTTGCATTTCTTGTCTGCCCTTTTGTCCATTCATCATTTCTCCTCTAAGCAGGTGAGAACCGCACCTGCAACGACTGAGGTAAAGCAAGAGTTTCCTTGGAACATCAGTGTCACTTAGGATCGCTACTGCAAAATCACTGCAGCTAAGGAGGGCTACGATCAACCTTCCCCACGGATAGAGAGCACTGCTGCTATGGATGGCTACTGTCTACTTTCCACACGGATGGAAAAGAGTTCCTGAAATATTACCTCCTAGCTATGAAGAGGAATGGACGACCTGGAAATACCTGAAGAGACTGAGCTGTGCAGTTTTCAGATCAAAGTTTATATTGGGAAATGACGATACACTGATCAAGACAGTATTCCGTGCGAATGTTCATCATATGCTTCAATAACGAAAGTACCCAAGATCCTACACAGAGGGTGAAGTTCATCAAGAAACACGAAACTCATTGGAAGTGGTCAATTTTTTTGGCAAAATAGTATAGCCATAACTATACTGTGTGTGTGTGATACTATGCTTCTGATATGAAAAATGAATAATTATTCAGACGTGTGTATTCCCTTCTACCTACTACATTCGCTACGGTTTTTTGTATTTTTTTTCATCAATTAGATTCAATGTTTCATAATGTGCCCAAAGAGGTGAACTGTGCCTTTACTTTCACCTTTTAATACTTCAGCTGCCACAACTGTTTCATCACTCAAAGGCACCCTTTCGAGTTCTATTCCATTTCTATTCCTTGTTTTTGTCAAATGCTTTCTTATATTGGAAACCTTGAAATACCTTTGTTTTTATAATTTATCTCGATTCTTCTTACAATTTATCTGGGTTCCATATTATTAATTTCCTAAGTTTCTGAAACTTCCTTAGTACTAATCTGCAGCTCATAACCAATAAATAATGGACAAAACCCAAATCTACCTCTGGATATTTGTTGCAGTTTACAATCTGACATCTAAATCTCTTTGTTACTTTTACGTAATCTCTATGAAACCTGGCGGCGTTCTTTTTTCAAGTGCGCTATCTACTTTGATGGGCCTTGAACAAAACAGTAAGATGCTTCTAGAGACGGCATCAAGTGAGGCAAATGAGTCCACTACACAAGGAACATCATTTTAACCCAAAATACCACATTCCTATAATGGCAAGTATTCATCGTATCAGGTCAGAGCCACAAGTGAATCTCAAACACGACGTTTAGTTTCTTACTGATTTATTCTTACACCACTACATTTAACATCTTCCCTTGACATATTTCTCTGCCACTGTCAGACGATTTTGATGATTATACTAATCAGATGTGAAATTACGTAGAATTTGTATAAAGTTTGTGTCATTGCCTTCAGACCACTGGATAATTATCTCCACCCTTCAACGAAATCGCTTGATAAAATATTTAAGCATCTTCTCCATATAAATATATGAAGAGATGGTTAAGAGCACAAAAAACAGCATGAGCAGGTAAAGAAAATTTTTCAGATACTTTAGGGATATGTAAATTAAATTTCTATGTGCGACTGTAATTCGACAGCAGGAGAAGGATGAGAAAGAAAAATTTCAGGATGTGGACTACGGGAAGGAATGAGACGTAGAGAGGTGAAGACGTGTAGCAGAATTTTTTGCAGAGCACAGTGTAATCAATGCAAAAATTTTGTTCAAGGGCCATCCAAGTAGATAGCGCACGTGAAAAAAGAACGCCGTCAGCTTTCATAGACATTTCATAAGGGTAACAAAGAGATTTAGATGCCAGACTGTAAACTGCAAGAAATATCCAGAGGTAGATTTGGGCTTTGTCCATTATTTATTGGTTATGAGCTGCAGATTAGTAATCAGGAAGTTTCAGAAACTTGGGAAATTAATAAGATGGAACCCAAATAAATTGTAAGACGAATCGAGATAAATTATAAAAAACACAGGTATTTGAAGGTTTCAACTATAAGAAAGCATTTGACAAAAACAAGGAATAGAAATGCAATAGAACTCGAAGGGGTGCCTTTGAGTGATGAAAAAGTTGTGGCAGCAGAAGTACTAAAAGGCGAAAGTAAAGGCCCAGTACACCTCCTTCGGTACATTACGAGACATTGACTCTAATCGATGGAAGAAAAAAAAATCTCAAAAACGTTGCGAATGTAGTAGGAGGAAGGGAATACGCATGACTGAATAATTATTCATTTCTCATATGAGAAGCATAGTATCACACACACACAATGTAGTTATGGTTATAGTACTTTTGCCCAAAATCTGACCACTTCCAATGAGTTTCCTGTTTCTTGATGAACTTCACCCTCTCTCTAGGAGGTTGGAAGCATGTTGCGACCATTAAAGCATGTTCTTTCTTTCGAGCTCATTGTTGGTGTTAGGGCACGAGCGAGTGTAGGTGGCTGATGAGTGCTTCTCCTCCGAAAAATACCGGGCATTTCGAGGACTGCGGTGTGACATCAGTCAGACGCAGAACGTTGCCCGGCGGGCTGCGTGGTGGTGAGAAGGGTAGGGGTGGAAGCAGAGTGGTGCTCGAGTGGGCACAACGGTGAATCATGGCTGAGGTCACGCCGCAGTAATAGTTTATTGCCGGTAATGGGGTCGCTAGAGTGCCGCGATCGCTTCTTCCCCGTCCCTCCAGAGAGAGAGAGAAAGGAAAAGCAGAGACAAAAAAAGGAAAGGAGCTGTGTCGAGGAAGGCAAGGCAAGGGGAAGCGGGAAGACGGCGCAGCCATCGGCGGTCGGTGATTTCTCTCGCCGCCCTGGGGCGCCATCCATTACGGCCCGCGAGTCGCGTTAATTCTCATGCGGTGCGTAACTCACGCTTTTAACGCCCCCCTCACCGGAGAGTGTTTTCGCTGACGGCGGCATAGCAGCGCGCCTGTCCCTCCCCCGGCGTCACAGCTGCCGTTACAGAGAGGAGCAGTCGCTCATGTCACCGCCTGCACGACGGCTTCGCGTCAGCAAAGGGGCAAGTACTGGCGTCTGCTACAGATTCTCCGAGCAACACTTGCTGCGAAATTATCTATGAATTTGTGTACTTCATATTTTTGTACAGCGAACTAACGGCGTTTTACAAGCATCAAGTAAACCCAGCTGACACACTATCACCAGTACCGACTGAAAAGGACGCTAAAACGTTAAAGGCATTTAAAGAGCATCTGAAAAGACAAAGTCAGAAAATTAAATAGCAGTGACAAATTTTCTTAACCCTAACAAGGGAACCTCCGTCACATTTAGCCCTGTATAGACCCTCTATATACTCCTTCCACCTTTCTGCTTTCCCTTCTTTGGTTATAACTGGGTTTCCATCTGAGTTCTTGATATTCATACAAGTGGTTCTCTTTTCTCCAAAGGTCTCTTTAATTTTCCTGTAGGCAGTATCTATCTTACCCCTAGTGAGATAAGCCTCTACATGCTTACATTTGTCCTCTAGCCATCCGTGCTTAGCCATTTTGCACTTCCTGTCGATCTCATTTTTGAGACGTTTGTATTCCTTTTTGTCTGCTTCGTTCACTGCATTTTTATATTTTCTCCTTTCATCAATTAAATTCAATATTTCTTCTGTTACCCAAGGATTTCTACTAGCCCTCGTCTTTTTACCTACTTGATCCTCTGCTGCCTTCACTACTTCATCCCTCAAAGCTACCCATTCTTCTTCTACTGCATTTCTTTCCCCCACTCCTGTCAATTGTTCCCTTATGCTCTCCATGAACCTCTGTACAACCACTGGTTCTTTCAGTTTATCCAGGTCCCATCTCCTTAAATTCCCACCTATTTGCAGTTTCTTCTGTTTTAATCTACAGGTCATAACCAATAGATTGTAGTCCACATCTGCCCCTGCAAATGTCTTACAATTTAAAACCTGGTTCCTAAATCTCTGTCTCACCATTATATAATCTATCTGGTACCTTTTAGTATTTCCAGGGTTCTTCCATGTACACAACCTTCATTCATGGTTCTTAGACCAAGTGTTAGCTATGATTACGTTGTGCTCTGTGCAAAATACTCACCTACTACGTTTCCTTCTCTCCCTTTTCCTACACTCGAATTCCAGTCACCCATAACTAATAAATTTTCGTCTGTCTTCACTATCTGAATAATTTCTTTTATTTCATCATACATTTCTTCAATCTCTTCGTCATCTGCAGAGCTAGTTGGCGTATAAACTTCTACTACTGTAGTAGGTGTCAGCTTCGTATCTATCAAACTTTGATATTGCTAGAAAAATTTGTGGGCATTCTTTCCTCTCGCATTGTTTTGATAGCTCATATCCAAGTTCTCTAAGAAATAGCCGTCTTCTGCACGACTTATTTTGATTGTTCTCTAGATTGATGTCTACAAGCATCAAACAGAAATCTGTACAGCAGTATCTCGCACTTTACATAACAAACAATAATCTGTTTTTTGGTATACAGTCCGCAGCTCGTGGTCGTGCGGTAGCGTTCTCGCTTCCCGCGCCCGGGTTCATTCACGGAGGGCGGGGGGGTTCAGGGATTTTCCCTGCCTCGTGATGACTGGGTGTTGTGTGATGTCCTTAAGTTAGTTAGGTTTAAGTAGTTCTACGTTCTAGGGGACTGATGACCATAGCTGTTAAGTCCCATAGTGCTCAGAGCCACTTAGCCATTTGGTACACAACTTTTCGTTTTTTTGTAATGTAGTATTACTTCAGGCTCCCAACGCTCTTCTGAAGACAGGTTACGGCCATGGTTCATTGTAGAGAGTAATACAACTGTCCTTTACTTTTTGCCACTCGCGAAACGAACATTACGTCCTTCTGGAACTCACAGATGGCTGAAAGTACGGGTGTGCTATTGTTTGGCTAACTTTCGTTCGGAATATAAGCTGTTCTCTCTGAGAGTTCCTTCTAGTGTTAGATGTTTCTTGAGGGGTTCTTTGAACAGTATGTAGTCTGTTAAGACATTGCCGGTACTAATGCTTCGCCTAGTTTTCTCAATACTTTCAAGGGGCCTTAAAACAAAATGCCTGCCTTAATTAGTTTATAGTGGTCCAATTTGTGGCTTTTCAGTACATACGTCTGTCGCACAGAAATTTACCCCTGGACTTTGAAGGTATAGTCCGCCGGAAGGGATACCTTCCTTTGAATGGAACCAATTGCTCACCCACGGTAACATCTTCGTAAGAAACGACCATTTTCGGCAAGTATTCCAGAAAATTTTCAAAGGGAGTCCTGGATACCAGACAATTTGGAATGAGGTAGCCTGGCTGGTCGATCCTGTTTATAGTGAGATCTGAGAAATGTGCTGATTGTATGGAAAGGCTGAAGTGACATCGTTACCTGAAAATATCGTGGAGCATTCATGTTGTCCCACAGCTCTTCAAGAGATTCTCCAGCTAATACGAGAAGTGCCACATAACCTTCAATTCCTGACATGTATTAGGAGTGAACCTCGCATCTTTGACTTGTGTGACACGTGGCATTTCCCAGTTGGTTTCATTCAAAATCACTATTAACATCTCTTCAATAAAAATAACGATACTTCCTTTTCGTCAATCCGTTGAAGAGCAAACCGCTTATGTCCTGGAGAACGACGGAGAATGTTTGCGACCCTAAAATAAAAATGTAAAATAAAGAAAAATAAACAAAACTGAAATTAAATACAACGAGATGAAATATAAAGAAATCTAAACCTTACAATAAGTAACAAGCTATGATATACTGCGTACAAGGAGTGGTGGATGACAGAGGTTTTCATCTTTGTAGACAATCGGCACAATGAGGAGGTAAAGGGATAACCCTAAGGAAGACCATCCAAGTGCTGTATTCCCCACGAAAACAATCACCTACAGCTGGACCGAATTTCGAACCCAACACCACAACGTTGACAGCGCAGCACACTACTCACTGGTCTATGACGTGAGGCAAAAATTAAAATCTTATACCGATAAAATACACTTACTCATAATATATGAATTATGCTCACCTTGCTCTTGACTCTGCTGGAGGATTTGCCCATTCTGTACCATTGTGCGACGTATAGACATCTCCAAATGCATTAGTTTCTTTAGACAACGATGCTCGGCCTTTATGCCCTTCATTCAGGTCACTCTCCTCTCTTCCTGCCCATACGTCATTATCATCACCTGAACTACCAAGAAAATCTTGAAAATCAGGATAATTGAGGGGATAAAGTACCATTTAATCTGATTAATTCAAAATCCTTTCTATCTGCTCATTTTTACAAACAAAATCAGACTAGTGATTTAGTTGTTATACCTCTGCCTATTGAATGTGAACTGGCTCTCAACCATTGTAAACCACACGCCAACATTATATCAAATACAATTTTGTTAGAATTCAAAAGGCATTTTGTGACTGGGTCTAAACGATCCATTCACAATACGTGGATTAAAGCTGTGTACCTCCAAAATTATTTTCGATTTTGAATTAAAAATTGAGGACAGCATAAATTATAACATATTTAAGTATTTCCTAATGTACTGTTAGAATATAATTATTAATCGTGGCTTAATGTTAATTTAATAACGGAACTGGGTCAGTTAGATCCATTGACAATAGGAAAGTTGACAGCATGACAATATTTGCCATGGATTTGTACATTCTTGGTTAATTCTAGTACTATTTCTTCTCCACGGTTCTTCAGTCGAAAAGCTCACGCGATACATCTACTTGTAAGTTCCTCTTCCCTATGAACTGCCAACCCAGGATCACAGGAACCTGCTAAGTGAGTCAGTAACAGAAAAGTGCAACTTCAAGCTCCTTTTCCAAATAATAGTTAGGCATGCACCTGTTGTTTAATGAATTTGCTTTTCGTACCGATTACACTTCATACTGCAATTCTGCAGTAGTAAACTAGGTAAATGTTTTACCTGGTTGAATATTTAAAGATACTTGTGCCCATGACCGGCAAGGACGAGCAGGTGTCTGATATAGTCTGGACGACTATACCGCGTCTCAAACCATTAATGGCAGGTTGTGTCATCTCGACTTCCTCCCTGGCACAATTATGGGTTTCATATTACAGCTCCTGCTGCAAATCCTTCCCGTCATTGTAGGGTAATAAGCGTATTTCTTGTTGTTGGCCAGTCCCTTCATTTAGTGCCACGAACGCCCGACAAAGGCCTACAGAGGTCGCGTAAAATTTTGGCGCCTGCTGTTGCGCGTTTTTCTCGCCGTCGTCACCTCTGTAATACGCAAGCTATGTGTTGGACTTTTTCTTTGTTGTACATCCTGTTGCGGCGATTGCCATTGCTGGTGATAATTTCCATCAGGAAACGGAATAACCGACACCTGGTTTATATGTTGTTGCTGTGGTGGTGATCCTGCGCTATGATTCCATCCACTCGGTCTTGGGTCCTGCCACGATCCATCTGTTGTTCGCATGTTCCTGTTATTGTTATTCTTTTTATAAACGCTGTCGATCCTTCTTTTCCTGTTATAGCCATTGCTATCAACATTTTGATAGTTGCCATTATTGTTGGGATTATTATGGTAACAACTGCAATTGAGTCCCATCTGTGGTCATTTATTATGATTCAAAGTATGATTACCTGTACTCCGTGATCTAATACCACCTTTTCTTTGCCTACCATAATGGCGATGTTTAGCGTGATTCCAGTTATTCTTATTATTAGACTGGCTTGGACCGGTGTTACCACAAGGCTTCTTAGAACCTTCCTGTATTAAGTGTAGTGAATTTGTCGCAGATAAGAAATTTTCTACATCTCTGTCAGGTACATTCATTAATTTCTGTCTAATATTTATTAACAAACGCGACTTACGTATTCGCAGCACATCCTTGTAAGAGATAGGCTCGTCTCAGTGTCTCGTAAGGTTAATGTACTTCTTAGAATACCGTCTGAGTTTTCCTATCTTAGGACTGATCTCTAAACTAATTTTCTTAGATGTTCTTGTACGCAAGGTGACCAAAAACACCCCAGGAAAGCTCTTTCAAATTACGTGAATGCATCACAAGTATCCGCTACGGATAGCAACCACAATGACGCATCTCCAATGATAAGCGATTTTGCAAACTGCATATTTTGACGTTCTGTCCACGACCGCGGTAGAACACTTCGACAATTCTTAATGAAAACTACCGGATGAATATTTCTCTCACGACCTTCATTAAATTTTCAACATTAGCAGTATTTTACAAGGATTTCTTGTTGCATAAGATTTATCAATGTAGTCACCCATTGTTCAGGGCTAGCTACATTCCTATGTACTTCCTGGTATTCAAGATTATATGAACTCATGTCATTTCCATGCATGGTGTCATAAACAGGTTGAGTCAAAGGTATGTTTCCGCAGTGTGGTGCAGCCAAGCCGGGGATGAAAATTGTAGCATACTTCGAATGTTGGATAACTGGTCATTCAAATGTTGGCAACTTTCTCCCAGACCAAAGATAACTTCCACATCAGCAATGTCTATTTCCTGCTTGGCTTCTTTTTGAATAGTCTCCTTCATATCGGCAGATATTTCTTCCACGGTGGAAATGACTTCTAAACTCGCTCTCCAAGCTTACTATGTGCAAGCTGTATATTGCCCACATCGGTACACAGTTTTTCAAACTGTTGGGGTAAGCATTTGCAGCTTTTCTGGACGGAGTTACCTCGGTTGGCATCTTATCCAACTCTCCGTTTAGTGCATCAGCGATAGCTTTATCTCTGGCGTCGAATACTATATACACTACTGGCAATTAAAATTGCAACACCACGAAGATGTCGTGCTACAGACGCGAAATTTCACCGACAGGAAGAAGATGCTGTGATATGCAAATGATTAGCTTTTCAGAGCACTCACGCAAGGTTGGCACCGGTGGCGACACCTACAACGTGCTGACATGAGGAAAGTTTCTAACCGATTTGTAATACACAAGAGCAGTTGACCGGTGTTGCCTGGTGATACGTTGTTGTGATGCCTTGTGTAAGGAAGAGAAATTCCTACCATCACGTTTCCGACTGATAAAGGTCGGATTGCAGCCTATCGCAATTGCGGATTATCGTATCGTGACACTGTTGTTCGCGTTGGTCGAGAGCCAATGACTGGTAGCAGAATAAGGAATCGGTGTGTTCAGGAGGGATCCAAACCGCCTCGCTTCACTACCAGTCAAGATGACAGGCATCTTATCCGCATGACTGTAAAGGATCGTGCAGTCGCGTCTCGATCCCTGAGTCAACAGATGGGGCGTTTCCTAGACAACCACCATCTGCACGAACAGTTCGACGACGTTTGCAGCAACATGCACTATCAGCTCAAAGAGTATGACTGCTGTTACCCTTGACGGTGAATCACAGACAGGAGCGGCTGCGATGGTGTACTCAACGACGAACCTGGGTGCACGAATGGCAAAACGTCATTTTATAGGATGAATCCAGGTTCTGTTTACAGCAACATGATGGTCACATCCATGTTTGGCGACATCGCTGTGAACACACATTAGCAGCGGGTATTCATCATCGCCATACTGGCGTATCACCCGAAATGATGGTATGGGGTGCCATATGTTACACGTCTCGGTCACCTATTGTTCGCATTCACGGCACTGAGGACGTTACATTTCTGATGTGTTACGACCCGTGGCTCTACCCTTCATTTGATCCCTGCGAAACCCTACATTTCAGCAGTATAATGTACGACCACGTGTTGCAGGTCCTGTAGGGACCTTTCTGGATACAGAAAATGGTCAAATGCTGCCCTGGCCAGCACATTCTCCAGATCTCTCACCAATTGAAAATGTCTGGTTAGTGGTGGCCGAGCAACTGGCTCGTCACAATACGCCAGTCACTACTCTTAATGAACTGTGGTATCGTGTTGAAGCTGCATGGGCAGCTGTACCTGTAAACGCCATCCAAGCTCTGAGTCAGCGCCCACGCATATAATGGCCGTTATTACGCCTAGAGGTGGTTCTTCTGGATACTAATGTCATAAGGATCCATGCACCCAAATTACGTGAAAATGTAATCACATGTCAGTTCTAGTATAATATATTTGTCCAATGAACACCCGGTTATCATCTGTATTTCTTCTTGGTGTAGCAATTTTAATGGCGAGTAGTGTACAATCGTTTCTCCATTTCAGCACCTCGACAAGTTAGAGGGAAATTTAATGGTCTAACCACCTCCTTCTCTTTCAGTTCCTGCCTATTGTCCCTTTCCTCTTTCATAAATACATATGTCGTATCTGTATACTGTTCAGTAAGGTCTCGCTACTTTAGAAGCTGAGACTGCGTCTTTTCGCCTTCTTGTTCGGTTAAAGCCTGCTTTCCTTCACGTTCACGTTGAAGCCTAGCTTGCTTTTCTTCTCGCTCTCATTCCCTTACTTCTATCTTTTGAAATAAGGGCGAGATTATGTTCTTCTCTAGTTGTGGTTCTGTCGAGAAGTCAGTTTCCACCGTCCCCTTCACAAACATGCTTGCAGCACTATCATTGTTGAGCGTAGTGAAAGTATTGATGCTAATTCCTGCTACTTCCTCGGTGACCATCCGGGTCACCATGCGATGTTGCCATTTTTCGGGGTGCACTCTGCCTCGTGATTCCAATTGATGAGCTGCTCGACCGAATAGTAGCGGCTCCGGTCAAAGAAAATCATCATAACGACCGAGGGAGCGGTGTGCTGACCACACGCCCCTCCTATCCGCATCCTCACATCAGGATGATGCGGCGGCCGGCGGCTCCTGATGGGGCACTTGTCGCCTGAAGACGGAGTGCCTGCTTCTTTCTCTATAGTAACAGCAGTTTGTTATATTTCGTACGTATCTGGTTCATCAGTAGGGATTTCAGCTGCTAGTTCTGTGTTGTCTGTTACGTTGTCGCTCTAACGAACACCTTCCTGTTTGTCGGCGTATTAAATCTCTTCGATATCTTTACGTTCTCAGCTCTTTGGTCTACCTCCATTGTCAAAATGGGACAATACTTCACACACTATCACCAACAAATTTACAACGTAATATTAAGCGTAAATACATAAACATAAATTGTCAACAAAACCACATTCTAGCGTTTCTAGGAACAGTATAACAACTTGATGTGCATTTCAAACTTTTCGCGCATTGATGAATAGTCCATTAAATATAGGGAATGCAACCGCGCAAACAAAATTTCTTCCATTGATATTCCGACCGCGTCAGACTGATTCTGAGGATGGCCGGACGATACGTGGCCGAAATATCAGTTGCAGAAATTTTGTTTGCGCGGCTGCATGCACGTAATTTAATGGAGTACAACAGCTTATTTGTCCTCTCGCAGTTGCTGCTACGTACTCTAGTCACGCTTCTTTTATTTACTTCCTGACCATTTAAAAACTCTTACTTGGGTGTAGTCGTAGTACCGTTGGTAAACGATTTGAAGAGGCGTACACACTTACCATTACCTATCTCAGTTTCTGCAGCATCCTATGTCGTGTAATTTTTACGACAGGCTAATCCACATCGTTATTTGCCTTCTTTTAGGATCTTGCGTCTCAGTGCAGACTGTTTAATATTGTGCGTGAAAGTGGAGACATATCTTCCTTAGCAAAAATTACGGCACATATCTTTACAAACATTTATAGATAAATTATTTCATCGGCTCCACGTAACGGAGCACCAATGTGAGGTGTCGATTGTGTAGTGCATTGCCTTGTGGTTTCAGTGATCTTTAAATATGCTTCAAATGCAAATGTAAGTTAAAGTTACCGTCGTTAATCCTTGCATTAAAATCTGATATTATTTCCAGAAAACCACATTAATACACACAATTATGATGCCAACAAAACTGTGATTCTATGTCAATGTTTTTAAATTTGTGGCATGAAGCGCACAAGGTTTGCCTAATTTAGATCTATACACACCAGAGCAATAAATAATGTTCTCAGGAAATTCACCCGGAAATATATTCGTTTGTACGTAAAGATTACTAAACTGTTACTCATACTTTGCATCAAGCCTGTATTTTTAATTAACATTCCGTGATCGCTGTGATGGCGTATACGGTAATATGAATGTACTCCGTTTCATTTGTCTGGGATGTCCACTCTTTTTCTTTTCTTTTTTTTTGCAGAAGTCAAGATATGTTATTATTAAACATTTACCTTTAACCTTGGATAAACAATGAATGAACTTTTTCATAAGTAAGTAGACTTCAAGAATCATCATTGACAAAATTAGTGAGACTGTTAGCAACGGCAACCAACAACAGAGGATTGAAGCTACGTAAAACTATCTTAAATATTTCAAGTGAGGGCACTACAGTGTGACAATTATTGAACTAGACGAAATAAAATCATCATAACTTCTGAACGGTTTGCGTTAGGACGTTCAAACTGCCAAAGTGTCTGTGGGGCATGATGGGAATTATTATGGTTCGGTTTAGCGACGAAGCTCACTTTCATTTGGATGAGTACGTCAACAAGCAAAACTGAATCATCTGGGGGACGGAGAATCCGCATTTCACGATCGAGAAGTCTCTTCAGCCTCAACGGGTAACCGTGTGGAGCGCAGTGTCCGGTCAGGGAATAATCGGTGCGATATTCTTCGATGGCACGGTGAGTACCGAACGATACATGAGGGTTTTAGATGATTTCGTCGTCATTATCTAAAGTGGCCCTGATTTCGACAAGATGTGTTTGACGCAAAACGGAGCTCGACACTGTCGAAGCAGGAGAGTGATTGATGTCCTGGATTAGCACACTGGGGACCGCATTCTGGCTCTGGGGTACCCAGAGGCCACTGGCATGGGCCTCGATTGGCCGCCATATTCTCTGGATCTCAACACATGCGACTCCTGTTTGTGCGACTATATTAGGGACAAGGTGTACAACAATAATCCCAAAATATTTCTGAGCTGAAAACAGTCATTGACGAGGTCATCGACAGCATCGATATTCCGACACTTTAGCGGGTCATCTAGAATTTCGGTATTCGTCTGCGCCACATCATCGCCAATGACAGCAGGTATATCGAACATAACCTTAATACAAATACCTGAAGTGATGAAACTTCCTGGCAGATTAAAACTGTGTGCCCAACCGTGACTCGAACTCGGGACCTTTGCCTTTCGCGGGCAAGTGCTCTACCAACTGAGCTACCGAAGCACGACTCACGGCCGGTACTCACAGCTTTACTTCTGCCAGTATCCGTCTCCTACCTTCCAAGTCTTACCTGAAGTGATGTTTACATGTTGAATAAAGTGTCTGCACGCTCTGGTTTGTATCTAATTTACGTATATTTTTTCATACAGTTCAATAACTGTCACCCTGTATATTACAAGTAAAGGAAGGTTACATAATTAACAAACATATGACTACTATTGTATTCTGAAAAGGCTTAAGTAAATAGTTCATACAATTACTGTTAAGAGACCTTACTTTCATTATTTTAATAAGAGCTATTATAGTCGTGTCCATCTAAGGAAGCGCTAATCTTAAAAGAGCTAGAGTCAGTCTTGCTTCCAGGGCAAAATAAGATAAAATTAGTAGTTGTGAATCCCTTTTGTAGTCAGAATTAGAGATCACACAGACACATGTTATTGCTCATCACTCTCTCTCATCACCTTCTGTCACTCGCTTTACACGATTTCTTTCGTTTTCGGTTTGACATAATCGTCCTGGGAGACACGTATTTACGAGAATTCTCACTTATTTTTCCGTCTCAGTTGTACGCTTTCAATTAGATTATTTGTTTCAGTCACTGTGGATCAATACTCTGAAATGCACTTCTGAGTAGAAAAGAGTGGTGGCTGACACCACTACTGAGATCTAAGGATGATCCAGAGTGATGAACACATGTAGTCTAATGAAAATGTGCAACTTGTTCATGGTGTGGGCTCCTGTGGTCATGTTCTAGTTCATGAACAACGGGAAACATGTGAGTGGCCAAGTAAGTGGTCCCGACAGTCGGGATACCAGTTACTTTGGAATAAGGCTGGGAACCTCGGACATATTCTGAGTCGTGGTCACCTGTGTGCTCATACGGCAAAGACTACCAAATCTACCGGTTAGTCCCTCAACCGTCAGGGGTAAAACCCAATGGGGGCAAGTAAGGCTAGCAACCTGCTTCCCAGGTATTTTAAATATGATACTGGGAACAATCAGAACAAAATGCCTTGGACCTTTGGAGGTGACGAAGTCCCACCTCTAACTGACAAACCAGGGACTCCTAAGGTACGACTTGGCAGACAAATGGTAATGAGATGGCGAGCTATTAATATCAATGGGGGCTACTCTGGGAAGAAGGTAGAGCTGGAAGAGGCTGCAAGTAAGATGGGGCTGGACGTTTTAGCTGTTAGTGACATTCAGGTAATGGGTGAGAAAGAAGAGGGAGTTGGAGAATACAAGGTCTACCTGTCAAGAGTCAAAGCAGGAATAGCACAATGGGGTGTAGGGCTTTACATCAGGAAAGAAATGGAACCCAGCGTAGTTGCAATAAGATATTTAAACGAACGACTGATGTGGATAGAGTTGACAGTGTCTAGCAAGAAAATTAGGATTGTGTCAGTATATTCGCATTGTGAAAGTTCATATCAAGATAAGGTGGGTAGTTTTTATGAGGCACTCAGTGATGTAGTTCTTAAAGGCCAAGGGCAGTGATCTGTTCGTGAGTGATTTCAAAGCCAGGATCGAACAGAGGGGTATGAAAAGGTTATGGGTATATTTGGAGAGGATATGGAGGCCAACAGGAACGGGAAACAACTCTTGAATATCTGTGTAAGTATGGGCTTAGTAATCACGAACTCTTTTTTAAACATAAGAACATCACCGGTATTCTTGGAAAGGCAGGGGAACCAGATCTGTCATTGACTATAGAATAACAGATCAGGAATTCAGGATGGTTGTGAGGGACGCACGTGTATTCAGGGGTTTCTTTGATAACACTGATCATTATTTCATATGCAGTGAAATTGGGATTATGAGGCCGAAAGTGCAGGAGGTCAGGTCCATATGTGGAGGATAAGAGTGGAGAAACTTCAGAATAAGGAAACCAGGCACAAGTACATAACAGCGATCTCAGAAAGGTACCAGTTAGTTAAATGCAGTCAATTACAATCATTGGAAAAGGAATGGACAAGGTATAGGGACACAGTACTAGAAGTGGCTAAAGCATGTCTTGGAACAGTAGTGTGTAGAAGTAGGATGAAGCAAACAGCTAGGTGGAATGACACAGTCAAGGCACCCTGTAAAAGGAAAAAGAAGGCGTATCAAAAACGGCTACATACTAGAACTCAGGTACATAGAGAAAGTTATGTTGAAGAAAGAAACAAAGCAAAACAGATAATTGCAGCATCCAAGAAGAAATCTTGAGAAGATTTTGGAAACACGTTGGAGACTATACGTCAAGCTGCTGGAAAACCATTCTGGAGTGTAATTAGCAGTCTTCGAAAGCGAGGTAAGGAGGAAATGACAAGTATTTTGGACAGGTCAGGAAAACTGCTGGTGAATCCTGTCGATGCCTTGGGCAGATGGAGGGAATACTTTGAAGAATTGCTCGATGTAGGTGAGAATACGATCAGTAACGTTTCAGATTTCGAGTTAGAATGGGATAGGAATGATGATGGAAACAGGAGCACATTTGAGGAAGTGGAGAAAATGGTCAATAGATTGCAGCGCAAGGAAGAAGCTGGGGTGGATGATATTAAGTCGGAACTCATCAAATACAGTGGAATGTCAGGTCTTAAATGGCTACATAGGATAGTTGAAATGGCCTGGGAGTCGGAACAGGTTCCATCAGTCTGGACAAAAGCAGTAATCACACCAATCTTTAAACATGGAAACAGAAAAGATTGTAACAACTAGAGAGGTATCTCGTTAATCAGCGTTGTGGGTAAAATCTTCTCACGTATTGTCGAAAGGAAAGTGCGAGTATTAGTTGAGGACAAATTAGATGAAAATCAGTGTGGGTTTAGGCCTCTTAGAGGTTGTCAGGAGCAGATCTTTAGTTTACGGCAAATAATGGAGAAGTGTTACGAGTGGAACAGGGGATTGTATCTCTGCTTTATATATCTAGAAACGGCATATTACCGGGTTCCTAGGTGGATGTTATTATCTGTTCTACGAGATTATGGTCTAGGAGGCAAACTTTTGCAAGCAATTAAAGGTCTTTACATGGATAGTCAGGCAGCAGTTAGAGTTTGCCGTAAATTGAGTTCATGGTTCAGAGTAGTTTCAAGGGTAAGACAAGGCTGCAACCTGTCTCCACTGTTGGTCATATTATTTATGGATCATATGTTGAAAACACTAGGCTGGCTGGGTGAGATTAAGATATGTGAACACAAAATAAGCCTGCGAGAATGCTACGGTCGCACGTTAAAATCCCGCCTCGGGTATGGATGTGTGTGATGTCCTTAGGTTAGTTAGGTTTAAGTAGTGCTAAGTTCTAGGGGACTGATGACCAAAGTGTTAAGTCCCTTAGTGCTCAGAGTCATTTGAACCATTTGAACAAAACAAGCAGTCTTGCATATGCATATGACATAGTTGTGATGGCAGATTCGATTGAAAGTTTGCAGAATAATATTTCAGAGCCAGATCAGAAAAGTAAGGACTATGATATGAAGATTAGCATCTCCAAAACGAAAGTAATGTCAGTGGGAAAGAGATATAAACGGATTGTGTGCCAAATAGGAGGAACAAAGTTAGAACTGGTGGACGGTTTCAAGTACTTAGGATGCATATTCCCACAGGATGGCAACATAGTGAAAGAACTGGAAACGAGGTGAGGCAACGCTAATGCAGTGAGCTCTCAGCTGTGATCTACTCTCTTCTGCAAGAACGAAGTCAGTACCAAGACTAAGTTATCTGTGCACCGTTCAATCTTTCGACCAACTTTGTTGTATGGGAGCGAAAGCTGGGTGGATTCAGGTTACCTTATCAACAAAGTTGAGGTTACGGATATGAAAGTAGCTAGGATGATTGCAGGTACTAGTAGATAGGAACAATACCAGGAGGGTGTCCACAATGAGGAAATCAAAGAAAAACTGGGAATGAACTCTATAGATGTAGCAGTAAGGCGAACAGGCTTTGATGGTGGGGGTCGTGTTACACGCATGTAGAAGAAATGTTACCCAAGAAACTCTTTGGTTAAGCAGCAAAGGGTAGGAGGAGTCGGGGCAGACTAAGGAGAAGGTACCTGGATTCGGTTAAGAATGATTTTCAAGTAATAGGTTTAACATCAGAAGAGGCACCAATGTTAGCACTGAATAGGGGATCATGGAGGAATTTTATAAGGGGGCTATGCTCCACACTGAACGCCGAAAGGCATAATCAGTCTTAAATGATGATGATGACTGAAACGGAACAATGAATGAGAATTATAGTAAACCTTATAATTGTGTAATTATCTGGTGTAGTCACATTTTTTCCGCTTCTTACGCCCTACCATCCGGGGGCAAATAATTTTTTGCATTCGTTTCAGTTTTGTTACATAGGATACCCTCGGAGAGAAAGTTAATATTCAGTGATGTGAATGGAATGGTCATCAAAAGCAAAACAATCTACTAAATGAAGGTCGTGAACTGCGTGTCTTAAGAGCTGTGAGCTCTTGTTCAGTAAAAGAGATGCGTTTCATTGTAGTGAAAATGAACAAGTGTTCATACTCTTACGGAACATGCTTTACAGCCCATCATTACATCATTACCGGAAATTCTATTCTCGTGTCGGTCCAAACTACCACCTATCAAAATATGGACCGCAAAGAACTTTCAATCTAAGAGATTTGTTTCACAGCATCGAAGATGAAGTACTTACAGTCTTAAGGGTGGCTTTTAGGGCTCATGTTCAGTACACATTTTGCGTCGAAATACTGTCCCTGTGATATTCCTGAATATTGATCATTGCTGCTGGGACATCCTGTGCCAGATCTAGTGAAACATCCTTAACGTTAATGGCAGTTAGCGGTCTTCCTTCCATCCTTTTCGATACGAGATTTTTACAGTCTCGATATTTTATAGTGCATTCAGTACCTTACATAAATTTGTATATTCGTTTTAATATTCATTCCTAGATTGGAAGATGTCTGTACAACATGGCTTAAATCGGTATTACGAAAATATGAATATAACGGTGTCAGGAAGTTTTAACAGAATTAGTTCTCAGTAGGGGCTATTATGAAGCTGAGTGCTGTGTGAATTACGTATTTGTGAGGCATAGCTGTCTTCGCAGAGCGAATTCTAGAAAGTGTCCATTGTGAATCCTCAAGGAGTAGTACAGCTTCTTATTTATTTTACGTTCAAAAAAGTGAGTTGGGGATTGGCTGTGTTCTGACTCCTCAAGTACCGACAATTTCAAAGGACAAAATGCAAAATATCACATGAAAGACTTGCGGCATTTGTGCCTCGTCACGGGAGCAGAAGACGTATTGCCGTCTGCTGTTGCTTTCGGAATTACTATATTCTCCGCATCCTATTTAGACTCTCGTTCATTATATCTTTTATGTTGGCAATTTCTGCATATGGAAATTCAGTTCTTCTACTCGCCTCCACGTGGAGACTTCAACCCTGTTTTGCATTCTTCACGGCCCAGTGACCTAAAGAAGTCAGTGGAGCGGTAATTTTCGGACACACTATTATTCCGCGAGTTGTGCGATACGCCTTCGTAGGTTGCAGTGTCCAATGTACCGAGGCAGAAAACTGATTACGATTAGCTCTAGCTTTATGTGTAAGCGTCTACTGCGAATTTTATGAGTATGTGGGTCATCTCTCATCTAGTGTTAGTAAGTGTTCTGAGGAAATACTTATTCGGTGGGCGGAGTAGATTACCATGCCACAACGAATCCTATTGTGGGCTGCATTGATTACGTATTTTCAGTATTGCTCGGAGTGTCTTTCTCATGGCAAAACTCCATTGCCCCCCTTTAAGCAGCCAACGCAGATTAAGCTAACTCACTGTGTTACCTGCTTCGACTGGGCCAAAGTGATATTTACTGTTAAGTAAGATAGCTTTATTATTTATCACGTAGTATGTTAATTCTTTTTATTTACATTTCAGTGTATCGTCTGGTTTTGCTAATAGTGAGCGAACTCGACGAATATTGCCTGTGACTTAAAAACATCTCTGAAAGTACCTTCATGTTGTATGTAGCACCCGACAATGCCGCTGGGAAGTAAGTATTGTTAAAGTGTTCGTTATGTGAAAGGTACTTTAAATCTTGTATCTTTTCGGTCATAAAAAGAAAAGCATTCGTTGTGACACATGTAGTCCTGGAAATACGACTTTGCCTGTCACACAGTAAATTATTCGTGGCTGTTCCTTGAATTTCATTGGGCAAGTCTTGGTAGTTTTACCGAGCGAAATGGCGCAGTGGCTAGCACACTGGACTCGCATTCGGGAGGACGACGGTTCAATCCTGCGTCCGGCCTTACTGATTTAGGTTTTCCGTGTTTTCCCTAAATCGCTCCAGGCAAATTCCGAGATGGTTCTTTTGAAAGGGCAAGGCCGACTTCCTTCCCCGTCCTTCCCTAACCCGATGAGACCGACGACACACTGTCTCGTCTCCTACCCCAAAACTACCCAACACTCTTGCTAGTTTCTCAAATAACGACACTTAGATGCTGACTGTATTCCTTTATTGCCTCATAATGCATCACTGCAAGTGCCAAATATCATTTACTACCTTGCTTCGTGTCGTCGATTTCCATTGTGGCGATACCTGTAAGACACCGCTAGCCCACGCCTCTCGCGGTGTGCGTTTAACCCCATTTAAATGACGCGCCAAGCGCGCGCCCAGCGGCTGTACGATTAATTAAATAATCGGCGTGCTAATCACAGTTAAAATCTCTGGTCCAGAGGGACGTGAAGAGGCTGTGGTCCAGAGAGAGAGTAGAGTCAGTCGAGTCTTGTTCAGTCTTAAGAGTCAGTCGAGCTAGAAAGTGTCTTGTGAAACGATCATTCTGTGGATAATATTAGTGTGATGATTTCTTTTATATGTGTTGTGTTGTCTTCTTCGATGAGTAAAAAAAAAAAAAAAAATATAGGTAAAATAAATTTTTGTGATGTCCATCAATAAGTTCATTCCAGTAAAAATAGAACCACTTCCCTTCACCTTTATTCACTCTTTTTTCTTTCTTTCCTTTCAACAACAACTAAAAACAAAAAATTACCACCCTCCCTTTTTTTTTTTAATTCCGGACATCACACCATGAAATTGTTCGTCCTTTCTGTGTTGTTTCGCCTGCCGCGGTGGTCTCGCGGTTCTAGGCGCTCAGTCCGGAACAGCACGACTGCTACGGTCGCAGGTTCGAATCCTGACTCGGGCATGGATGTGTGTGATGTCCTTAGGTTAGTTACGTTTAAGTAGTTCTAAGTTCTAGGGGACTGATGACCTAAGATGTTAAGTCCCATAGTGTTCAGAGCCACTTTTTTGGGTTGTTTCATTCCGTACTATGCGGTAGGATTTGAATGAACTCTACTTCTCGTACGTTCTGTAATAATATCGCAGTTTTCTTCACTTCTATCTTCTCATAGAGATTTCCCTCAGACTCCGTTTGTAGCGTTGATCTTTCTTATTCTGTTTTCCTCTTTCGGCTTCTCATTGCAGTTTTGTGGAGACTGTAAAAACACTATCTTACGTTTTGCTATTTTAGTGACAAAGATTCCTTTATTATTTGCCGTGAAAGAGTACTCAAAAAATGGTTCAAATGGCTCTGAGCACTTTGGGACTCAACTACTGTGATCATTAGTCCCCTAGAACTTAGAACTACTTAAACCTAACTAACCTAAGGACATCAAACACATCCATGTCCGAGGCAGGATTCGAACCTGCGACCGTAGCAGTCGCACGGTTCCGGACTGCGCGCCTAGAACCGCGAGACCACCGCGGCCGGCGAAAGAGTACTGTTACATGTACACCGAGCTATGTACATTTATGAGGATTGAACTTGTAAAAGATAGCATTTTCTGTTTCCGGTTCCAGAACATTTGCAGGACTTTTGAAAATTTACTAGAACCTTCTCTCTTATTAGCACACTGAGTTCCATCTCATATACCATCGAAGATCTAAAACTGTAGAACACAGCACAGTTGCAAAAGATTGTAGAATTATTTAAACATTCTGCCTTACTCACAAGCCTTCCTTATTGTTTCGCGTTTATCGTGTATAACTCCGTCACTCAAAATATTTTAAAACACACTGTCTTCTCGTAAGAAAAGGTAGAATGAAATAGATTCCATCTGGTGTTGTTTTCCCGTTCAGAACGAACGTTATCGTATTTCTCTGTTTGGACTCGACATCCACAAATATTAATTACTGAAACTACTGTCGCATTGAGGCGCAGAAATATTAATTTATTTATAAATACAACAGTCAGTGACCCTTACTATTTGTTTACGACTTTTCTAACATTTGAACTACAAATGATGTGTCATACGTTCTTTTGGACTAATTGCAAAATATTTGCAATAGTTTTGGAACATGTCAGTCGTCGATGAGAATTAAATTATTGTCACCCTTCTTTCTAAGGCTTTCTGCGTCTCACAAGAAAAAAAGTGTGAGAACATAATTTTGTGTAATTTCAGTGTATCGAACGTATCGTGTAGAAATGATGAATGAACGAACAAAACCCCCTCATAGGAAACTTATCTTTTAGTCTCGACTAAGCTTGGATCATTCGGTTATTGATCCTTAAGCATTACATAGTTGAAAGTAATACAGTGAGATTTATATATTGGAGGAACTAGTTCTATACTGTTACAGACCCGATTCTTTTAGTATTGGCTAAAAACAGTCTTGGTTGCAATTATATTTTTTTTTTATTTTTCAACGACGCGTTTCGCCTTATTTAGGCATCCTCAGGTTATCTTTTCTACATGGACGCAAGAGATGCCAAGATCTGCATAACGCGTTCCCTATCACAGGAGCGAGTAACACAGTAACATAGGGGCTCAGGTAGACTACCTGAAACGCGTCGTTGAAAAATAAAAAAAATTAAATTGCAACTAAGACTGTTTCTAAGCAATAATGTTAAGCACTGGTTTCCTGTATGCCACATATGGATTATACGAATTTCTACGATTCTTTTAACTTGGTTTAGTATACGATGCTCCTCCATGCGATCGAAAATGAGATCTAGCTTTACCGAACATCATTTGCAAAGGAGCAAATAGCAATTAATTCACATAATTCACACCTATCAGTGTTTAGATATTTCACTGGAACATCACAGTAGCGCGATTTTGCTTTGTGACACAGACAGATGTCTGCTGGAAGATAGAATATCCATGGGGTAGACAACCGCAATAACGTAACTCAGGTAGTCCACAGCAGTCATCCCAGATGAATACCTCTTAGTGGTAAGCCCGCAGCTCGTGGTCTAGTGGATAGCGACACTACCTTTGGATCAGGAGGTCCTGGGTTCGATTCCCAGCCGGGTTGGGGATTTTCTCTGAGTGTTTGTGTTGTCCTCGTCATTCCATCATGATTGAGTGGAAGTGGCTAGATTATACTTTTGCACATATTATGTATTTGTACAGGCGCTGATGACCGTGCAGTTAAGCGCCCCACAAACTAATCACCATCATCACCTCATTGATGAATACTGCCTCCAATCGGCTAAAGTGCGTGGGGCGATGCATGTTCCTGCTAGGAGTTTGCCTGGCTGAATGCGTACCAATACACGACCATCAACCTCGAATAAAACGAATCGTCAATTATATGACAGGTTTTCCAGTGATGTTCTTGATGACTCTGTAGTCACAGAAGCGTACCTGACGATATACCTGTGGCCACTAGGTAATATCTTTTTATGACTTGGTGAAACTAACATCGTACGGAATTCCACCCGCGTCAGGTGGTTAAAATCCCACGAGCTTTCGACGGAGCTCTCCTCGGTCATTGTCAAACGGTGAGACTGACTGCTGTGTCACGGTGGCCGCGTCGTTATATAGCCGCAATGCTGGCTGTGACGTCACTGATGCTTCCTTCCTCGCCATATATGGTAATGTTTTCATTCCGCTTCCTTCGCACCCGTTTTAACATCGAGATGGCTGGGTGCCAGGCTGTGCTGAGCTGCAAACCTCCGTCTTGTTGCTGGTGTTTTAGAGGTTTTTATTTAAATAGCTTCTTTTATGACGCTATCCCAATACCCCTTCGTCTTCTTAACGACAGATGTCTCGTCGAATAGAATTCGGTGTCCATTTTCTAAGGCGTGTTCAGCCACGGCTGATTTTTCTGGCTAGCGTGTTCCATACGGCGTTGCTCCAGCGTACGTTACTGTTTGGTCAACGTAGTAACACCCACACTGACATGGTATCTTGTACACTCCAGGCGTTTTATGTCCTAGAGCGTCCTTCACAGGGCTCATGACGTGACGAATTTTTTCCGGAGGCCTGTACACCGATGAAATGTTATCTCTTCAGGAGCCGGCTAATCTTTCCCGACACTGTACACAGAAGAAAGCAAGAAACTTGTGTTTCTGCCCTTCTGTGGTACAGTGTCGGGAAAGATTAGCCGGCTCCTGAAGAGATATAACATTTCATCGATGTTCAGGCCCCCAGCAACAATTCGTCACCTCATGAGGGCTGTGTTTCTAGGGATTAGAGCTTCTGGATTGTATAAGAAAGCATGTCAGTGTGGCTGTTATTACGTGGTGGTGGTGGTGGTGGTGGTGGTGGTGGTGGTTAGTGTTTAACGTCCCGTCGAAAACGAGGTAATTAGGGACGGAGCACAAGCTCGGGGTTAGGGAAGGATTGGGAAGGAAATCGGCCGTGCCCTTTCAAAGGAACCATCCCGGCATTTGCCTGAAGCGATTTAAGGATATCACGGAAAACCTAAATCAGGATGGCTGGAGACGGGATTGAACCGTTGTCCTCCCGAATGCGAGTCCAGTATACTAACCACTGCGCCACCTCGCTCGGTGGCTGTTACTACGTCGGCCAAACATTACGCAAGGTGGAGCAACGCCGCGGAACACGAGAGGTGCTTACGCATACGCTATGCAGGAAAATCAGCCGTGGCAGAACACGCCTTAGAAAATGGACACCGAATTCTATTGGACGAAACATGTGTTGTTATGGAGACGAAGGGCTTTAGGGGTAGCGTCATAAAAGAAGCTATTGAAATAAAAACCTCTGAAAACACCATCAACAAGGACGGAGGTTTGCAGTTCAGGAGAACCTGGGACCCGTCTATCGCGATGTTAAAACGGGCACGACGGATTCGGAATGAAAACATTACCATATATGGCGAGGAAGAGAGCACCAGCAGTGTGTCTAGACAGGGTGTTACAAAAAGGAACGATCAAACTTTCAAGAAACATTCCTCACACACAAAGAAAATATGTTATGTGGACATGTGTCCGGAAACGCTTACTTTCCATGTTAGAGCTCATTTAATTACTTCACTTCAAATCACATTAATTATGGAATGGAAACACACAACAACAGAACGTACCAGCGTGACTTCAAACACTTCGTTACAGGAAATGTTCAAAATGTCCTCCGTTTGCGAGGATACATGCATCCACCCTCCGTCGCATGGAACCGCTTATGCGCTGATGCAGCCATGGAAACTGACGTATTGTATGACAGCTGTCCACAATACTAGCACGTAGAGTTTCTATATTTGGTACCGGAGTTGCGTAGACAAGAGCTTTCAAATGCCCCCATAAATGAAAGTCAAGAGGGTTGAGGTCAGGACAGCGTGGAGGCCATGGAATTGGTCCTCCTCTACCAATCCAGCGGTCACCGAATCTGTTGTTGAGAAGCGTACGAACACGTCGATTGGAATGTGCAGGAGTTCCATCCTGCATGAACCACATGTTGTGTCGTACTTGTAGAGGCACATGTTCTAGCAGCACAGGTAGAGTATCCCGTATGAAATCATGATAACGTATCCCATTGAGCGTAGGTGGAAGAACATACTGACGAAATAAAAGGAGCTCTAACATGCAAATTAAGCCTTTCCAGACACATGTCCACATAACATATTTTCTTTATTTTTGAGTGAGGAATGTTTCCTGAAAGTTTGGCCGTACCTTTTTGTAACACCCTGTATAACGACGCGGCTACAGCGACACATCTGTCAGTGTTACCGCATGACAATGGCCGGGGAGAACTCGGTCGTAAATTTGTGGGATTTTAATCACCTGACGCGGCTGGAAGCCAGAGAACAATTTTTTATTAATTCATATCGCTGAAACCATGCTTTCATACATAAAATCGTCTGGTTTGACTGTGAGTTTTTTAATTGCTATGGTGACAGTGGAGTGGAACTGCTACATCGGAAATATCACTTCACTTTAGTAGAAGAATTATAAAAATATTTACTTAACTTTTTACAATGCATTGCCACTAGATTTTGTTGAATATTTCCAACTGTTTTTGCACATTAAAGCATCACTTGAAGCACACATTTACTAAACTCATCTCTTAAATTACAAAGAACACAGTTAAACTTCATGACCTGAAACATGCTGGTGCTTTACTTCAAACGATGTTATTTCCCTAATCGTTGATCACTAACTGGAACTGAACCTTCGTCTGCTGTGCTGCACATAGGCTTCCGTGCAGTGGCTCTGCGACGCTGGCAGGGAGGGCGAACCTTTGCCAGCGCCCCCTTTCTTAATTGCGGAATAGTGTAAGACATCGTTGTCTGGTTTGGTGTACATGCGAGGTGCCGTCTTTTTCGCGGCGCCGTGATCTTTGGACGATACTATAACTCTGGGGTCGTCTGCTGCAGAGCCACATGTTCTGCAACGAGTGGTGGACTCTGTGGTGCAAAACAGTTGCGCCTGCATCACCATTGTTTTTCATCAAATCTGTCGCAATTCACTGCCAACCCTGGGTTTCAGAGTGGGTGAGGACATCACAATTCCTTCTCGCTTACTCGTCCTTTAATCACTTTCGACAGATTCTGACGTCGGTAGCACTCGACGAGACGATCTGGGACGCCGTTTCAGACATGCTTGTTTCCAGGCTGCGGCCTGCTGCGGTTTAGTCTTTTTCAAAGCCGTTTACGTCACTAAATTTCCCATTTTCGGCACGTATGGTCGTTAGAACACTCCCCATTCACCGGCTGAAGTGGCCGTGCGGTTCTAGGCGCTGCAGTCTGGAACCGTGAGACCGCTACGGTCGCAGGTTCGAATCCTGCCTCGGGCATGGATGTGTGTGATGTCCTTAGGTTAGTTACGTTTAACTAGTCTACGTTCTAGGGGACTAATGACCTTGAGTCCCATAGTGCTCAGAGCCATTTGTACCATTTGAACTCTTTTGCGCTTATTGCTTCCTTTACTGCGTCACGTTGTGCCGTACGCCAGTGTTTAATTTCGCCTAATTCCCTCGCATTTGGAATCCCCCTGGCCACAAGAGCGCATGGATCGTTACTGTCGTTGGTGGAGGGTAGACCGGAAGAGAAGGTAGTTAGTGGCTGCGGCGACCTGGAGGGATGGGGAGTGTTACACGGGCGGCGAGGAGCGCAAGCGAGACGGCGTGTTGTTGTGGCCAAGTGTCTGCCGTGGCCCGTTGGCAAGAGTTGTGCCTTTGCTCGCTGAGGGTTTGGCCTGACCGAGTGTTGGTCCCAGCCGTGAATATTGCTCGTCAGAAGCTAGTTCGGCTGGATGCACAGTATTCCGCTTGTCCTCAGCTATTGAAGTGGGAAGCACTTTACGTCCATTGTGGTGTAAGGTTTGTGTCCGGTCTGACCTCTGCAAATACTGGACGCGGTGGCTTCTACTGGATGATTCCCGTTGGTTTGCGACCACGAATAATCTTCGTTACATCCTTCTCTCGTCTCGCGGCCCTCTCTAAGCAAGCATTTGTCAATAGGCCCTGGATTTTACGAGAAATCACAGTGAGCAGTGAGCATCGGATTAGTGTGCACGTCATTAGGTGTTCGCGTGGTGGGCATTTTGACTCCTTATACTGGTTACCTGTTGATATATATATATATATATATATATATATATATATATATATATATATATATATATATATCTGTGTGTGTGTGTGGTGTAACAGAGAGGTACGGCCAAACGTACAGGAAACATTCCTCAAACACAAAAAACAGAAGATGTTATGTGGACATGTGTCCGGAAACACTTAATTTCCATGTTAGAGCTCATTTTAGTTTCGTCAGTACGTACTCGATTCACCGCCATGATTTCATACGGGATACTCTACCTGTGCAGCTAGAACATGTGCCTTTACAAGTACGACACAACATGTGGTTCATGCACGATGGAGCTCCTGCAAATTACAGTCGAAGTGTTCGTACGTTTCTCAACAACAGATTCGCTGACCGATGGGATTCGTAGAGGCGGACCAATTCCATGGCCTCCACGCTCTCATGACCTCAACCTTCTTGACTTACATTTATGGGGGCATTTGAAAGCTCTTGTCTACGGAACCCCGGTACCAAATGTAGAGACTCTTCGTGCTCGTACTGTGGACGGCTATGATACAATACCCCATTCTCCAGGGCTGCATCAGCACATCAGGGATTCCATGCGACGGAGGGTAGATGCATGGATCTTTTCTAACGAAGGACATTTTCAACATTTACTGTAACAAAGTGTTTGAAGACATTCTGGTACGTTCTGTTGCTATGTGTTTCCATTCCATGATTAATGTGATTTGAAGAGAAGTAATAAGATGAGCTCTAACATGGAAAGTAAGCGATTCCGAACACATGTCCACAAAACATATTTTCTTTGTTTTTATGTGTGAGGTGTGTTTCCTGAAAGTTTGGCCATGCCTTTTTGTAACACCCTGCATATATAAATGTGTCATTGAGAAAGTTTTTTCCTGGCGCTACTTGAGTTCAATTCTGTTAATGTGTGTGGGTTGGTTTCTGTCACTATTCCATACTGATTTTAGAATCTAAGGGTATACAAAGCAGATGTAATTCTCCTGTTTTACAAATTGTACTTTATGGTCAGTGAAAATTGTTTAATGTATCGACCTTACTTCTCAGTATGTCTATAGTTACATCTTGCCTACTATCACGAGCTCCAGTTGTTTACTTAATTTTTGCATAAAAAAGCTAAAGGAATGGTTTATACCTCAGTAGTAAAGACAAATTTTCCTGCATAATGTTCCTGCATTTGTAGTATGTATAATTGTTACTAAATAATTAACGAGTTGTCTCTGTGTTACAGGATAGGTGATTGTATCTCTTATAAACTGTGTTCTTGTTAAAGGTGCCTCTGCACCATGATCGAAATTTTTAATGAAGGTCTCTAGTACTTTGGTAGCGGCAACTGCCGTCCTATGTTATCAGAAAAGGAGGAATTGCTACTGGCGTTTCCGCTGCTACCACCTCTATCATCATAAATCTGAACCACATTTGTCAGTGATTTTGGCTATTTCGAATTTGAATCATATGTTTTGCTGCTTGTAGTGTAAATGTATTTTTACTTCATTTAATATTCTTTACTCAAAGGAAGTGATGTTATACTGTTGCCGTTGACATTTTTGCTATCAGTTGTGTTATTAAAATTTAGTCTTGCCAGTTCTGGAGGCAATTTGTTAATGTTATTTTTGGATTTTGCATTAAAATAATAAATTCATTTCTGTTTTTAGAAACGTTAATAAATTCATAATGGCTCACTACTTTTTCACTCAAAACCAGGTCCATACTGCATTTCACACGTGACCACAACAGCACGAGGCGATATTCGGTGTCAAAATGGGCAGTGTTTTGGCACAACTGCGTATCTCCCCAAGTGCACTGTTGAGATACTCACAATTTAACTGCTTCTTAATAAAAACTCAGTTTTTTGATTATTATCGCACGATCAGCGCCATATGATGAGCTGTTTGTAGATCCCTGGATGAATCATAATACAGAAAACTAAAATTTACTTAAGAGTGAGAATATGGGCTCGGTGTAGCAATGTCGACGACAAGAAAGATACAGTCCGTCTGGATAACTGGGAAATAAATTCCACACAAATGTTTCAGATGGATCGTTTTCCACGAAAACTTTTGTTTTGGCGCCAAATCAGTTGATCTCATCACCTATATTGCTATTTTTAAATGCTTCGTGTTTTCACAAGTGTTATTGCGTGACATCCATGCGTAATCAGAGTTATGGTTCTCAGGCCTTGTACGTTAGGCCAGCCAGGATGGGCGAGCGGTTCCATGCGCTACAGTCTGGAACCGCGCGACCACTACGGTCGCAGATTCTAATCCTACCTCGGGCATGGATGTGTGTTATGTCCTTAGGTTAGTTAGGTTTAAGTAGTTCAAAGTTCTAGGGGACTGATGACCTCAGAAGTTAAGTCCCATAGTGCTCAGAGCCTTTTGGATCTTGTACGTTAGGAGTTTTTCTTAGTTTAAATGAGGACAGGTGGTGGGGTTGTTTTTGGTGAAGGAAACCAGACAACGAGGTCATCGGTCTCATCGGATAAGGGAAGGACGGGGAAGGAAGTCGGCCGTGCCCTTTGAAAGGAACCATCCCGGCATTTGCCTGGAGCGATTTAGGGAAATTATGGAAAACATAAATCAGGATGGCAGGACGCGTGATTGAACCGTCGTCCTCCCGAATACAAGTCCAGTGTCTAACCACTGCGCCACCTTGCTGGGTGTGTACGTTAGGAGATGCTTTCATCAGTTACACATGAATCTACGGTCGATCTTTAATTGCACAGTGCTTCAGGTTTTACAGCACCATAGCCGTCCGCGGTGGTCTCGCGGTTCTAGGCGCGCAGTCTGGAACCGTGCGACTGCTACGGTCGCAGCTTCGAATCCTGCCTCGGGCACGGATGTGTGTGATGTCCTTAGGTTAGTTGAGTCCCATAGTGCTCAGAGCCATTTGAACCATTTTACAGCACCATACTTCCTTATGTTGCCCACATCTGTTTTCCACGTCGCCAAAAATCTTTTGTTCTAGTTTCAGCGATGTTTTATTTTTAGTATGTGGATTGATTGTTCCTATAATGAAAAGTACTTTTTAGAAAAGTCTTACTTAAGGGATCAAATACAACACGTGAAAAATCCCAAATTTCAGTTTCTCATTTATTTACTGTAGTGCCAGTATGTACCTTCCGTGACTTTTTTATATTATTGGGCGAATGATTTATACATTTATTCTAACACACAACATGTTTCTGTATAACCCTGCTGAAAAGCAGGTAATTTGTGACGATGAGAAATCCATGTAGATGCGTGGTGTATTTTGTAGGAAGACCCAGTGGTGCTATCGTGGAAACGCTCTTCATTAATTTTACACTCACTCCCAACAGTCTCCCCGTTGGCTACCTCCAACTTCCAAATTCCATCTACGCGGGTACCTGCGATTCACACATTACATTGTGCTCGTTGTCCTTATATGCTAAAACTGAATGGTGCTGCTGTCATATTTCGTCAGCTTCAAGAATCCACGTACTGTCTGGACTTTACGTTAATGCACTATTTTCACTGTGCTCATCTGTGTAGCCAAAATATTTATATCTTTGTTTGTTTCTCTACACATGTAACTTGCCATTATAAGGTCAAACAAATCGCCTTACAAAACCTATACTCTTGTTGTTGTTGTTGTCTTCAGTCCTGAGACTGGTTTCATGCAGCTCTCCATGCTACTCTATCCTGTGCAAGCTGCTTCATCTCCCTGTACCTACTGCAACCTAAATCCTTCTGAATCTGCTTAGTGTACTCATCTCTCGGTCTCCCTCTACGATTTTTACCCTCCACGCTGCCCTCCAATGCTAAATTTGTGATCCCTTGATGCCTCAAAACATGTCCTACCAACCGATCCCTTCTTCTAGTCAAGTTGTGCCACAAACATCTCTTCTCCCCAATCCTATTCAATACCTCCTCATTAGTTACGTGATCTATCCACCTTATCTTCAGTATTCTTCTGTAACACCACATTTCGAAAGCTTCTATTCTCTTCTTGTCCAAACTAGTTATCGTCCATGTTTGACTTCCATATATGGCTACACTCCAAACAAATACTTTCAGAAACGACTTCTTGATACATAAATCTGTATTCCATGTTAACAAATTTCTCTTCTTCAGAAATGCTTTCCTTGCCATTGCCAGTCTACATTTTATATCCTCTCTACTTCGACCATCATCAGTTATTTCACTTCCTAAATAGCAAAACTCCTTTATTACTTTAAGTGTCTCATTTCCTAATCTAATTCCCTCAGCATCACCCGATATAATTTGACTACATTTCATTATCCTCGTTTTGCTTTTGTTGATGTTCATCTTATATCCTCCTTTCAAGACACTGTCCATTCCGTTCAACTGCTCTTCCAAGTCCTTTGCCGACTCTGACAGAATTACAATGTCATCGGCGAACCTCAAAGCTTTTACTTCTTCTCCATGAATTTTAATACCTACTCCAAATTTTTCTTTTGTTTCCTTTACTGCTTGCTCAATATACAGATTGAATAACATCGGGGAGAGGCTACAACCCTGTCTCACTCCTTTCCCAACCACTGCTTCCCTTCCATGCCCCTCGACTCTTATGACTGCCATCTGGTTTCTGTACAAATTGTAAATAGCCTTTCGCTCCCTGTATTTTACCCCTGCCACCTTTAGAATTTGGAAGAGAGTATTCCAGTCATCACTGTCAAAAGCCTTCTTTAAGTCTACAAATGCTAGAAACCTAGGTTTGCCTTTTCTTAATCTTTCTTCTAAGGTAAGTCGTAAGGTCAATATTGCCTCACGTGTTCCAACATTTCTACGGAATCCCAACTGATTCTCCCCGAGGTCCGCATCTACCAGTTTTTCCATTCGTCTGTAAAGAATTCGCGTTAGTATTTTGCAGCTGTGACTTATTGAACTGATAGTTCGGTAATTTTCACATCTGTCAGCACCTGCTTTGTTTGGGATTGGAATTACTATATTCTCCTTGAAGTCTGAGGGTATTTCGCCTGTCTCATACATCTTGCTCACCAGCTGGTAGAGTTTTGTCATGACTGGCTCTCCCAAGGCCGTCAGTAGTTCTAATGGAATGTTGTCTACTCCGGGGGCCTTGTTTCGACTCAGGTCTTTCAGTGCTCTGTCAAACTCTTCACGCAGTATCGTAACTCCCATTTCCTCTTCATGTACATCCTCTTCCACTTCCATAATATTGTCCTCGAGTACATCGCCCTTGTATAAACCTTATATATACTCCTTCCACCTTTCTGCCTTCCCTTCTTTGCTTAGAACTGGGTTGCCATCTAAGCTCTAGACATTCACACACGTGGTTCTCTTCTCTCCAACGGGCTCTCTAGTTTTCCTGTAGGCAGTATCTATCTTACCCCTAGTGAGATAAGCTTCTACATCCTTATATTTGTCCTCTAGCCATCCCTGCTTAGCCATTTTGCACTTCCTGTCCATCTAATTTTTGAGACGTTTGTATTCCTTTTTGCCTGCTTCATTTACTGCCTTTTTATATTTTCTCCTTTCATCAATTAAATTCAATATTTCTTCTGTTACCCAAGGATTTCTAGCAGCCCTCGTCTTTTTACCTACTTGATCCTCTGCTGCCTTCCCTATTTCATCCCTCAGAGCTACCCATTCTTCTTCTACTGTATTTCTTTCCCCTATTCCTGTCAATTGTTCCCTTATGCTCTCCCTGAAACTCTGTACAACCTCTGGTTCTTACAGTTTATCCCTGTCCCATCTCCTTAATTTCCCAAAATGTGGGAATACTTATACTATAATTATTTAATAGCTAACTACTACCAGTATTCATTTTTATCACAAGGGGAGGCAGAACTGTACTTCTACTAATGTAATGCTATTCCCGCTCAGTGGCCCGTCGCCGTAATTTAACAAATATTTAGCTTCTACCACGCTGGCACCTTCCCTCCCAGTGACGGTATTCCTTACAAGAAAGTAGGTGGTGGTAGCCGCACAATTCTTCACTGTCGGAAATGACGTACGACTGTCCGCCGGGTGCAGTAAGTGTTTCTAAAGTATGGAACTACAAATCACCCGCTGCTGGAGAATCTCTTAATGGCCCCTCTGAGCTATAGTCCTGCATTTCCCCCACGTTTCTTGCTGCACTGCGGGGGAAGCGAGTTCCTTCCCTTATCTTCTGTCTCATCTCGTTTCCGTGTACGTAAGTGCCATAGCCGTGGCACACGAGTTGTTGCAATCGAAGTCGCGGCTACATCCCCCACTCTTCCCTGGCAGTCACTTGTAAGGAATAGCAGGAAGCACGCAAAGCAGGTGCCGTACGTCAAGTATTCTATTCATAAACAAACAGGATTACATACTTGATTATGAATTGAAATATTATGGATGTTCCTCACAGTCAGAAAATATTGAAACTTCTTACCTATGTTGACGTGAAACGCTACAATTACGAACTATTTTCATTTTACTACTGTTATTACTTTGTTACCGTTTTGGATGTATTGTATCATTAAAATACGTTAAGAATGCAAATTTTCTGACTGTGGGCTAGTGGAGTGAGTGTCAGTGGAGAAATAATTCCGCTCTTTGACCAGGTTGGAACTCAAGTCGCCTCGATTGAATTACATTACTGGCCATAAAAATTGTTACACCAAGAAGAATTGCAGATGATAAATAAGTATTCATTGGACAAACATATTAAACTAGAACAGACATGTGATTACATTTTTACGCAATTAGGGTGCAAAGATCCTGAGATATCAGTATCCTGAACAACTGCCACTGGCCGTAATAACGGCCTTGATACGCCTGGGCATTGAGTCAAAGAGAGCTTCGATGGGGTGTACAGGTACAGCTGCCCATGTAGCATCAATAAGATACCACAGTACATCAAGGGTAGTGAATGGCGTATTGTGACGAGTTAGTTGCTCGGCCACAATTAAGCAGACGTTTTCAATTGGTGATAAATCTGGAGAACGTGCTGGCCAGGGCAGAAGTCAAACATTTTCTGTATCCAGAAAGGCACGTACTGGACCTGCAACACGTGGTCGTGCGTTATCCTGCTGAAATGTAGGGTTTCGCAGGGAGCGAGTCAAGGGTAGAGTGATGGGTCGTAGAACATCTGAAATGTAACGTCCTCTGTTCAAAGTGACGTCAATGCGAACAAGAGGTGACCGAGACGTGTAACCAATGGCACCCCATACCATCACGTCGGGTGATACGCCAGTATGGTGATGACGAATACACGCTTCCAATGTGCGTTTACCCCAATGTCGCCAAACACTGATTCGACCATCATGAGGCTGTAAACAGAACCTGGATTCATCTGAAAATTTGACATTTTACCATTCTTGCACCAAGGTTCATAGTTGAGTATACCATCGCAGGCGCTCCTATCTGTGACGCAGCGTCATGGGTAACTGCAGCCATGGTCTTCGAGCACATTGTCCATGCTGCTGCAAACGTCGTCGAACTTTTCGTGCAGATGGTTGTTGTCTGCAAACGTCCCCATCTGTTGACTTAGGGATCGAGACGTGGCTGCACGATCGGCCAGAAACCTACCTCATGTCAGCACCGGAGCCAACATTGTGTGAATGCTCTAAAAAGCTAATCATCTGCATATCACAGCATCTTCTTCCTGTCGATTAAATTTCGTATCTGTAGCACGTCATCGTCGTGGTGCAGCAATTTTAATGGCCAGTAGTGTACTTTGTCTCCGTATTAGCCTACATTCTTCGTCAGTAAGCAGCGAACTTTTCCCGTCGGGTAGGAATGGCGTTCGTGATTAGCAATCGAAATGTTCTGTCCCGGGTGAAAACGTTATGGTACCGCTTTCCTAGAGGTGCATGCAAACCAAAATAGACAAGCTTCAATAACAATCAACACCTCACCAGACATCAGCAATCGCTATATCTGAGAAGCAGGAATCATGGAAACACTGCCCAAGATGGTTAAATTGAACATTATTTTCCATGACATTTTATCAACAGAAATAATGTGAATTGCTATAACTATACTGAACTTTAAAGTGCATTACAACTCTTGTTTTAACAACTGCAAATATTATGAGAAAATAAAACAGGCGATAATTTAAATTGAAACATTAAAACAAATCCACACAAAGACCAATAATTATACAATTGTTTTCTGTTGATCGGTGACACCTTAATCTTCAGGAACAAGGCCGTACATTCAAAGTGGGAACATAATATTGTGCATCAGACGATCATCAAAACAACAAAATTACTAGAAGCCTTCCTAAGAGACAATCTCCATTCCTTCCGAACTGAATATGCAAATGTAGACGAGATGTGACTAAAATTGAAAGATATAGTAGCAACAACAATTGAGAGATTCATACCTCATAAATTGGTAAGAGATGGAACGGATCCCCCGTGGTACACAAAACAGGTCCAAACGCTGTTGCAGAGGCAACGGAAAAAGCATGCGAAGTTCAGAAGAACGCGAAATCCCGAAGATTGGCTAAAATTTTCAGACGAGTGAAATTTGGCACGGACTTCGATGCGAGATGCCTTTAATAGGTTCCACAACGAAACATTGTCTCGAAATTTGCTAGAAAATCCGAAGAAATTCTGGTCGTATGTAAAGTAAACAAGCGGCAAGACGCAGTCAATATCTTCGCTGCGCAGTGCAGATGGTACTATTACCGAAGATTGTGCCGCTGAAGCGGAGTTATTGAACGCAGTTTTCCGAAATTCCTTCAGCAAGGAAGACAAATGGAATATTCCAGAATTTGAAACACGGGCAGCTGCTAGCATAAGTTTCTTAGAAGTAGATACCTTAGGAGTGGCGAAGCAACTCAAATCGCTTGATACGGGCAATTCTTCAGGTCCAGATTGTACACCGATTATGTTCCTTTCAGATTACGCTGATACAATAGCTCCCTACTTAGCACTCATATACAACCTCTCTCTCACCGATACATCTGTACCTACAGATTGGAAAATTGCGCAGCTCGCACCAGTGTTTAAGAAGGGTAGTAGGAGTAATCCATCTAACTACAGACCTATATCATTGACGTCGGTTTCTAGTAGGGTTTAGGAGCATTTACTGTATTCAAACAATTATGAATCACCTCGAAGGAAACGATCTATTGATACGTAATCAGCATGGCTTCAGAAAACATCGCTCTTGTGCAACGGAGCTAGCTCTTTATTCACACGAAGTAATGGCTGCTATCGACAGGAGATCTCAAGTTGAATCCATATTTCTAGATTTCCGGAAAGCTTTTCACACCGTTCCTCACAAGCGACTTCTAATCAAGCTGCATGCCTATGGGGTATCGTCTCAGTTGTGCGACTGGATTCAGGATTTCCTGTCGGGAAGGTCGCAGTTCGTAGTGATAGACGGAAAATCATCGAGTAAAACTGAAGTCATATCAGGTGTTCCCCAGGGAAGCGTCGTGGGACCACTGCTGTTCCTGATCTATATAAATGACCTGGGTGGCAATCTGAGCAGTTCTCTTTGGTTGTTCGCAGATGATGCTGTAATTTACCGCCTAGTAAGGTCATCCGAAGACCAGTATCAGTTGCAAAGCGATTTAGAGAAGGTTGCTGAATGGTGTGGCAGGTGGCAGTTGACGCTAAATCACGAAAAGTATGAGGTGATCCACATGAGTTCCAAAAGAAATGCGTTGGAATTCGATTACTCGATAAATAGTACAATTCTTAAGGCTGTAAATTCAACTGGAAAGACCACATAGATAATATTGTGGGGAAGGCGAGCCAAAGGTTGCGTTTCATTGGCAGTAAACTTAGAAGATGCAACAAGTCCACTAAAGAGACAGCTTACACTACACTCGTTCGTCCTCTGTTACAATATTGCTGCGCGGTGTGGGTTCCTTACCAGGTGGGATTGACGGAGGACATCGAAAAGGTGCAAAAAATGGCAGCTCGTTTTGTATTATCACGTAATAGGGGAGAGAGTGTGGCAGATATGATACGCGAGTTGGGGTGGAAGTCATTAAAGCAAAGACGTTTTTCGTCGCGGCGAGATCTATTTACGAAATTTCAGTCGCCAACTTTCTGTTCAGAATGCGAAAATATTTTGTTGAGCCCAACCTACATAGGTAGGAATGATCATCAAAATAAAATACGAGAAATCAGAGCTCGAACACAAAAGTTTAGGTGTTTGTTTTTCCCGCGCGCTGTTAGGGAGTGGAATGGTAGAGAGATTGTATGGTTGTGGTTCGATGAACCCTCTGCCAAGCACTTAAATGTGAATTGTAGAGTAGTCATGTAGATGTAGATGTAGACTGCAGCTACAACTGTTAAAACGCAAGTAAAACCGTAAGACAAAAATAAGAAAGCAATAGTAGTGAATAACGTAACTTTAATAAGGCTGCATCTAACGGTGCGTACACAAGCGTTCATTCTACGCCCAACGTGTTGCATGGTTCCCTTGAAAGGGCGCGGCCTACTTCCTTCCCAGCCCTACCTAATCCGATGGGATCGATTCCCTCATCGTTTGGTTTCCTCAACCAAACCAGTCGACCAACCTACCAACCAATCTGCGTAGAGGAGGTTACCGCCGTCCGGCGCAACCACCGGACCACACACCACCCAACGGATCTGCCGGCTTGGGACAACGGACAGTCCCACTAGGGTCGCCACACAAACGCCGAACCAGAACAGCCAAAAGGAAAACTACAGTAGAACTCTATAACACATACACACTATCAGTTTCAATGCGGATGATAATAAGGATGATTCAAAGGACAGATGAACGCACAGCCAACACCTGCATATACATAAGGGGAAGCCTACAAGAATTTACGAGCCAAAAAGCATCCAGCAAATACATAAATATACGTTTGTATAGATCTCCGCAAATAAGGAGAGCCGGCCGCGGTGGTCTCGCGGTTCTAGGCGCGTAGTCTGGAACCGTGCGACTGCTACGGTCGCAGGTTCGAATCCTGCCTCGGGCATGGATGTGTGTGATGTCCTTAGGTTAGTTAGGTTTAAGTAGTTCTAAGTTCTAGAGGACTGATAGCCACAGCAGTTGAGTCCCATAGTGCTCAGAGCCAAATAAGGAGAAAACTGTTTTGAACTGCTGCACTAATAAGGGAATGTTAACTTCCTTACATTTATTTTAAAAGCTATCCATCAGAGTATCGATAAACACACACAAGCAACTTTTAGACAGTAGGGATAATTTTAAATCTCCTTGAAAGAATTGAGGAGAAACAATCGTATCACAGTTTCTCATAGCAGGTCTACTAAAAATATGTTAGCTTACAACATGAAATATTCCCCTACGTCAAACCGGGTACGGGCCACTTTTTGATGATCGATAACATTAGCATTAACACTGAGACGTTTAGCCACTACTGCATAACCAAAGCGAGAAGCCTGGCAAAACAGGTAACAAGTGAGCTTAAATGCTAATCGTTTTCTAACAGTCAGTACTGCCAAAAACCAGAGCTAGCTGCAATACAATACCAGCGAGCTGTTGTGTTCGGGCCGAGCGGTTCTAGGCGCTACAGTCTGGAACCGCGCAACCTCCACGGTCTCAGGTTCGAATCCTGCATCGGGCATGGATATGTGTGATGTCCTTAGGTTAGTTAGTTATACGTAGTTCTAAGTTCTTTTTTTGTGGCCGGAAACATTCAGTCAATCTCCCGAGTTAAAGCTTTACGTCCGCAGCTGATAACGGCAGAAAACCATTTCGCGTGGAGTTAGCAATCCCCGACGAGTCGAGCACAACTGCCCATCCTCCAGCATAAGGCGGCCATTTAACGCCACATAGCTGCAGCTCGGGTCCGGGAAGCCAGCAGGCTTCCGCCTTCGGCATCCAACGGCCGACAATTCCCTACACTCTTTCCACGCTATCTTCTACAAACCCGCTCACAGCCCACCGTACAAGCTCTCCCTCCTCACTCTTAACCTCTCCGACCTCAAACCAAATCCCGATAGGGAGACAAGACCGTGAAGATAGGACAACACCAAAGATTAAAAAAGAAAGAAACTCGACGGCAAAATGCAGTGCCGCACCAACTCATCTGGTTCAAACGCCGCCATCGCCTAAATTCTGAATCAAAATCCGCATTGGCGACCGAAGACTTTCGACATAAGAAGTCGCTCTCATTTTGACAACGGCGCTGTCAAAGAGGCCTGAGGGGCGGACCGAGTTTCAGGGCACTCTGTTCCCCGTAGGGTGGGAAACAGCCGGTAAAGACAGAAGAACCACAAATGGTCAACGGCGTTAGAATGCAGAACGCAATGGAAACCGTTGCGTTAAAAACACATAAAGCGTATCCTCAGGACATGTGGCCTGTGCTTGAGAAAGTGGCTTAACGATCTCTGCGTTGGCAAAAGATTTGAGGTACCCCATTCGGATCTCTGGGAGGGGACTGCAACGGAGGAAGTGACCATAAGAAAATCAATGAATAATCAATGAAAGGATACTGACCTACGAATCGGGGCGTGAAATGTGAGAAGCTTGAAGGTGGTAGGGAAGCTTGAAAATCTGAAAGCTAAATGCAAAGTCTGAGTCTAGATATGTGAAGTGAAATGTAACGAAGAGAAGTTTTTCTGGTCAGATGGGTGAACGATAATATAAACAGTAGCAGAAAATGGCATAATGAGATTAGCATTCGTTTTGAATAGGTTGGCAGGGCAGAGAGTGAGTTACTGTAAACAGTTCAGTGATAAAGTTGTTCTCATCAGAATCAGCAACAAATCAACGCCGACAAAGATAGTTCAGGTATACATGCCGACTTTGCAAGCTGAAAGTGTATGAGAATACTGAACTGAGTACGTAAAGGGAGATGAAAATCTAGTAGTCATGGGAATGTAAAGCGATTGAAGGTGAAAGATTAGGTGAAAATATTACGGGAGAATATGGCGTTTATACTAGGAATGCGAGACAAAGTACACTGATCGTGTTCTGTAATAAATGTCAGGTAGTAATTGTGAATACTCTGCTCAAGAATCACAAGAGGAGGAGGTATACTTGGAGAAGGTCAGGAGATACAGGAAGATTTCAGTTAGATTACATCATGGTCAGACAGAGATTCAGAAATCAGATACTTGACTGTGAGGCGTCTGCAGGAGCAGATATAGACTCAGCTCACCATGCAGATTAGGCTGAAGTTTAAGAGATTAGACAGGAAGAATCAATACGCAGAGAAGAAAGATGTAGAAGTACTAAGAAATGAAAAGACATACTTGAAGTTCTCTAAGGTTATAGATATTACAGTAAGGAATAGCTTAGTAGGAACTGAAATTGAAGAGGAATGGGAATCTTTAAAAAGGGAAATCACAGAAGTTGGAAAGAAAAATATAGGTACAAAGAAGGAACTGCGAAGAAACAATGGGTAACATAATAACTACTTCAGTTAATTAATGAAACAAAGTTGTACAAAACTGTAGAGTGCACTTCAGAAATACAGAAATACGAGTTACTGAGGAATGAAATAAGCAGGAAGTGCAGGGAAATTAACACGTAACGGCTACATGAAAAATGTGAGGATATCGAAAAGGAAATGAAACACGGAAAGATTGATCAACATATAGGAAAGTCAAAAATACCTTAGGTGAAATTAAAGGCAAGGGTGGTAACATTAAGAGTACAATGGAATGTTAAATGCAGAGGAGAGAACGGATAGGTGGAAAGAGTACATTGAAAGCATCTGTGAAGGGAAACTTTTGTCTGATGCGATGCAAGAAGAAACATGAGTGAATTTGGAAGAGACATGGGGTCCAATATTAGAGCAAGAATTTAAAACAGTTTTGAAAGGCTTAAAATAAACTAAGGCAGAAGAAATAGTTAACATTCCATCAAGTTTTCTAAGATCTTTGGGGAAAGTTGCAACAAAACGACTATTCACGTTGGTGTGTATAATGCATGAATCTGGCGATATACCATCTGACTTTCGGGAAAACACCATCCATACAATACTGTAGAGTGCATGAGCCGAGAAACAAGACAGTTATCACACAATGGTTGGCAGCTCATGCATCCAAGTTGCTGACGAGGCTAATATACGGAAGAATGGAAAAGAAGACTGAGGATGTGTTGCAAGACGATCAGTTAGGTTTTAGGAAGAGTAAAGGCACCAGAGAGTGTAATTCTGAAATTGTGATTGATAATGGAAGCAAGACTGGAGAAAAATGAAGACACTTTCATAGGATCTGTCGACCTACAAGAAGCATCCATTAATGTAAAATGGTACAAGATGTTGAAATTCGGAGGGAAATAGGAGTAAGCTGTAGGGAAAGAGGATATTATGCAACATTCACAAGAGCAAAGAAGGAAAAATAAGAATGGAAAACCAAGGACGAAGTGATCTGAATAAAAAGGGTGTAAGACAGGCATGTAGTCCTTCGGACCTACTTTGCATCTGTACGTCAAAGAAGTAATGACGGAAAGAAAAGAGAGTTTCAGGAGTGGAAATGAAATTCAAGATGAAAGGACATCAAAGGTAAGATTCGCTAAAGACATTGATATCCTCAGTGAAAGTGAAGAAGAATTACATAATCTGCTGAATGAAATGAACAAGCTGATGAGTACAGATATAGATTGAGAGTAAGTCGAACAAATACGGAAGTAATCAAAATTAGCCGAAATGAGAGGGGCGAGAAACTTAACATCACGACTGATGGCCATGAAGTAGATAAAGTTAGAGAATTCTGCTACCTAGGCGGCAAAATAACCAAGGACGGAAGGAATAAAGAGGACGGAAAAAGCGCAGACTAGCACTGGCAAAGAGAAATCTACCAGTGTCAGGCGCTCCTTAATTTCAGGAAGAAATTTCTGAGAATATACTTTTGAGGCACAGAGAAATATAGACTGTGGGAAAACTGGAACAGAAGAGAATCGAAGCATTAGAGATGTGGTGCTGAAGACGAGTGTTGAGAAATGGGTGGACTGGTAAGTGAACGACTGAGGAAGATCTGCACAGTTGGTAGCCCTGCGCCTGCTACACGGACGTCTGAGTCACAGCTCTTGTACAAGATAAGTAATTTAAGTAGTAATAAACTGTTTTTTAACACTTTAAACTAATTTATTACGTTAATTATAGTGATCTGCAAGCATACCATTAAAGGTTTTTGTCTTACTCGCGTATTTTCACACTAATCACGTAAAGTTCATTTTGTTTACATATCGCGGCCAGGCCGAACTTTTGAGTTTTCAGATTAAACTTCATACCGCAATCTTAAGTGCATTTACTGATAGTTTAGTGTGCTAAATACGTTTGCTGCCCCTTTATATCTGTAGAGTATCGTCATCTCTTAAGTAATTTCCAGTAAAAAACTTCTGAACCACTGTTTACATAGTCGCGAGTAGGCCTAATTTTTCGTACACGTATTTTCATTGTTTTTCGGTAACTTAATTGTCTTTCTGTCACTAAAATAGATTTGTACCATGAGTGTAAAGTGCCTGACGTGCCGTAGGATCGTTAGCTCCGGGGTCTGGTGTGATGGATGTAGTAACTTTTTTCATTGGGGCGACTGTAGTGGCGTGGGAATTGGGAAAATGAGCGAGACTCATCAGAGGTTCTGTAGGCTATGCAGTAGAGATAGGAAGATTGTGGAACAGGAGGGGAAAACTGCTGCCCTTCAGGCTGAGTTAGATGAGGCTAGGCGAGAACTGGGCAGGTTAAGGGGGGAGAAGGGTAAACAGGGGTGGGAAGTGGCAACAGGCATGAGGAACAGGCCAAGAAATTCTTCTGACCGCTTTGTTATTAATGTACAAAATAGGTTTGACCTGTTGCCTCTGTCAGAAACTGATGAGCCTCTCACAGAAGTAGATGTACACAGGGCTCAACAAGCTTTCAGCAGCAAATTGATTAAGAATGTAGGGAAGTCTGCAAAGAGAAAGAATGTCTTGTTGCTAGGTAGTTCGCATGCTAGGGGTGTGGGCCAACTTCTGCAGGATGAATTAGGGTTGGATTACCAGGTCACAAGTTTTTTCAAACCTAGTGCTGAACTTGGGCAGGTTACAGAGGATTTAGGTTCACTATGTAAAGGTTTTACTAAGGAAGACACCGTGGTTATTGTGGGTGGGCCGGGCAACAGTATTGACAGAGATCCGGGGTACAGCATAAAGTGTGACCTGGCAAAGATTGCATCGGCATCGAATCATACCAGTGTTGGGTTTGTGTCGGTTCTGGAGCGCCACGACCGACCTCATTTGACCTCTTCTGTCAGGAGAGTTAATTTGGAGTTGGAACGGCTACTTGGATCTGGTGCAGGGTCACACATTGGTGTGGTTCCTGTTGATTCACTCTGTAGGTGGGACTATACTAGACATGGCCTACACCTCAACAGGAAAGGGAAGGGTAAACTGGCTGGGCTGATAGCAGGAAATTTAAAGGGGGGAGGAACTACATCTCATGGTGGAAACTCTTTTTTAGTGTAAGATCAGTGTCCAGTGGAAAACTCAGCCAGGCAAGTACTAAAGATGTTAAAAAAGTTCAACATACTCACAAAAGTAAAGTGAAAAATAATGTTAGTATATTTCATCAAAATATTGGGGGATTGAAGAATAAAAGTACTAAAGATGTTAAAAAAGTTCAAGATACTCACAAAAGTAAAGTGAAAAATACTGTTAGTATATTTCATCAAAATATTGGGGGCTTGAAGAATAAAATTGATGAGCTTCTGCTTTGTTTAGAAGATATAGAAACCAAGAATGTAATAGATATACTATGCCTGTCTGAGCATCACATTGTCACTGATATGCAAAAGGTTAGCATCAATGGGTACAAATTAGCTGCACATGTAAGTAGAGATAATATGATAAGAGGAGGAGTTGCCATATATGTCAAAAGCTTCCACAGTGCAAAAAATTTAGAAACTAAAATTTTTTGTGTAGAGCAACATATGGAAGCATGTGCCACTGAACTTAAACTAAAGGATGGCACTTTCATAATTGTAACAGTGTATAGGTCCCCCTCAGGGAATTTCCAGCTATTTCTGGAAAACTTGGATGCTTTGTTGTGCTATCTGTCAGACAGGGGGAAGCAAATTATCATTTGTGGGGATTTCAATGTTGATTCCCTGAAAGAGTGTAATAGGAAGAATGACCTTTTAGTATTACTCAGTTCTTTCAATTTGAGCTCCGTCATTGATTTTCCTACTCGGATAACAAAGAACAGCAGTACATTGATAGATAACTTTTTTATAGACCAAGATAAGTTTAGGGACATAAATGCTTATCCTGTTGAGAATGGTCTTTCAGATCATAGTGCACAGCTTGTTACAGTACATGACATAGCTCCATGCAGTATAATAAATCAGACTTTCAAAGCAGTGCGTTCAATTAACAATTTAAATATTGCAAACTTTAGGGAAAGCCTACAGCAGCTAGACTGGGATGAAGTGTATAAGGAACCCGATGCAAACTTGAAATATAACTTATTTCACAATACATTTTTAAGGGTATTTGAAAATTGTTTTCCCAAGAAAATAGTTAAACATAATTCCAAGAAAACATATAAAAAACCTTGCCTAACTAAAGGAATAAGAATATCTTGCAACCGCAAAAGAGAACTGTATCTAACAGCAAGATGGAGTACTGACCCCGAAATTGTTCAATATTATAAAAACTATTGTGCGGTACTAAGAAAAGTTATTAAAAAGTCCAGAAGCATGTGTATCATGTCTGAGATCAGTAACTCTGATAATAAAATTAAAGCAATTTGGAATATTATTGAAAGGGAAACAGGGCAACCAAGAGCACAGGAAGACTTTAGTGCAATAAAATTGAATGACAAGTGCACTAACAAACAATCAGAAATTGAAAATATTTTGAATAATCATTTTTTAAATGTTGTGGAGAAAATAGGATCTAGATCTTCACTAGAAGAGGCAAGGCTATTAATAGAAGAGGCCATACCTGCACAGTTTGAAACAGCTGTAATTCCACCAACCTCTCACTCTGAAATCAGTAAAATAATAAACTCACTGAAAAGTAAAAGCTCTTACAGAATTGATGGCATTTCCAGCAAAGTACTTAAAGCTTGTTCCCCACAGATAAGTAGAATTCTCAGCCACGTATGTAATAGCTCTTTGGAGCAGGGTGTTTTCCCTGATAGACTGAAATATGCCATTGTAAAACCATTGCATAAAAAGGGGGATATGTCGGATGTCAACAACTACCGCCCAATCTCTCTTCTGACAGCTCTATCAAAATTTTTTGAGAAAGTAATGTATTCAAGAGTAGCCTCCCATATTTGTAAAAATAAAGTACTAACAAAATGTCAGTTTGGTTTTCAGAAAGGCTTTTCAACAGAAAATGCTATATATGCTTTCACTGATCAAATATTAAATGCTCTGAATAACCGGACATCACCCATTGGTATTTTTTGTGATCTCTCAAAGGCCTTTGATTGTGTAAATCATGGAATTCTTTTAGATAAGCTAAATCATTATGGTTTGAGTGGGGCAGTGCACAAATGGTTTAATTCATACTTAACTGGAAGAATGCAGAAAGTTGAAATAAGTGGTTCGTGTAATGTTAAAACAGCTGATTCCTCAAACTGGGGTGCTATCAAGCACGGGGTCCCACAGGGTTCGGTCTTAGGTCCTTTACTGTTCTTGATATACATTAATGACTTACCATTCCACATTGATGAAGATGCAAAGTTAGTTCTTTTTGCTGATGATACAAGTATAGTAATAACATCCAAAAACCAAGAACTAAGTGATGTAATTGTAAATGATGTTTTTCACAAAATTATTAAGTGGTTCTCAGCAAACGGACTCTCTTTAAATTTTGATAAAACACAGTATATACAGTTCCGTACAGTAAATGGCACAACTCCAGTAATAAATATAGAATTTGAACAGAAGTCTGTAGCTAAGGTAGAATTTTCAAAATTTTTAGGTGTGTCCATTGATGAGAGGTTAAACTGGAAGCAACACATTGATGGTCTGCTGAAACGTCTGAGTTCAGCTACGTATGCTATTAGGGTTATTGCAAATTTTGGTGATAAGAATCTCAGTAAATTAGCTTACTATGCCTACTTTCATTCACTGCTTTCGTATGGCATCATATTCTGGGGTAATTCATCGTTGAGTAGAAAAGTATTCATTGCACAAAAACGTGTAATCAGAATAATTGCTGGAGCCCACCCACGGTCATCCTGCAGACATCTATTTAAGGATCTAGGGATACTCACAGTAACCTCACAGTATATATATTCCCTTATGAAATTTGTTGATAATAATCCAACCCAATTCAAAAGTAATAGCAGTGTGCATACCTATAACACCAGGAGAAAGGATGATCTTCACTATGCAGGGTTAAATCTGACTTTGGCACAGAAAGGGGTAAATTATGCTGCCACAAAAGTCTTTGGGCACCTACCAAACAGCATCAAAAGCCTGACAGATAGCCAACTAACATTTAAAAATAAATTAAAAGAATTTCTAGATGACAACTCCTTCTACTCATTGGCTGAATTTTTAGATATAAAGTAAGTAAAAAAAAAAAACTTAATCATTAGTGTCATGCAATATTTTGTGTAATGTAATTTCTTGTACAGACATCTTTTATTAACCTGACACGTTCCACATCATTACAAAGTGTCGTATTCATGATCTATGGAACAAGTATTAATCTAATCTAATCTAACAGTGACGGAGAGATTGAGATATGTCGGAAAGACTGAGAAGAAGAAGGGTAGGATGATATGACATCTGTTAAGACATCAGGGTATAACTTCCGTGGTGTTAGAAGGAGCTGCAGAGTGTAAAGCTGCAGAGGCAGACTGAGACTGGAATGAATCCTGAAAATAATTGAGGAAGTAGTGTGCAAGTGCTACTTCAAGATGTAAATGCTGGCACAAGAGAAGAATGCGTGGCGGGCAACATCAAGCTAGTCGGAAGACCGATGATTCAAAACGTGAATGTACGAAGTTACTTCAGTTTCCTGATCAACGATCTCCATAGTTGCAGTGATGCTCCTTTAAGCTTCATGACAGATATCTGCCCACATACCTGTCCATATTGTCTATTACTCCATACATAAGGATTCAGAAATGAACGGATTTTAAATTCAAACCATACACTGAAGTAATAAAAGTCATGTAATACCTTTAATATCGTTTAGGACATCCTTTTTCCTGGAGTAGTGAAGGAACAAACTACCATGAACTCAATAGGTCGCTCGAAGTCCCTTGCTCAAATATAAAGTCATACAGCCTCTACAGCCGTCGATAATTCCGAGAGTGTTTCCGGAACCGGATTTTGCTCACGAAATAACCTCTCTATTATGTCCCGTGAATGTTCGATGGAATTCATGTCGGGCAATTAGCGTGACAAAAGGGGTTCATTCGAACCGTCCAGAATGTTCCTCAAACCAGTCGCGGACAACTTTGGTCCCGTGATATGGCTCAATGTCATACACGCAACTGACGTCCATGAATGCCTGAAAATGGTCCCCAAGTAGCCGAACATAGACGTTTTCAGTGAATGGTCGGTTCAGATGGATCAGTCTATGTAAAACATACCATACCATTACTGAGCCGTGTCAACTGTCTGCTTACATAGCCTTTTAAAGCCAAATCTCGCAGCACTGTCGTAATGGACACCTGGGCTGTACAAACCACATTGATCTCTGCGGTTATTTCTCGTAGTATGTATGACTGCTAACACTGAAAACTACACGAAAACACCGCTTGTCACAGTCGTTAAATGAAAGCCTTGAACCGCTGCGTTAGAAGTGGTGAGAGGTAATTCCTGAAATTTGATATTTCCGGCACGCGTTGACGCTGTGTATGGATCTCGGAACATAGAATTCGCTAATGATATTCGAAATGGAATATCGTATGCGTTTAGCTTCTGCTACCACTTCGCGTTGAATGTTGTTAATTCATATCGTTCGCCGATAATCACGTCTGAAACCTGTTCACGTGAATCATCTAAGGACAAATGTCAGCTCCTTAGATGCTTTGCGGTTTTACCTTGTGTACGCGATACTATTTCCATTGGTACGAGAATACGTGCGTATCGCTACCCCATGATATTTGTCACCTCAGTGGAATTCCTACCTATATCTGTTCCTACTTTATAATGGTTTTCATAGCACAAGTTTGGCACTCTGTATGAAATAAAATCATCTGTGTAAAAGTAGAAGAAAGGGTTAGGTTTGATACAACCTAACAAGGATATAAATTAATGAGAGTACACAATCAACATGACCCAGCGAAAGACTTGGTAACAATCTGAACCTCGTTTCTTTCTTTTAAATAATATATTACCGGAATTTATAACCATCATACAGCTGATTAATACACTCATCAATAAACGTTTTCCCAGAACTCCAGAAGGTAGACGTTTACTGTGGATGTTGTATCACAGACACAGTGCCTCTGAATGTTCAGAGATGTCACCAAACTCGTCCAAAGATGTAAACAACCATGCATGAGCATCGCCTATTAGACGGAGGGGGTCCGACAGCCGATCAGTTCCGTTCATTCCACCAGTAAGGATGGTATCGGCTCGTGCTATATGTAGTTCAACAATACATAGATGGTCATTACCGATGTTAGACCATGTCCGCATTCTTACTTTAAGTCAGGAAGGGCTCTCAACAAGAGAAGTGTCCAGGTGTCTCAGAGTGAACTAAGGCGATGTTGTTTGGACATGGAGGATTTACAGAGAGATAGGAACTCAGGCCGCCCAAGGGCTACTACTGAAGTGGATAGCCGCTACCTACGGATTATGGCTCGGAGGAACGCTGACAGCAACGACACCATGTTGAATAATGCTTTTCGTGCAGCCACAGGACATCGTGTTACGACTTGGCCGCTGTGGAATAGGGTACATGATGCGCAACTTCACTCCCGACGTCCATGGCGAGGTGCATCTTTGCAACCACGACACCGTACAGCGCGGTACAGATGGGCCCAACAACATGCCGAGTGGACAGCTCAGGATTGGTGTCACGTTCTCTTCACCGATCAGTGTCGCGTATGACGTCTTTGGAGGCAACCCGGTCGGGCTGAACGCCTTAGACACACAGTCCAGCGAGTGGAGCAAGGTGGCGGTTCCCTGCTGTTTTGGGGTGGCATTATGAGGCGCCAACGCACGCCATTGGTGGTCATGAAAGGCCCCGTGACGGCTGCACGATACGTGAATGACATCTTCCGGCTGACAGTTCAACCATATCGGCAGGATATTAACGAAGTACTCGTCTTCTTGGACGGCAATTCGCGCCCCCATCGTGCACAATTTGTGAATGACTTCCTTCACGATAACGACCCTGTCGAACATGTCTGGGGTAGAATGAAAAGTCTATTTATGAACGACGTGACCCACGAGCCATTCTGACGGATCTTCGCCGAATCGCCGTTGAGGAGTGGGACAATCTGGATCAACACTGCCTTGATGAACTTGTGGATAGTATGCCACGACGATTACAGGCATGCATCATTGCAAGAGGACGTGCTACTGGGTATTAGAGGTACAAGTGTGTACAGCAATCTGGACCACCACCTCTGAACGTCTCGCTGTATGGTGGTACAACATGCAATGTGTGGTTTTCATGACCAATAAAATGGGCGGAAATGATGTTTACGTTGATCTCTATTCCAATTTTCTGTACAGGTTCCGGAACTCTTGGAATCGAGGTGATGCAAAATATTTTTTGATTTGTGAATATTACAAATATTCGTGTTATTTCTTTTGACGATAAACCATCTAGCTGCGCAAGAATTACATTTTACTTTATTAGAGCTGTTAAAAATTAAAAATGTTTACATACATTGAGAATCCAAAGTCTGGGTTTTGTTCCAAGATGATTACAAAAGCAGTTTACTAATACTGTTTTCGTGCTTCAATAATTTCAGGCACAACAGTGTACTCGAAAAGGTTCCTTAGACTACAATCAATAAAGTATGGAGAACTAGGCCTTGTTTGAGGCCACGCTGCAAGTTGGAAAACGGCACATTACAATCCGAGGTAGAACTCGTGGGCCCGATCCGCGGCGACAGTGTAAGGTATTAACATTGGCTCAACTAAACATACATAAAACCTTCCTTAAATGAAGCAGAGATACAAAGTAGATCATTGGCGCGTCATAAAAGACAATGTACTCAAGGTTAGGGCACAATCAGAAAAGATAAATTTAACAGTATGGAGACACAAAAGGTAATCTAAAAGAAAGGGCTTCATTAAAGATAATCAAACGTGCCAAAAAATGCAAAGTTCCTTTCATGGTGCTACTAACCAGCTATCGGTTACCTCTACCTTGAATAATGCCTTCGCTGGAAAATTTAATTTAATCATCCCAACTTCAGTATGTCACAAGACTTACTCAAACAGGTATTAAGTAACACTTGACAAGTATCACTCAGCAATTGTTATCACTACCATACCTAACGTATAAAACATAACAAAGACCTCAAGACAACTTAAAAGAAATTAAACACCAGTAACACTAAATATACTTAACCTAAAATGATCTCCATACGTTATTTGCCTTTTTAGTGTAAGAGGGATTGGGCTTATTATATTCAGTAGTTCGTCTACGTGGGAGAGGTTCGAGCAAAAGTGACGAAATTTCAGAAATAGATATTACCAAAACAGGACTGCAAAACGGATGACGGACAATTGACCACAAAGAAGTCAATAAAACAGAAACCGGCGCTACATCTACATCTACATTCATACTCCGCAAGCCACCCAACGGTGTGTGGCGGAGGGCACTTTACGTGCCACTGTCATTACCTCCCTTTTCTGTTCCAGTCACGTATGGTTCGCGGGAAGAACGACTGTCTGAAAGACTCCGTGGGCGCTCGAATCACTCTAATTTTACATTCGTGATCTCCACGGGAGGTATAAGTAGGGGGAAGCAGTATATTCGATACCTGATCCAGAAACGCACCCTCTCGAAACCTGACGAGCAAGCTACACCGCGATGCAGAGTGCCTCTCTTGCAGAGTCTGCTACATGAGTTTGCTAAACATCTCCGTAACGCTATCACGGTTACCAAATAACCATGTGACGAAATGCGCCGCTCTTCTTTGAATCTTCTCTATCTCCTTCGTTGTGCAAAATTTCCCCCCCCCCCCCCCCCTTCCGGCCGAACCGAGCGTCACAGTTTCGGTTCAAATGGCTCTGAGCACTATGCGACTTAACTTCTGAGGTCATCAGTCGTCTAGAAAATAGAACTAATAAAACCTAACTAACCTAAGGACATCACAAACATGCATGCCCGAGGCAGGATTCGAGGCTGCGACCGTACCGGTTGCTCGGCTCCCGACTGTAGCGCCTAGAACCGCACGGCCACTCCTGCCGGCGCGTCACAGAAATGTCATAGAATGCTCACCAATGATATACATGTGGCAGACATTTATTACAAATTACTGAAAATGGTACGAAAATAAAAGGAAGTGAAACACGTATTGCTCAAAAGCAAATATCATTTTATTAAGTTGTGCAGATGAACCAAATCTCCAACAAGAAAATAATGTCATACATAGTTCTTTGGTTTTCCCATGTAGTTAATGTCAATTCGTTTCAGACAAAATTTAACTTCATCCCTGAAAATTATCTTTTTCCTTGAGTTCTACAATGTCATATTCACTTACATTAGGAAGCAAAATCTTTTCACGTATTTCAACGATGGAAACTTACATTTGATTAATGTAATGAATGGACTTGTTTTTCACTTTTGTCATGTGGAAATAACTATCTCGTCTTGTTAGTAAGGGAAAGACATACCGGATGATCAAAAAGTCAGTATAAATTTGGAATCTTAATAAACCACCGAATAATGTAAATAGTGAGGTAAAAATTGACACACATGCTTGGAATGACATGGGGTTTTATTACAACCAAAATTAAAACAAAGTATTGCTACACGCATGAAAGATCTTTAGCGCGCGTCGTTGGGTGATGATCGTGTGCTCAGCCGCCACTTTCGTCATGCTTGGCCTCCCAGGTCCCCAGACCTCAGTGCGAGCGTTTATTGGCTTTGGGGTTAATTGAAGTCGCAAGTGTATCGTGATCGACCGACATCTCTAGGGATGCTGAAAGACATTCCTGTTGAGGAATGATGGTGGACATATTGATCATTTCCTGTAAAGAACATCATCTTTGCTTGTCTTACTTTGTTATGCTAATTATGGCTATTCTGATCAGATGAAGCGCCATCTGTCGGACATTTTTTGAACGTTTGTATTTTTCGTTTCTAATAAAACCCCATGTCATTCCAAGCCTGTGTGTCAATTTGTACCTCTCTATCCACATTATTCCGTGATTTATTCAGTTTTCAAATTTATACTGACTTTTTGATCACCCGGTTTATCAACGTGAACACCATTTCCGCTCTTTTTATTGCTCAGGAACACTGCACATTGGAAGTTGCACCACCACACAACGAGACATTAAGACTGCGGTACACACCGGTACCTCTAACAGCCAGTAGCACGTCCTCTTGCATTGATACATAATTGTATTCGTCGTGGCATACTATCCACAAGTTAATCAAGGCACTGTCGGTCCAGATTGTCTCACTCCTGGACGGCGATTCGGCGTAGATTTCTCGGAGTGGTTTGTGGGTCACGTCGTCCATAAACAGCCCTTTTCAAGCTATCTGAGGCATAGACTGATAGGGTCTATGTCTGGAGAACATGCTGGCCACTAAAGTCGAGCGACGTCGTTATCCTGAAGGAAGTCATTCACAAGATGTGCACGATGGGGACGCGAATTGTCGTCCATGAAGACGAATGCTTCGCCAGTATGCTGCCGATATGGTTGCACTATCGGTCGGAGGAAGGCATTCACGTATTTTTCAGCCGTTACGGCGCCTACATTGACCACAAGCGGCGTACATCGGTCCCACATAATGCCAACCCGAAACAGCAGGGACCCTGCACCATGCTGTACTATCTGGACAGTGTGTCTAAGGCGTTCATCCCGACCGGTTAGCCTCTGAACACGTCTCTGTTTGTCTGGTTGAAGGCATATGAGATACTCATCGGTGAAAAGAACGTGACGCCAATCCTTAGCGGTCCAAAAATGGTTCAAATGGCTCTGAGCACTATGGGACTCAACATCTGAGGTCATCAGTCCCCTAGACTTAGTACTACTTAAATCGAAGGACATCACACACATCCATGCCCGAGGCAGGATTCGAACCTGCTACCGTAGCAGCAGCGCGGTTCCGAACTGGAGCCCCTAGATTAGCGGTCCATTCTGGATGTTGTTGGACCCATATGTACCGCGCTGCATGTTGTCGTGGTAGCAAAGATGGACCTCGCCATGGACGTCGGTAGTGACGTTGCATATCTATCAGCATATTGCGCTCAGTTTGAGACGTAATACGATGTCCTGTGGATGCATGAAAAGCATTATTCCAAATCTTGGCGTTGCTGTCAGTTTCCTCTGAGCCATAATGTGTAGGCAGCGGCTATCCACTGCAGTAGTAGCCCTTGGGCGGCCTGAGCGAGGCATGTCATCGACAGTTCCTGTCCCTCTGTATTTCCTCCATGTCCGAACAACATCGCTTTGGTTCACTGCGAGACGCCTGGACACTTGTCTTGTTGAGAGCCCCTCCTGGCACGAAGTAAGAATTCGGATGCGACCGAACCGCGGTGTTGATCGTCCAGCACGCGCCGTTATCCTCCTTCCTGGCAGAATGACTGGACCTGATCGCCTGTCGGACACACTCCGTCTAATAGACGCCGATCGTGTACCGTTGTTTAGATCTTTGGGCAGGTGTAGTGACATCTCTGAACAGTCAAAGGGACTGTATCTGAGACACAACTATAAAACAGTGACTTAATAGAGCTGCGTGGTTAGCGGTAGTAGTCAATGTAGGTCAGGGCAATACTGTCGCAGTTCGAATGATGATTATTCTTCCTGTTTTACTGTCACTGTTAATACAACTCTTGTGAACGTTACGCTAAAGCTAATTACTTTGAAATTTCCATCCGAACTTCACCCTTACAAGTTCAGTACATCTACGTCTGGCTTCCGTATGCATACTTCGTAAGCTACCGTTCGGTGCATGATGTAGGGTTCCCTGTACCATTCGCTTATAGAGCGAGAGGAAAACAATTATCTTAATGTCTCCGTATGAGTCCTAATTTCTATAAAACAAATATCTCAAGGATCGCTCTAGCAAGCAGGCACACAAAAATCTGCTTTAAAAATCATTTTCCTTGTGACGTGAATAAAACCGATGCTTCCCGTCGGTACAGGACGTCACATGAAAGACTGTCAGTGGGCTGACTCGATATACAAGGTGGAAAAACGAAATTGCAGATATATGCTGAAACACCGAAGGAAACGCGCCTGACGGATTTTAAGAGGGGCACGCTGTATATTGACGGTGATTCAGCTGCTCTGTTGCTATCGTTTTAAGCAATCCGCCATGTTATGCCTGGCTTTCAAAAACCCCTCCCGCGATATTCATATTCTCTCGCTCGCTACGTAAAAGCTATTAATCCTACAGAGAAAAATGGACAGTACATTTTTTGTAGGAATTATACTGTCGTTAAATTTGGTACTGTGATATGTTTTTGCTGGAAACACGCGAATTATGCGAGAAAAATGTTGAAAAGTTACCTTCAATCTCACCTCGAACGCAAACTCATCCCTCACCGTCCGGATTTCTAGTGTGTTGTTTGTCGCACTGCCTCCTACCACTGTACAAAAATTTCCGACTACGCGAAAGTAAAAAAAGTAAGACAACTCTTGTGAACGTTACTCTAAAGCTAATTACGTTGAAATTTCCATCCGAACTTCATCCTTACAAGTTCAGTACATCTACGCCTGGCTTCCGTATACATACTTCGTAAGCTACCGTTCGGTGCATGATGTAGGGTTCCCTGTCCTATTCGCTTATAGAGCGAGAGGAAAACAATTATCTTAATGTCTCCGTATGAGTCCTAATTTCTCGTACCTTATGTTTACGCTCCTTGCGCTAAGTGTATGTTGGCGGCAACAGAATCATTCTGCAATCAGTTTCAAGTTTCAGTGCTCTAAATATTCTCAATAGTGTTCCCCGAATAGATAGTTGCCGTCTATTCAAAAAAAATTGTTCAAATGGCTCTGAACACTACGGGACTTAACATCTATGGTCATCAGTCCCCTAGAACTGCTTAAACCTAACTAAGCTAAGGACATCACACAACACCCAGTCATCACGAGGCAGAGAAAACCCGGGAACCCGGGCGCGGGAAGCGATAACGCTACCGCACGAGCCGTGTATTCAGGGATGTCCAAAATATCTGCGTGATGTTTAAACCTACCGTTAAGAAATCTAGCAGCCCGCCTCTGAACTACTTCAGCATCTTCCTTTAATCCCACGTTGTGCGTATCCCAAACTCTCATTCAGTGCTCGAGAATAGGTCGCACTAGTGTCCTGTATGCATTCTTCTCTAAAAATGAACCACACTTTCCCAAAATTCTCCCAATAAATCTAAGTCGACCATTTCTCTTCCCTAATACAATCCTCAGATGTTCGTTACATTTCATATTCCCTGACAAAGTTACGTCCAGATTTTTAAACAACGTGACTGTGTCATGCAGGGACCTACTAAATCTCTATCCAGAGACGACAGGTTTGTTTTTTCTACTCATCAACATTAACTTACATATTTCTCCATTTAGAGCCAACTGCAATTCATCACGACAACCAGAAATTTTGCGTAAGTCATGTTGTATCCTCCTACTCAACTTCGACACCTTTCCCTACGACACAGCATCACCTACAAACTGTCGCAGATTGCTGCCCATCCTGTCGACCAGATAATTTACATACACAGAAACCAACAGCGGTCCTACCACATTTTCCTGGAGCAATCCTAACGGTACCTTTGTCTCTGATAAACACTCGCCGTCGAGGTCTGGGTTCTATTACGTCTTCGAGCTACTCGGATATGTGTGTAGTGAGAAATCCTGAGAATACAACGATGTAATTGTTTATTTTACATTGTTAAAATTAACAAAATTGATACATGGAATTTACACAAAAGTCAATTTTACAATTTGTAAGTACTCGACTAAGGCGGTTCCGTAATTAGAGCAGTCAGTGGAGACCGAGAAAGATGGTATGTGGAAAATAATTCGTGAACCGCCGATTTTTGTGCAGTGGTAGGAGGGTGTGCCGTGAACAACATACTGGAATACTGACAGATGGAGGCTGAGTGTGTGAGTAGCGCTGCATTTGAAGCTCACTTCTGTACTTTTATCTTTAATAACTCGAAAATTACAGCTTCTAGCGAAAACTTTTCCCGATACAAAATCTAACTACATTACATTCGCAACAGAAAAGGACCAATTCATTTTCTCTGTGGGACTAATAAATCGCGCATAGCGAGCTAGAGCATATGATAACCTCTCATGTGATTTATGAAAACCAGATATAACAATATGGGTTGCATTATACGACAGCAGTATGCTCAACGGAATAAGGGATTGTCAGGAACAATCTGAAAAGCTTGTAAGGGTGCAGTAGGGGAGAAGTGTGTAGAGTTAATTATTAGGAAAAAATTCCCACGCAGCACCATTTCCGAGTCATTTAGCATTGAAGCTGACCGATCAGGTCGTCGCTCTTGTAAATTCAAGCACTTGCTGCTATACACAGACATATGTCAGTCCATGAGTTACCACTTGTCTAAATGCTCATTACCAATTAAAGTGTGCCTTTTTGGTAAGTGAAAAATTTATTTTAGGAAATGAAAAAGAGGGCACGTTTGCGAAAGTGTGTCTGGCAATCTGCTTGACGTTGCGCGCGTAGCGATGCGATTGGTTAACACTATTGCTAATTAAATCGGAATAGGCGCAATGTATCGAATCTCTTTCGTAAGTATTACTTCTCAGCACAGTCTACACCGAGCTTTTCAGACTGTTTCTCACATCCTTCTTGTGTACTACGTCCAGCCGTAGGCGTAACGTCTCTCAAGATCAATCTGCAATGCAGAAATAATTACCTAAGCTATTTGGTTGTGCCTTAAAATGGCGGCACCTCCAGGGGTGTTCATCAGACATCAGACATGGCGGAGATCCAGATCCAGATAGTATCTATGGAACAGATTAGTGAGTGCTGGACTGGAACTGTGGTCAAAATAAGTGATTTTCCAGATTTATCTAGGTAAATGCCAGGCTGTATCGCAGTACCATCTCAGAATTACAACAGATAAACAGTAACAATATGAATACACGCACACCTAAGTTTATCAGATTCACAAATTGTAAAACGTATTCACAGCCACAGATGCCATCCTCATTAAAACAGTCCAGGCTATTGCGCTGTTGTCGACTTAATTCCTCGGTAAAACCTGTCGTCTTGTCTCCAACTCCGGACGATATGATGAGCCTTGTAACTGCGCTTATGTGGGCGCGAGGAAATCTGTTGAATGGGAGCATTGGGTAATTTAAGACACCATTCACCAATTAAAAGGAAAAGTAGCTTTAATTAACTCTCAGAATTTAAAAGGAATGACAATAACCATTTCGGACCAAAACAAAATTAAAAAAATTCTTTTTAATTTACTGTGAATGGACCCATATTTTAGCAGCATGAAATTACGTGAGAAACCTTTTAACTGTATAAATGAACAGTAGATGTCCTCAATTTCTCGAAGTTATGTACAACAATAACAGAGATTAAGATAAAGCCGCAGTAAAATAAATTGGCAGCATTTAGCAATGAAAACAGTAGATCACGGAGAAAAGTAGCCTCCAAGACTCAAAAAACTAATAAAAAAATCAAAACCGCTTAAACAACTGTAGAATTACAAGAGTATTAAAATGGGAGAGTTATGTAATTGCTCCCTTGGTCGTGACAAGAGGTATGAAAAAAAATACTAATTTGCTAAATACACACAGTCAAGCTACCTAAAATGATGGCTGACCCTCCTAATAATCTGCTATCTTTGCCCAAACAGCAACTTCCTGGTCCAAACTGGCTGGTAGCACTGAAAACCACCTGTGATTGCAAAACTGCCATAACACAGCAATAGTTTAACCTTTATCGAGCCTGTAAATAATAAATGTAAGCTCAGGCGCAACTGCAGTATAGACAGGATACTGATAATTAACATATAATATTTATTAAGTACCTGATTCGATACTAATTAGACTGCTGAATGAGCAGATTTCTAGGAAGTTCATTAAAGCAAACTATGACTATTGTAAATGATCAGATAATACGCATAACAGTAGTGCACTCTAAAAGTTGTTGCCTTAGAGACGAAATAAACAGATGAGAACAACTGCATGTAATAGTTAATTATGTACGCTGTGGGAGCCTGCTAATCACAAACAGGTGATCAAAACAAACATCTCTAGTAATATTAGCGCTTCGAATTAGTTCTAGCGCTAGGAGCAGCTCAGTCATCGAAAAAGGAATAAGTGGCATTCAAATAGCCAAAGGCACATAGCGGCTTGCTAATTTTAAAACCAAATTTGCTTACAGTTTTCAGTCGGCTTTCCTTCACCCAATCGATACACAAACGGCTACTAACACATGCCCAAAAGCGTCAGACAACGGAAGCGACTCTCAGCGGCTCTTTGAAGAAAATATTAAAACACACAAACCTTTTAATATACAGCGTCATTAGAATTAAAATTAAACTTTGAAACCGTTGTAAATATAACACCACTTGTCAGAATGACGTCAAATTGAAAAGGAATATTTTGGTAGAAGGGGGAAAACGTATGGCAGAAGAAAAATAAATAGGTACAAAATGTAGCAATAGATGGCGCTGTGAGGATCATATGTGGTCGACTGAAAATGACAAGCGAATCATACAACAATGGCTAAGGTGTATGTCTGACGTTACACAAACTGTACTACTCAGTGTGCCTGGGTGTAGATGTGTGATACTGTTAGTTCATAAGCCCATCCATCATAGCATGATTATATCACACTGGATAGAAAAAAAATCTGTTTTTAATTGTGCTGAGTCCAAAAAAAGTATAAAATGCATCCCATCGGATTTTACTGTTCTGAATCCAAAAACCACATAAAAAGCGTCGATCAAAATCAAATCTGGTTATAAATTTCGCTGTGACGGCAGCAAGACATGTTCAATACTCTATCTACTGTTTTCTGCAACAAGTTGAAATCGAGAAGCAGCATGTTACACAACTGATCAAAGTGTTTCCGGGATCACGTTGAGACTGTTTTGCGCTTCGCTTGTCTTCATTGCAGCTAAGTTTGCAATCGGAACACTGAACTGAACATATTTCAGATAGCCCCACAGCGGAAAGTCACGCGGATTATGATCAGGTGATAGGGAGGGTCAGGATGTAGGGAAATGGCAGCTGATAATTCTAGCATTTCCGAAATGGCGCTTTGGCAGCTGCTTAACTTTATTAGCAATGTGCGGAGTTGCGAAATCTTGCATGAAAATGATCTCATCCACAGCCACGCTGTTGGAGAGCTGGAATGACGTGATTGCGCAAGAGACACTCATTGCCCTTACCATTGACGGTAAAGGTAACAGGACTGGAGGTACCTGTCTCTTCGAAGAAATATAGCGCTATAATAAATGATGCCTTAAGCCCGCACCACACAGTGACCTTTTCAGGATAGACTGGTACTGGTTGACTGGCGTGTGGATATTCCTGCCGACCGCTGTGGCCGAGTGGTTCTCGTCGCTTCAGTCCAGTACTACGCTACTGCTACGGTCGCAGGGTCGAATTATGCCTTGAGCATGGGTCAGTTTGATGTCCTTAGTTTAGTTAGGTTTAAGTAGTTCTAAGACTAGGAGATTGATGACCTCAGATGTTAAGTCCCATAGTGCTTGGAGGCATTTGAACTTTTTGGATTTTCCGTTGCCCATGGTAGGAAATTCTGTATATTGACATATCGTGTCAGATGGAAGCGGGCTTTGTCTGTCCACAAAATCTTCCACTGCCAATGATTGACCACTTGCATGCGAGCAAGAAATTCTGAACGAAAGGTCACTCTTGCTGGCAGGGTCAACGGAAAGCAACTCGTGCACATGAGTAATTTTGAATGGATAGCAAAGAAGGATGTTTCGCAGGATTTTACGCACCTTGCTCACGGGTATGCCCAGTGTTCAGGCAATCCTCGATGCACTACACGTTTGCACACCATCATTCGTCTCCTTCTGCATTGATGCAGTCACTGCTTCCACTGACGTCGAATCAATTCGTTTCCTCCATCCACCAGGTTGCACACCAAAAGAACCCATATTTTTCAATTTCCAAGTCATTTTCTCCAGACCCATTGCAGTCATCACACCAACGCCTTTTTTCAAATCCTTCAGTGTCCGGAAATTCAGCAGAGCGACGTGTGCGTAGTCATCAATCTTGTAATACAGCTTTACAAGCAGAGGGCGATTCTGCTTTGAGACAGTCAAGGCGAACGTCACAGACGAGAAAGGAGGAAAAGCCATGTACCTGGCGTATTTACACCCACGTCAGTGGGTCGTGCACATGACAGGTGTCTTCATTTACGTATACTGACACATACAGTGCCATCTATTAATCAATTTTCAGTCTATTTTCTTTCTTTTGCCATACGCTTTCCCTTTCTCTGCTAATATTCCGTTGTAATTTGACGTCGTTCAGACTTATCAGATTAAAAAAACCTAACATATGTGTTGAATATTTTTAAAAATTGCACCCAGTAGTATGCGACAAACTTAGTTCTGTCACATTTTGTTAGTGTGGGTTGCATACATTCAGTGGCTACCACACATTCAAGGGCAAAGTTGACTGATTTACGAACTTAAACTTTTGTTCTGTTAACTGGTTTATGATCCCCTGGTGGTTGATTTATGACCCCCTGGCGATAATCCGTCCTTCTGAGTCACCTCCCCCCCCAATTTCTCTGTCCTTCTACCATACCCTATGGGAATCTCCCAACCTCTCCTCCTCCCCCTAACCGGTACAAGAACCATTTTACTAACAAATTAATTGACTAATTAAATAAATCCAACAATTTATTAACTTTTCCTCCTCTGGGAAAATCCTAGCCCACTCCTCCGAACCCTCCTTTTCCCCTACCTTCCCAATTCGGAAATTGATGGGAAATCTTTGTGTCAGGTACATAACAGAAGATGCACTCTTAATTTACAAAGTTAAGTTTTCAGGGCGTTAGACTTTTTATTTGGTGGGAGAAGATCACACTACATGTCCTACCTACGTAATTACAATTATGTAGGTTAGAGGTGTTGTCTTCTTGGAAAATTATTGCTTGAGCGCTCGCTATGAGACACAGCGATCAACTGAGCTAGTGCACAATGCCACAAATAGTGGACGCCCCACCCCATGCCCCCTCCAAACTCGAACTTCATAGAAAAAAATTGGTGTGGAAAGTCTTAATGAGAGGTGGAGAGGAAGGATCTCATGACACAAAATTGCAATCATTGTCAGTAACAGTCATTATTTAACCAGTTTGCAGGAGACAGGACTCCGCCATTTGGACAGAGCTCACGTCTGCACACCCACCCCTGTTTCCCATTATGTAGTAACTGTAAGCACCGAGGAATGGACTGAAGTGTACCATAGCAGCTACTGTTTGGTGTCTCCTGCATGTGTGTCTATCCTCTGGACGCCACCACCAAGGTCAAAAACCGCCCTGTGTCCTGATTACAGACGAATATACTGAATTACCCCCCCCCCCCCCCCGCAATAGGCCACGAAGATAGAGGTTTCAGTCTCCCCTCACAACACTGAAGTACTATTACCTATTGCTGGGAACAATTTCAATATGAAAAATAGACGTAAATAGTCCTTTTGCACTACCCTATCAAATTAATTGGAAATCTGGTAATTTTTGGTAAGTTCTGCGGGACCAAACTGCTGAGGTGATGAGTGCGTAGGCTTACACACTACGTAATCTAATTTACGCTGAGGACAACCAACACACCCATGCCTGAGGGAGGACTCAAACCTCTGATGAGGAGAGCTGTGGGAATCATGGCAAGGCGCCTGAGACCGCATGGCTACCCCATGCGGCTGCAAATTAATTGTTTAACAATTTACAGGAGTCAAATAGATCACTTAGAACTCTCATGACCACGGTACAATAACCCTTCTTTATCATAACATTTGAATATCACAATAAACATATCTGAGGTTTTGTATGCACTGACCTTTCAGAAAACAAGCAACTGCCTTCACTGCAACGATTCCAATAAACATATCAGTGAAAAGTAATGATTATATAGCATCACTGGCTGGGAGGTGCCGTCTGGGGAGCTTAAACTGCCAAGCGCAAGTTTTACTTCATTCGACACCACATTGAGAGACTTACACATTGGTGATGAGGGTGAAATGATGATGAGGACAACACAATACCCAGTCTATGAGCAGAGAAAATTTTCAACCTGGTTAGGAATCGAACCCAGACACCACTTGCATGGGAGGCAAGCATGTACTCCATTTATCTGCCACATATTGGACATAAATTGAGTCTTCAGTTTCATAAGTGCAGTGATTCTAAGTAAATTATATGAGTTTGTGGGGTACACACTTTCGCAATCAGGAAGAGCTCACTATGAGCAGACTGCCACCATCAACCGCCATTGAGGAGAGACCCATACACGTGTCAGCTAAGTAGGCATCCACACATTTGTGATCAGAGGTCAAAGAGACTATCACCAAATAGACAACTGATCAATTTACATGGGCGATTATAATCGTCCTCTAGAAAAACTCATCATATTGAATATTCTCATGGAACACAGACATCTGCTTCTATCGCCATTCACCCATCACACTGGTGACTTCGGTAGCACCCACTGCATCGGGCTGATCAGACAGGTTGGCTCATTCTTTGTACTTAACTGTCCATCTTAGGTCTCTAAAATGATCATCAGCAATGGAAAACGGCTCTTACGAGAAAACTGACAAACGCGCACTAGTGGTGTTTGACATATGAAATTACACGCCATTTTGCACTAACTACGTAAGCAGGACCACCATCAACATTAGGCTTCTAGTACCCCACAAGCTCCTATCATTAAAATGCAATCACTGCAGTTATGAAATTGAAGACTCAATTTATGTCCAAGATATGGCAGAGAAATTGAGTATTTTGCACACATCTTCACTCGTCTAGAGGGGGTGTTGAAATAGTTTTTCCCTCAATGAACATTATTCATCACACACATTGGAAGTCCTCTGGTGACTGTGGCATGAACACATATGCTGTTAACGACTGCAGGTAGATAGCACACTAAGTCACACACAGAACATTCAATTGCATGCAAGTTAAGTACAAGTTAAACAACACAACTGGTTCACCACAAGAAAACAAGAGAAGAAAATGATTAAATGTAAGGTAAATGACCGGAAACTGCATCTCCCTCTCTTTAGAATCCATCATAAGTCTACCATTAAATCATACCTCACTACACTACCTCTCAAACAATCACTCCATCTACTTTATATCATCCCTTAACGCCAATCCATCAATTTTCCAGTAAAGAATGAAAGACAATAGTTTCTCACTCTTACCTCAGTAGAATAGAATGACATTAAAAAACCTTGCAGCTACTGTTCTACAAGGTATTTCTTAGCTGACATTGCATGGCTGTGATTGGTGGAGAATGTAGAGAAGCGCACTGTAAATATAGTTTGTTGGGATTTGAAACATGTAAACAGTGTTGCACTAGGTCAAGAATGCGATCCATTCTGTAGTTGTATATTGCAGTCCCCCAGCTGGTAATACAACGCTGTTTAGTTAAAGATACGTTATAAAAATCTATAAGCTGGTTGCCACTAACTTTGGGCTTGTGCTGAAACATACAAAACGTAACTACCCTACGCTTGGGGATCATCCACGCTAAACGGTCTATTCCAGCCATCTTACAGCTGTCGATGAAAATTGACATTTTCCCTGGTTCCAGGTGCTTCAATGTCAACTTTTTCTCGTATTCTTCTTGTTCTCACATACTCATTCCCGTATACAAAAACTTTCCTGCACCAGCACAATTTGTATTTGTTTCATGATCATTTTTGTTATTTTAACAATTTTAAGTCACTTCTCTCATGTGATCATGACATCACTTTTCGCTGAGTATTCTATAATTGCTTGTAACTTTGGTACATTTGTCAACAGCTAATACAAATGAATTATGTTTCTTGTCAAACTGTATAATATACCACTGTACTCAAATACATCCAGTCACTTGCAAACCACACATTTTACAGTTGCAGTGCATTTACTCCATTTCCTGTATGTCTGTATCTGTGCATGCATCACAGATGGATCCCTTGACCCAGAGTAGACCATTATTAGAGTCCGAGTGTGGATGTGCCATGTGTTATATCCGAAGCATTTTTCGGATTCATATCCACAATAAGCAATGACTGGGATAGGGTTTGAAGGTGGATCGAACATATTTTAAACTAGGAAATGCATTCTATCTCCGAAGGTGAATGCTCCGGAGGGAGAACTGGGTCGTGGGGGCCACTTGTGACACTTGCACCGACACGAACGTACAGAGAACAGAGGAAGTGCACTATAACTGAGTTCAAGTCGATCTGCAAATGGGCTATTTCCTTAAATTTTTCATATTGGAATTGCATCAACTATCTCTTTGTCCCCAGCATTAGTCAATAGATGCACGGTATTCTAAGGAAAAATGAAAACATTCATGACTGTGTTTGGAAACATTGGTTCATACAGACAAACAGGAAATGGGCTCGTGAGAGAGACAGAGACAGAAGCGAGCGTGGAATTTCCCAGTCAATACAATGGCACCACTTCGTGTTTAGTTTTGGCCACAGTAATGAAGAAGGCAAATATCCGGTCCATGGTCGACGATGTATTGTATCATTTCTGTAATTAGAACATTGGCCGGTTTTTAACCTTCATGGTGGCGTCCTGACGATAGCCATGCACTCAGAAGACCCCAAACAATTACTAGTATATAGCACTTCATTCTTTTCCTCAGAATTTACAGTTACTATATCATGAAAAATGGGGTGGGGGGTGTAGATATGAGCTCTACACAAATGGGCAGCCCTGTCTACCACAAACTGATTAAATAAAGAACATGCATTATTATATTATTGACAATGAGTTGAATTTCGTGTGATTAGATCCATCCTCTGTAGCACACAGTGAGTCTTTTTTCCAGGTAATATTGTATGGGAGGTGTAGGGATGGTGTGGGCATTGGATAGGACACCTTCTGTTTGCGGCACTGTGCACTAGGTCCGTCGGTCTCTGTATATCAACATAAGCACAAACTCTAAAATATTCCAAGAAGACAACACCTCCAATCTACAGCAGTGTAATTACACAATTACGGAGACATAGTCAGTGAAAATTTAACTTAAGAAATAAACAGTATATCCTTTGCTATGTAGCTGACGTTGATCTCCACAGAGTGGCCGAGCGGTTCTAGACGCTACAGTCAGGAATCGCGCGACTGATACAATCGCAGGTTCGACTCCAGCCTCTGGCTGGATGTGTGCGATGTCCTTAGGTTAGTTCGGTTTAAGTAGTTCTAAGTTCTAGGGGACGGATGACCTCAGAAATTAAGTTCCATAGTGCTCAGAGCCATTTGACCCGTATTGATCATTCCTCTCCAGTGCACACTGAGCTCTTTTCCCACCAGTTTCCAGATGGCAGAGGGGAGGGGTAGCGAGTGTAGGAGATAAGGTTGAGGAATTTCTCCCTCTTTCTTGAGCACAGACTGAGACATTTTCCTGGCAGTATTGAGATTGAGAGGTTAGGGGAAGTCGGGTGCTGTGAGGGGAAGGCTGAGTGAATTCCAGAGGTGGAGGGGTTAAGTAATTGACCTATTTAATTAATTAGTCAATTAATCTGTTACTGAAAGGGTGCTTGTGCTGACAAGGGAGAGGGGGAAGAGTTGGGTTGTTTGCCAGATGGGTAGAGGAGGAGGGGACAGAAGAATGGTGTATCGATTATTCCCAGGGGGTTATAAATTAACCCTCAGAGTATCATAAACCATCTAGAGTAACCATAGTTGAAGGTAATAATCAATCACGTTTGCCTGTGAATGTGTGCTTTCTCCTAAATGTATGCAACCCACACTCATAACTTGTTATAGAACGTAGTTTTTCGACTACCACAACACCTATGTTGCCCCCCCCCCCCCCCCCTCCCGCACCAATGCCACACAGTCTGGTGGTTGGACTCGGGATAACTTTGAAATCTTAACTAAGAACAACCCATTGATATCGTAGATTCGGATTCTACAGGAGAAATGCGTAGCTTTCTAAACACTTTTTCGTTGCATGATAGATAGCACTGTAATCGATAAAGAACAAACCCGTTCGGAAACGGTACTAAGTCAGTAAAAGTCCACTGGATAGAAAATGATAATGACATGTTAAATAATATATTTGAAATGTTGTTTTAGCTAAGTCCTGTCGCACTCTACATCTCTCGCTAATGGGAGGCTTTTCTAGGAGAATCGTCTCACCTCTCATCAAACCCCCCCCCCCCTCCCCCAAAAACACAACCATGAGGTGCTGCGGTGGGAGACAACTTCGTAATCATAAACTGGAACATCCCATTCTGATAGTAAATTCGAACTCTACAGGAAAAAAATTTACGTAACTTTCGTATGTAACAATTTTTTCGTTGGGTACTGCACAAGAAATTGAATTTAAAAGTATCATCCAGAGAAAAATGCACTGGATCAAAGAGTAAGAGGTAAATACGTGGGAAAGTAACTAAAGAATGTATTTTAAAGAATTATTGAACAAATATGTATTATTTATTTATTTATTTTATCCAAAGTATTTTCTAGATATAATACCGTTTTTTAATTAATTTTTTCGTCGTTTATGGCGGAATATACCACATAACGTAAAAGTGTTGGATCACAAGTTATGAAAATTTATCCGTAGAATCCGAACTAACAACAAAATTCGATGTCCCTCTTTCAGATTTGATAGTTTCCCCCGCTAGGGTCTCACCATTGGTATCGTCGAGTAGTATTTTTTAAAATACTGAAGACGTATTTTACAGTATTATTGAGATACTTCGCTCTCTCAAGATAAATACCCATCTCTGCACGTTTTGTGGAAGTCGATTACGCCATGCGAAAGTGACTGAAGATGACACCGAAGTCCAAAGCGATAAGAATTTCATAAAAGAAAAAGTAAAGTGTATAAATTCAAGGCAAATAGTTTACATCATATATCATGAAACTTCTTCACACGAGGAAAATTCAGTGAACAATAATCAACTTTAAGTGGAGCAAAATATGATAGTTATTTCATTTGCTTTGAAACTAAAACGCACTTTCAGACAAAAGAAATGAGGTATCCAGAAATGGAGGAGGAAACGAATTGAAATTTCACGGGTTCAGAATATATGTTGTGTTATTTCAGTGATTACTAATACGAGCGAAACGCATAAATGATCGCCGTATGAGATGGTGGACACACTCTAGCTTCTGCTGTGGAAAGTTGTCCACTACTGCGGTACCTGTCCCTCGATATCTAGGCTAAGGGCATTAGGAAAGAGAAAAAAGGAAGATTAGGGGTTAAAGTCCCGTTAACGTTGTGGTCATTAGAGACGGAGCAAAAGCCCTGTCTGGTTCAAGGATGGACGAGGTATCCAGCCGTGCCCTTTCAGAGGAACCACCCCAGCATTTGCTGGGGTGATTATTGAAATCTCGGGTAAATCTAGCTCAGGATGGTGGAACGAGTATTTTTACTGTTTGCCTTCTGTACAGAAGTCCAGTGTGCTAATCCTTGTGTCATCTCGATCGGTTTGAACGAAAATACGATCGAGCTGGTGCAATACACGTAATGAGGGAAGATCTGCTGGTGCTACGAGTAACAAAACCTCATGTATACAGTCCATAAGATCACGTCTCATGTGTGCACGAACACTGTGAGTGTGTGAGTGCTATTCTGTCATTCTGCCGAATGTTAATCTGAGATGTAACCTTTACCCTGTGGCTCCTGCAAGGTGCAATTTCCACCCCCACACTACTGCAGAAGTCAGACGGACGCTCCTAACGTTCGAAAGAGAAATGCCTGAAAAACTGTCAGCAACAAATATCTTCTGGAGTCGTCCGCTGTAAGGAAATGACACTAAAATTCACAAAATTTCTTATGTAACTAGTGGGATACTAGGGTACTGCAGTAGTTCCAGTTAGTGTAAGAAAAATATGAAACTAAGGATAATTACAATTTATTTTGCAAAAATTCTGAGAAATCACAATGGCACTTTTTGTTATGAATGGAACAAGTTATCTTCATGTTATTTTCGGAATGTGAAGTTACCTCTTAAGGATAGGATTTGCTAATGAAATTTCTGTACAAAGTTTAAGATTGTTATTGACTCGGCAGAATGGCTGAGAGCCGTGCCTACACTACTTGAATAATTATCCATTAGAATGTTGCTAGGTATGGTTGAAGCTGTCGCGTGTGAAAAGCAGTGAAGTGTGCTGTTGCGGAGGAAATATGGGGCTCGCAATAGCTGTATCGCACAATACCGTAAGCTACGATGACTGCTGTCTGCGCCGCTCGCTGCTGAGAAATAAGATAACTCTCGTTCTATCTGAATTGACCTTCGCCAATCAAATTCTCCCTACGATTTGATGACGTTAAGGACTCCTATTCGCCCCTAGTCGAACTACTGGCGTGGTACACCTGTCAGATAATCAGTCCACTGTGTTGCCACTCAAAAATTCGCTCGCAGGAATATAACTATAACTCAGTCCGTTCACACCACACAATAAGTGTGGCAGCCAACACAGTGAACAACGCTTAATGCAAGGACACAATATAGAGTCGCACTCCAATTCGCTATCGACGGATGTGCTCTCCCAGTGAAGACTTTGAGTACACGTACGTGCACACATGCTCTCGTTACGTGTTCTTGCTCAAAGAGCGACAACGGAAAGGCCCCTCTCCAAGCAAAACGTGAAGGGGTATATCATTCAATCTCCTCCATTACTCCTTCAGCTCAAGGCATCAGGAATGTCGTCTGCTAATCAGCATTGCTGTTCTAAAACGGGAGAAAGACGTTTCGTTTGAGGCGACCAATCCGTAAATCTGTAGCATCGGCGTTTTGCGTTTGCTGTCTCTCTGTAAAAACCTCTGATACTGTGTGCTATGTTTGTAAAGAATGCGTAGGCTGGCCGCTCCCACACAATGTAGTGGAGAAAGATGTTTCGTTTGAGGCGACCAATCCGGAAATCTGTAACATCGGAGTTTGGCGTTTGCTGTCTCTCTGTAACAACCTCTCATACTGTATGCTATGTTTGTAAAGAATGCTTAGGCTGGCCAATCCCTCACAATGTAGCGGAATTTGCTTTTAAGCCGAACGCCGGGTCGTTCTCACTTTAACTCGGGCAAATGCTGTCTATTCTACAGGTGTTCGCCGGCCGACGTAGATCGATTGACTCGTGCTCTGAAGGGACTGACCTCCTGGCGTGCAGGTTGCCTCTCCCGAACTAAAAGCTTTTGTGACCATCGTGTCTTGAATGTGTGTGTGTACGCCAGCATCGAGTATTTCATTCTTGTTGCGCATTTGCGATTTACTTGTTATTTGCATATAGTTTACATGAATTCATACCACATTGACCTTATCTTAGCAAGTTTGGGTTAGAATGAAGCATGTTGATGTGCAGAACATGATTGTGAGGGCGGAATATGTAAGCATTGAAGGTCAGGAGATCACAACGTCTTACAACACTGACCTGTTGAAAAATGGCACCTCGATAATGTATGCAACATACAGCATTGGTGTCGGAACTCCGTCAGCAAGTACCATCCACGATATGAAATTGTACCTCATTGCTCCTGAAAACATAACACCAGGAGTAACACAGCAGTTCCGCTCCCAATCATTGGAAGAAGCCTATGTCTCCACATGTCATCCCCATACTCGCCGATGATGACCATCCAGGGAAGTTCAGAACCGGATTCGTGGCTGAACAAAATACGGTGCCGTTCATCAGCAGGCCATACTTCTCGGCCTTGACACCACTCCAAGCGCAGCTGTTTGTGTTATGGCATCACTGGTGTACGTTGCAGTCCTAATGTTGCTACTCCCCGAAGAATAGTGGAAGGAGACAAACAAAGCTGGAGGGGCTTGGTTACTTATTCTCGGAAGGCAAGAGCAGTTGTGAAGGGGTTGCGATTTTCTTGGTGCACAGTGTGGCGAGCCTTCTTCGCTATGATCAGGTATGTGATCGACTGGAGTCTTGTCAACGTGTATGCCTCCTCTCACGTTTCCATGCAATCCAACACTGTGACACTGTCACATCGAATGCCCCACAAATCTGGATACTGCACGATTCAACCAGCTACGAAGACACCCATTTCAAACAGTCAGGTGTTGGTAACGTTGTCTCACCCGAGTACAACGCAATCTATATCCTTCAGAGAGATCGCTCATCATCCGTCACTGTTCATGCCGTTCCAGGCCTGGTAGCAACACTAAACACGAATAACACTGATGCAATCTGGTGGCGAATCTACCGGTCACAGGGACTTGCAACTTATTCCCGCCGATGTTGCTTACGTATACGGAGTCACACGGAGTTCTGGCGGTGTCATCTAGGTGCTTCACTTCTTTTTTGCTTCAGTGCATATCTTAGCGGTCCCGCAACGTCAATTAACAGTTATCCACTGTACACTACGAAAGAGAAATGATCAAAAGAGATTAAAACGAAGCGAAGCCCATGGTTACGCAAGAAACGGTACGTTAAATCTAACTACCTTTACATGTCTTTCGTACTGTACTCCTCGGTGTGTAGTTCTACTTTCACGAGATGATGCTTCAAGCAGGAGAGAAATGTTGAATGGAAAACCTGTAGGAAGTATTCTCTTAACTAAATATTTCATTTTTAAAAAAATAACGTTTAACAGCTTCTAGCCCCAATTGAATCGACGGAAAAAGACCACTACACCAACTATGATCAGCGCGAACTATATGGAAGTTGGTAGGCATGTTTCTACAACTAAAAGATGAACTAATTTCGTACCTTTCGCATAGGAGAGGCGTTAGTAGGGCGACTACGAGGGTGCAAGTCAGGGCTGCTGTAAGCACACGCCGTTACAGTCGTGAGCGTTTGTTACCTATGAGAGTGGACGTGGTGAGTTAGATAGCAGTCAAGAATGTCTTAAGGAAATAAAGATGCCATTATCAACAGCTCACAGAGTTCGAACGAGGCAGTTAATAGAGCTACGAGAAGCTGGATGGTTTGTCTGTGATATTGTAGAAAGACATGTCAGGAATGTGACCACTGTGCATAGTTACTGGCACCATTGGTAAAGAGAATGTACAGTCACAAGCAGATTGGGCTACCGAGAGGGGAGACCATGCGGTTCGGCGTTTAGCTTTTGCGCGTCGTACTGCATCTGCAGTAGCAATAGGAGCAGAAGGTGACACTACAGTGACAAAAAGATCTGTTGCAAATCGATTACTTCAACGACATCCCCGATCCAGACGCCCTGTAGCGTGAATTCAATTGACGCCCAAACCTCGCCATTTGCGACTACAACCTTGTCAAGCGAAAGCTCATCGGACGGTTTCTGCCTCGGTGCCAGTGACGGCCATGTCTTGGATAGAAGGAGGCCATATTAGGGCCTCCAACAAACGTCTGTGCGTCCTACACACAATGTACCTAAGCTTAGAGCTATGGTCTGGACTGCGACTTTGTATGGCAGCGGAAGCACTCTCGTGGTTATCCCAATCATCCTGTCTGCAAAACTGAATGTCAGTCTAGTTATTCCACAGTAGTCCTACCATTCACGTAACGCATTCCAGGGGGTGTTTCCCAACAGGATAAAGCACGTCAGTGTTAGCTGTCGCAACAAAATATGCTCTCCAGTATCGACATGTGTTTTGGCCTGCTCAGTCACCAGATCTGTCTTCAATCGAGCGCATATGGGACATCATCGGGCGACGACTCCAGCTTTAACCGGCTCTCTCTCGAACGATCAGGTGCAACAGGCGCGGAACTCCATCCCAGAAACTAACACCAGCACCTGTACAACACAATGCATGGGCGTATGCATACTTTCACTTCACATTCTGGTGGTTGCAACGGTCATAAATGTACCAGCGTTTAGCGTTGTGCCTTGCTCACTTGTCTGACAATACGCGCACACGTCTCGTTCCTAATCCATTACATATGAGAGCACTTCTACGTGTCGCTAGATTTACCATTGTTGGCCAAATTTGGAACTATTTTTTCCAGCCTAAATAGGTTCTGCATTAACGCAATAGTATATCTACGAAGTTCGCTGCGACACGATTTTTACATTCCACACTATAGCTCCGTCAGTAACTACACATTAATTATAACCGCCCGCCACGTTTCGGAAAGTCCTTTGCTTGGATAAAGCGTATTCGGAACGGACCATCGACCTGATGTATCAAGATACGTGAATCATCTGACAAATGTGATTCGCTTGCGTTAATCCACGGCTCAGTCTCTATGACCTTGTACGCTCTGCGATCATAATAATGATGCTGGAGGGTCAACATCACTCACGTATTGATCGTCTGCTGCGGAGGTCTATGTGCGCTCAGAGAAGTGCTCCTACACACTTGCGCCTACACCAGCTTTGTGCGACGTCGTCGGATCTGCCACATATTATCACTAATTGCCACATATTGCCACGTATCGCCACAGAGTGGGAAAGCCTCCGACGTCCACGTTCTGCGATGAGGTGTGGACTCATTGTTCCTCATTCGTGGTTCATCTACATCTACATCTACATCTACATGGTTACTCAGCAATTCACACTTAAGTGTCTAGCAGAGTTCGTCGAACCATTTTCATACTACTTCTCTACCTTTCCTATCTCGAATGGCGCATGGGATGAAGGAGCACCTAAATCTTTCCGTTAGAGCTCTGATTTCTCTTATTTTATTATTATTATTATTTCTCCCTACGTGGCTGGATATCAACAAAATATTTTCGCATTCGGAAGAGAAAGGTGGTGATTGAAATTTCATAAATAGATCTCGCCGCAAAGAAAACCGCATTTGTTTCAGTGACTACCACCCCAATTCGCGCATCATGTCAGTGACACTCTCACACCTGTTGCGCAATAACACGAAACGAGCTGTCCTTCTTTGCACTTTTTCGGTGTCCTCCGTCAACTCCACCTGGTAATGATCCCACACCGCATAGCAATAATCCAACAGAGGACAGACAAGTGTAGAGTAGGCTGAGGACGGACAAGTGTAATGTAGGCTGTCTCTTTAGTGGGTTTGTCACATCTTTTAAGTGTTCTGCCAAAACAGCAGTCTTTTTTTCGCCTTCCCCACAATAGTACCAATGTGGTCTTTACGATTTAAGTTGCTCGTAATTGTAATTCCTAGGTATTTAGTCGAATTGACAGCCCTTAGGTTTCTGCGATTTATCGTATACCCAAAATGTATCAAGATTTCTCTTAGTACCCATGTGGATGACCTCGCACGTTTTTTGTTTAGTGCCAGTTGCTACTTTTCGCACCTTACAGAATTTCTCTCTAGATCCTTTTATAATTGCTGTTGATCCTCTGATGATTTGCTAGAGGGAAAATTACTAGATGATTTATGTAAATCAGGAACAGCAGAGAACCCATGACACTACCTTGCGGAACGCCAGATATCACTTCTGTTCTACTCGATGATTTATTGTCTATCACTACGAACTGTGACCTCTCTGAGAGAAAATAACGAATCCAGTCACACAACTGAGACTATACTCCAGATGCACGTGATTTGATTAATAGTCGCTTGTGAGGAACGGCATGAAAAGGCTTCTGAAAATCTAGGAATAAGTAATCGATCTGAGATCCCTTGTCAATAGCACTCATTGCTTCATGGGAATAAATAGCTAGCTGTGTTGCCCAAGAACGATAATTTCCGATGCCGTGTTGGTTATGTATCAAGAAGTCATTTTCTTCAAGGTGATTCATAATGTTGGAGTACAGTATATGCTCCAAAATCCTACTGTAAATTGAGGTCAGTGATATCGGTCTGTAACTCAGTGGGTTACTTCTATTTCCTTACTTGAATGTTGGTGTGACCTGTGCCACTTTCCAGTCTTTAGGAACAGACCTTTAGTCAAGTGAGCGGTTGTATATGATTGCTAAGAAATCCGCTATTGTGTCTGCATACTGTGAAAGGAACTTGATTGGTATACCATCTGGACCGGAAGACTTTAATTTCTTAAGTGATTTAAGTTGTTTAGCAACCAATGAGATTTCTACGTTTATGTCACTCATGCTAACAGCTGTTAAGGTTTCGAATTTTGTAATATTTACTTCATCTTCTTTAGTGAAGGAATTACGATAACTGTATGTAGTAACTCCGCTTTAGTGGCACCATCGTCGGTAACATTTCCATCGCTATCGCGCAGTGATGGTATTGACTTTCTTTTGGCCACTGGTGTACTTTACATACGACCAGATTCTCTTTGGGTTTTCTCCCATATTTTGAGACAATGTTTCATTGTGGAAACTATTAAAAGCATCTGACATTGATATTCGCACTAAAATTGGAGTTTCCGTGAAAATTAGCCAGTCTTGGGGATTTTGCGTTCTTCTGAATTGGGAATGCTTTTTTCGTTGCTTCTGAAACAGTGTTCTGACGTGTTTTATGTACCTTGGTGGATCAGTCCCGTCTCTTATTAACTTATGCGGTATGAATCTCTCTATTGCTGTGTATAATGTATCTTTGAATTTGAGCCATACCTGGTCTACACTTACATAACTAGCTTGGAAGGAATGGAGTCTCTCTCTTAGGAAGGCATCAAACGAATTTTTGTCTGCTGTTTTAAATAGATATATTTTGCGTTTATTTTTAGTTGTTTTGGTTGATATGGTTTTGAGCCCCGCTACAGTGACCTTGTGTTCACTAATCCCTGTAACCGTCATGAGCCTCTCTATCAGATCAGGATTATTTGTGGCTAAGAGGTCAAGTGTGTTTTCGCAACCATTTACAATTCGTGTGGACTCATGAACTAATTGTTCAAAGTGATTTTCAGACAAAGCTTTTAGTACAATTTCTGAAGAAGTTTCCTGTCCACCACCGGCTTTGAACATATATTTTCGCCAACAAATCGAGGGTACTTTGAAATCTCCACCAATTATAACTGTATGAGTGGGGTATATATTTGTAATGAGGTTCAAGTTTTCTTTGAACCGTTCAGCTATCATCTGAATCGGAGCGACGGTAGAAAGAGCCTATTATTATTTTGGCACGGCCATCCTTCAAACGAGACAGCGAACCAATTTCGCAAGTGTGACTTTTCATACTTTCCCGACGGATCTTCTGCAAATACTCTTCTCGGGTTTGCCGCCGGATTGTATTGTGTAACGCGCACAATATTTCGTCGATGCAACTGCTCGACATCATCAGATGATGGTAGCTGCTGTTATCACTGCTGCAAGGTGCTACTGATGACAATCGCACGGCGGCGACGGAATTTATCATGCCGGGAGCAGGCAATACGCGTGCGCGGGAAGACGCTCGTAGTTGGAGGAAAGCGGCGCTCCTGGTGCCCCCTGCTGGGCGCCGCAGAAAGGCAATCCACGCGTGCGCTGTGGGCAATGACTGTGCTGCCGGACGCTCCTGTGGTTAAAGTCCGAACTAAACCTCAGTTGCGCGTTTCGTCACTTGACGGATCGGAAGTTCTTGTTTCCCTTTTGTTCGATTTAATGGCAGCCAGAGCTGGATTCCAGGCGGCGCTTAGCTGGAACCCTGCAGCCCTGTTGATAAGATTGTCATCTGTACGGATATGTATGGCCTCCTTAACAACACAGTCCCAGAAAGATGACGCTGGGGATAAAATTTCCGTCTGTTCGTACAGAATACGATGTCCCGTGTCCAGGCAATGCTCCGCTACCGCTGATTTATCAGGTTGCCCCAGGCGTGTGTGACGATGGTGTTCGACGCAACGTTCTTGCACGGTTCGGCATGTCTGTCCAATGTAAGATTTTCCACATTGGCATGGGATTTTATACACACCACGTTTCCTAAGGCCAAGATCGTCTTTGACCGAGCACAATAAATTCCTCAATTTTGCTGGTGGCCGAAATACACACTTGATATCGTGCTTTTTGAGGATTCTTTCTATTCTCGAAGACATGCCGCCAAAAAAGGGCAAGGACGCTGTTACAGTGGGTGCCTCCTCATCTTCGTTTACATCCCTGCTTCGAATTTGCTTGGAACGGAATGCATGGCGTACCTGCCAATTGGAATAGCCATTCTGTTGGAATACCGTTCTCAGGTGTTGTAGCTCACCGGGTAGACTGTCGGCATCTGAGACTACATGTGCTCTATGCACCAAAGAGCGTAGGACACTACCGCGTTGCGCAGGGTGATGGCAACTTGTCGCCTGCAAATATAGCTCCGTATGAGTTGATTTGCGGTAGACGCTGTGTCCCAGTGTACCATCCGCTTTTCTCCTGACTAAAACATCGATGAATGGTAAGGTGCCATCCCTTTTCACTTCCATGGTGAACTGAATGTTGGGATGGAGCGAATTCAGATGCCGGAGAAACACAGGTAATGTCTCCATTCCGTGGGGCCACACCACAAAGGTATCGTCTACATACCGCCAGAAACAAGAAGGTTTGAGACTTGCCGACTCCAGTGCTTTTTCTTCAAAGTCTTCCATAAAATAGGTGGCCACCATGGGACATAGAGGACTTCCCATGGCAACACCGTACACTTGTTCAAGATACTGGTCATTGAATAAGAAGTAAGTTGAGGTAAGCACATGTTTAAATAATGACACCATGTCTCTCTAAAACTGGTTGCTGATAAGCTCTAATGAATCCTGCAGAGGCACTTTCGTAAACAAAGATATAACGTCAAAACTAACTAAAATATCCGACGCTTGTAGCTTAAGTGTCTTCAGGCGTCCTATGAAGTCCTCTGAATTCCGGATGTGGTGATCACACTTGCCTACGAGAGGACCCAACAGTGTAGCAAGATCTTAGGCCAGAAAATAAGTGGGAGCTCCAATGTTGCTCACAATTGGCCGAAGTGGTGTTCCATCCTTGTGTGTCTTGGATAGGCCGTGGAGTCTTGGAGGGACTGCAGCCTGTTGGCGTAGACTTTTGGTCACTTTAGAAGGAATGGAACTCATCTTGAGAAGATCTAATGTTTTCCTCTGGATTTTGCGAGTGGGATCCTCTCTTAGCTTGCGATAGGCAGGATCGTCGAGCAGCGCCTCCATCTGGGGCAACCTGATAAATCAGCGGTAGCGGAGCATTGCCTGGACACGGGACATCCGTATGCTGCACGAACAGACGGAAATTTTATCCCCAGTGTCATCTTTCTGGGACTGTGTTGTTAAGGAGGCCATACATATCCGTACAGCTGACAATCTTATCAACAGGGATGCAGGGTTCCAGCTAAGCGCCGCCTGGAATCCAGCACTGGCTGCCATTAAATCGAAAAAAGGGAAACAAGAACTTCCGATCCGTCAAGTGACGAAACGCGCAACTGAGGTTTAGTTCGGACTTTAACCACAGGAGCGTCCGGCAGCACAGTCATTGCCCACAGCGCACGCGTGGATTGCCTTTCTGCGGCGCCCAGCAGGGGGCACCAGGAGCGCCGCTTCCCTCCAACTACGAGCGTCTTCCCGCGCACGCGTATTGCCTGCTCCCGAATGATAAATTCCGTCGCCGCTGTGCGATTGTCATCAGTAGCACCTTGCAGCAGTGATAACAGCAGCTACCATCACCTGATGATGTCGAGCAGTTGCATCGACGAAATATTGTGCGAGTTACACAATACAATCCGGCGGCAAACCCGATAAGAGTATTTGCAATTTTGCAGGTATTTGCAATTTTGTTAGCGAAGTATGTAGCAGGAGTCATCCAGAACTGCTCACAATGTATTTCATGTGATTCCCAGTGTGGAAGGCAAACCTCGGTTTCCTCCTTATTACAAAGAAAATGATTTTTATATGCCAGCTGCAGCGGGACCTTAAGTGAAATCAGCGGCGACGAAGGAATGTGTGCACCGTTCCAGGATTCGAATCGGGGATCTCCTGTTTATCAGGCAGGTGCGTTAACCACTGCACCATTCGATTCACGGACTATATCGGATTATTCGTGATAATGATAGCAGAAGAACTGAACATTAGTGCAGAAACGGTTCGTCTAATAGTATCATCTCACACTACAACAGCGAGAAACACGGAAAAATGTAGCAGCCGATCTGTTAGAGCAAACGGAATCAATCCAGAATTTTTGAGCAGTGTTATCACTGGTGAAGAAAGTTGTTTTTTTCAGTACGATATATAGATAAAACGCCAAAGTTCGCAATGGTGCTCAAAGGGATCTCGCTTGGCAAAGTCAAAAGAGGAATGCATGCTTGTGTGCTTCTTTAATTCCAAGGGAATTATTCATAAAGAGGGGTTGCCTCCTGCACAAAACGTTAACCAATATTACTAAAAATAAATTTTAGAAAGACTTCGTAAAAGAGTTCTTCGTGCCGGTGCCAGCATTCCTGATAATTGGATTCTGCATCAAGATAATGCGCCATCTCATACTGCTCTGTCAGTACAGCGTGGAAACAACCTCATGAATCCATGGTTCCTGCACGCCAGCACGAAACTGTTGAAGTTGGTGGAGTCTCTGTAATGGTGTGGGGCGTGTGCAGTTGGAGTGATGCGGGATCCGTGATATATCTAGATACGACTCTGAGAGGTACTTACTTAAGCATCCTGTCTGTTCACCTGCTTCCATTCCATTGCGCATTCCTACAGATTGGGTGATTCTAGCAGGACAATGGGACACCTCACACATCAAGAATCGCTATAGTGTGGCTCCTGGAACACTCTTCTGATTTTAAACACATTCGCTGGCCACCTAGATGTGGTTATTATTGAGCGTTTCTTTGATGCTTTGCAACATGCTGTTCAGAAATGATCTCCATCCCCTCGAACTCTTAAGGATTTATTGACAACCATGCAGTATTACTTTGTCAGTTCCGTCCAGCACTACTTCAGACTTAAGTAGCGTCTATGCTACTTCGTGTTGCGGCTCTTCTGCGTGCTCGTTTGGGCCCTACACGATATTCGGCAGGCGTACCAGTTCCTTAGGCTTTTCTGCGTAGTTCAGATACGATATTCGAAGGTGCGCATTAATAACCGTTTTTGTAGATGTCCATCCTCTTGCATGGACGAGGGACGTCATCTAATGACACATATGAGAAAAAGTACCACCACAGCTGTAACCTGAGAATGACTTTATTTTATCACTTGACTAGTTTCGGAGGCACATTAACTCCCCCCCCCCCCCCTCCCCCCACATCCTCAGGCCCAAGCACAGCCAAAAGATTAGTAGATTCCCTTGGCCCATTTTTTGTGGAATCCTTGCTACTATCACATGTGTGATACCATTGGACATAACATGCTGTCGAGTAGGGACTCCTTATGAATGTTAGCCCATGGAAACTGAAGAGCGGAATCGAGCACTTTCAGGAATCTCAGATGCCCCTCATCTACAATATAATGTTCTGCATTTTCCAGATCACCTTTACAACAACATCTTATTCTCTTTAGGATTAGTTTCCCCCTTTACACCCCTCATAGGTATTAGATCTTATTTGGGATTCATGTTGACTAGTCGCACATCTTAAATGAATCCCATAAGCATGTTAAGTGGTAAACTTACACTACAGCAGTAATTTATTTATCAATCTATCTATGAATCATGCTGTATTTTGTAGACAGTTCATGTATAAAGTCAATGTGAAATCATATGTTGTACCCACGTTACATGCGCAGTTGATCTCATTACCATTCAGTTTATATTTTATTTCTTGAAGCAGAGAAAAAAACATGTTACATGAGAGTCATAACGTCACTGTACGGCCTCAATTCTATACTGAAAACTGTCCCCCTACGCGAAGGAAACTGTTGTTCAAAATAGTTTTGTATCCTTGTGATAGAATGAAGGATTTCACGATAGGATGACATTGCCGCTGGTAAAACTTTACGGCTATAAGGCCATGGTTCAAGAAACTCTTGTGTTCCTATCGTTTCGTACAGAACAGCGCTGAACGTCGGCTAGACTCAGTGGAAAAGCAATGTCTCTGAAGATGTCCAGTGCAGTTCTGGGCAAAATTTAGGAACAACCTGAAGAGTCTCATGGACTATGACCTGATACACCAAAACATTTACACAGCACCAATTTATCCTAGCGCTGAATAAGAAATCTTATCTCGCCCTTATTATTAATCATCACCAAAGCAAGATTGAGATAAGAGTATATTCCTGTTCTTCATATTGAGCTGGGGCTGTTATATTGAGTGACATCATTGTATCACTTCAAGACCGTTGGTTTAAGAAACTCACAATTCTCCAATGTTAACACTGTGGATCCATTAGAAAGTAGCGTACTAATGGCTGTGTGTCAGTGTAGTACTTCACGGCCATAGAGTTGATGAGTAGCTATTTTTCACCACAAAAATGGACTAAACTGCCGCTCGTGTGTACAATGTTCGACTGAAGACGAAATAGAGACTAGACAGTTACAAGGCGGTATATGGTATTATGTCGGGCTTCTTCAGTCTTATATCCTAGCAATACTGTGTGGAACATTCGGTAGATAGCATGAGTGAGTCCGTTTTTAAAATACATATTCTTCACAATGTTACACTCGACACAGATCGAGTTAACTGATTGTACTAACATGTACAATTTATTAGATATCTTCTCTAAAACTGTACTCCAGGAGCAACCAAAGTAGTATTCCTTTGAAACATTTTGGGTTAAGTCTGTTGCCTGTTCCATTCTTTTTATCTCGATTTTGAGCGTATTAACATTCATATGCAACTCAAACTCGTGTGCAGATTGTTTTGAATAAGCATTTAAATTGTCAAATGGTTCAAATGGCTCTGAGCACTATGGGACTAGAACTTATAACTACTTAAACCTAACTAACCTAAGCATATTTACACACATCCATACCCGAGGCAGGATTCGAACCTACGACCGTAGCAATTACTCGGTTCCAGACTGAAGCGCCTAGAATCGCTGGGCCACATCGAATTTATGCAGATCCGTATTTGCAAGTTGTCCATCAGGTACTGAAGCTATGATACTTTTTTTGGTGAACAGCCCAAGCCCTTTCCTGTATGGTTTGAAACATAGTACTTCATCAATAGTAACAGATTCCAAGATCCTATTATACCTTTTCACCACCTGAAGTTGCTGTTCTGCAGTTTGTGCAGTCTTCACTGTCTGAACGGTCTGCGGGTAAATTAGAGGCATAAGCTAATAATCTGGGGATTGCTGGGATTGGAGATGGGATAATTCTTTAGTTTTCGTAAAATCCTAAGCGTTTTAATCCATACTGCTACGTTCCACTCCTGGACACTTATGCCCAACCACAACGACGAATGAATGCAATGTTTTAATCATCCTATAGGTTTATCTTCTGGTCCTTACGTTGGTGGTGAGCGGCGTTCATAACTTTATCCCACATCCAATTTAATTTATAGAATGCGATTGGTGCATATGTTAGACTACGACCATATACCTTCGTCCACGGAATTACTTGGCTTTATCAGCTAACATTTGATCGCAGCATCGTGTACTACTAAACGTTCATTTGCAGCATATGCTAAATCGTGATCCTCACAGCTCTCGCCCAGCAGATTAATCCCCTTTTGACAATCGCCAGTTACCAGCAGGGTCAGGAATTGATGACTGGGAGTTGTGTGATGTTGTTATGTTAGTTAGGTTTAAGTACTTCTAAGTTCTAGGGGACTGATGACCATAGATGTTAAGTCCCGTAGTTCTCAGAGCCATTTGAATCTTTTTTTTTTTTTTTTTTTTTTTTTGAACCGGTTTGCAGCTTTGCGCGAGCTCTGTGATAATTAAATAAGATTCATCCAGGGGCGAGTAATTCACTGATAAACCGCCAAGAATGTTACCTCTGGTGCATGATGGGCATCCCACAAGATACCTTATGCTACTGTGTGCTTGTAGGTTTTGTATTCATTATTATAAAACCATATTTTTAGCATCCGTCCAGCTACTGTATGAGAATAGAAATCTGAGCCATTTAACTAAAGCGTTACACACTCACCAACTTGTGACAAGCTTCTAATGCAACTGTATTTTTTATTTAGTATTTCACTGGCAAAAGCATCAATAGGCTTATGATGTTAGGTAAGGTAGTTACACTGCGCAGCTATTTACGAGAGGATATCGATCTACTATCCTCTAATATTTAGCTTTCACTTCAAATGGCTGTTTATAGTTCTGTTATAATGTTTCACAATACATTCAAGTGGGATAATGTCCAACTGAGGTGTACTCTGTACAAATTCATTACTGTCGTGAAATACGTATTCGCCTGGATGACTGGTTTAAAGTTTATCTGGTAATGCGGTTCATCGATGTGTGCAGCATTTGTTCAGATACAAGTGCAACTTCCTTACCAGTATTCACTTTTATAGGTAGGGCCTGGCCACTGTACTTATAACCACTGAAATAAATTTTAAACCGTTACTCACACATGAATGACGCTCCATACTTACGGGATCTGCTTGTTATAAACCATCCAAACCACGTATATTACCGAACATGTGCAGGAACATTTTTCGCAGTGGTTTCTGGAGCTCTCGGACCATCGTCTCCTACATTATTCAATAATGCTTCTTTCTCGAAGTGCTAAAATGAGTGACATGGTTTCGTTCATATCAGCAGTATATGTCGTAGTATACAGGGTGGTCTATTGGTAGTGACAGGGACAAATATCTCACTAAATAAGCATCAAACGAAAAAACTACAAATAACGAAACTCGTCAGGATTGAAGGGAGAAACCTGACGGCGCAATGTTTGGCCCGCTAAATGGCGCTGCCATAGGTCAAACGGATGTCAACTGCGTTTTTTAAAATAGGAACCCCCATTTTCTATTACATATTCATGTAGTACGTAAAGAAATATGAATATTTTAGTTGGACCAAATTTTTCGCTTTTTTCGCTTAAATCGAAACACCCATTTTATTGCAGATTCGGACTTTCCATAAAAAAGTAACCAAGTTTTGTCCTAAACATTTTGTAAAGTACTGACAGATGGCGCTGAAATCGAGAAAAAGTTAAAGCTGGGAAAGAACTCTGATTTATTTACAATTATCAGAGAAAGACGCATCAAATCGATAAAAAATGTGCACCAATTCTTTCGTTATGTCATAATAAGCTATTTTCGTACAAAATGTAATGTACACTACTTTTAGAGTCTCCCAGGAACAACGACATGCTTCATTAGTGTGAGTCCCCTTGCATCTCACAATTTGGGGTGCTTAATTAATGAAATTATCCACGAAGAAGTGGTTCAAAATTATCCCCATTGACTTCAGTGCATAAAGACAACCGTCTGCGAACGTTGTCCACAGATTTCAGCAGCGCATCACGTGTTGATTGTCAAAGGGGCTGTGTGAGTGTGGATGACAGGGGCCAATAATGACAATCATTATGATTTATTTGCCATTGTTTTTGAAAGTGGCTTCATCGGTAGACATAACGTATCTAAAAAATCATTGTCACCTCTTATCATTTCCAAGGCCCATTGGCACAAATGCACGCTTATTTGCGTATCTTTCAGTGTTAATGCCTGTGTCAGTGTGATATGATATGCATGATATTTATGTGCCTTCAAAATCCTCAAAACAGTTGATTTCGATATTCCACTTTGCCTCTGAATCGTAAGACTACTGATTTCGGTATCCAGTTGAACACGGGCGAGAACGGTAAGGGTACGAGCGTAATTTTCTTTGTATTCACAGTGAAGAGGTGGATGGTGCATGTATCCATTTTGAGCTCGCTGAGTGCAGTTTCGAATAATGTTTATGCTAGGATGTCGTCTGTTTGGGAAACGATCTGCATACGATTGCGCAGCTGCAACGTAATTGTTATGGCATTCACCTAAAATTAAAATCAAATCAACAATCTCTGCAGGAAGATAGTGAGCCATGTTTCGCTAAAGAATAATTTACTTTCGCCAGTTGATGTTCACGGTTCACAATCTGAAAGTGAAGTGACGCCTGATCGCATTGCACCGACCTTTATAATGAGCCATTGTTCGCAGTTTGGCCACGGTAGCGCCACAGTCGGGAGAGTAATACTTCAGATGGACCACCCTGTATATCCCAGAGGTTGACTTCTTTTATGTAGGAGGTCATTTCCTTCGCCCACACAATGTACAGCGATTAATGCAGGCTTAATAACATTCTCATACTTCTTGGTGTTTGGGCTTCTCAACCGTCCATCTGGGGTGTTGTTTTGTTTATGTGCATTAGTCATACGTAATATTTTAACACACATTCGTATCTCTTTTTGCTAATACGAGCAGTAGTTCGATGTTTTTAAGATTATCAGATACTCTGAACCAAATGTGTTCAGATTGCTTTGCTACAAGCTGTGTTACACGCTTGGTTACGTGTACAGGATTTTTCACGACATAAGTGGTTTATCCTTCGTTACTGTGTATGTCCTGTCTCTTTTGCTAGCACTGTGATGATTAATGTTACAAATAACAGTGAATCCTTCTTCTTATCCCTTATCTTCTGATCCTCCCATTTAGCCTCTATCATTCTTGTGTGGGAACCATTAACACTTTCAGTTACTCGGTCAAAAGCCTTCGAGAGACAATGATTTCCTCCAACTGTCCTACTTTTATCAATCGTATCTTTCGACGGTTGCCTTTTGAGCCTTGGCGGTTTCGCGATCTGTCGACGTGCTGTTGCGAACTAAACTGACTTTGAGATGGTATGCAACTTACAGATACATCCAAAATAATTCTCTGAATACGAATTCCTTGACAACAGCTGCGTCGGGTATACATCTAGTTATCAAGACGTTTCGACATCTTCACCCCCCTCCCCAGAGTTCTTACGTAAGTGAGACAGGTTTTTTTTTCAGCCAAACAGTATTCCGATTAAAATACGTAAATAAATATGTATCGCGTTTCCTTTCAGGTGTATCAGGCAGAAGCACCCACATAACTGAACAGTCATTTCATCACTGTCACTCGCATAGATACAGTCAGAAGAAATGCGATAAGTTGCGGGTGATTGCACTCGTCGTTAATATAAACGCAGGCGGCGAGTGTATGCTGCAAATTCCCGAAGCATCATTCAATATTTTTTAATCACCCAGAAAGTAACTGTTAAAATGGCGACTGCAGACCATCGATATTCTCAGGGAATCTGCAATGCCCAGCATTCTATATATTCCGGAACAAATTAAACCATAATACATGATGATGGTGCAGTTAGGTGAGTGTACTGACATATAATACATATTCTAGTGGCTTACATCTAAACATGTATGTAATCCCCCATGAACCATGGACCTTGCGGTTGGTGGGGAGGCTTGCGTGCCTCCACAATACAGATAGCTCTGCAGATGACGAAGAAATTGAAGAAATGTATGATGAGATAAAAGAAATTTTTCTGGGAGTGAAGGGAGACGAAAATTTAATAGTGATGGGTCACTGGAATTCGAGAGTACGAAAAGGAAGAAAAGGAAACGTAGTAAGTGAATATGGATTGGGGCTAAGAAATGAAAGAGGAAGCCGTCTGGTAGAGCTTTGCAGACAGCAGAACTTAATCATAGTTAACACTTCGTTTGAGAATCATTAAAGGAGGTTGTACACATGGGAGAACCCTGGAGATACTAAAAGGTATCAGATTATACAATGGTAAGACCGAGATTAAGGAACCAGGTATTAAACTGTAAAACATTTCCAGGGGCAGATGTGGACTCCGACCACAATCTATTGGTTATGAACTGTACATTAAAATTGAAGAAACTGCCGAAAGGTGAGAATTTAAGGAGGTGGGGCCTGGATAGACTGATTGAACCAGAGGATGTACAGAGTTTCAGGAAGAGCATAACGGAACAATTCTCACAAATGGGGGGAAGAAATACAGTAGAAGAAAAATGGGTGTCTCTGAGGGATGAAGTAGTGAAGGCAGCAGAGCATCAAGTCGGTAAAAGACGAGGGCTAGTAGAAATCCTTGGGTAACAGAAGAAATATTGAATTTTATTGTTGAAAAAAGATAAAATATAAAAATGCAGTAAATGAAGCAGGCAAAAAGGAACACAATCGTCTCAAAAATGAGGTCGACAGGAATGGCTAAGCAGGGATGCCTAGAGGCCAAATTTAAGGATGTAGAGGCTTATCTCACTAGGGGTAAGATAGAAACTGCCTACAGGAAAATTAAAGAGATCTTTGGAGAAAAGGGAACCACTTGTATGAATATCAAGTGCTCAGATGGAAACCCAGATCTAAGCAAAGAAGGGAAAGCAGAAAGGTGGAAGGAGTATATAGAGGGTCTATACAATGGCGATGTACTTGAGGACAATCTTCCGGAAATGGAAGATGATGTAGATGAAGATAAAATGGGAGATACGAGACTGCGTGAAGAGTTTGACAGGGCACTGAAAGACCGGAGTCGAAACAAGGCTCTGGGAGTAGACAACATTCCATTAGAACTACTGACGGCCTAGGGAGAGTCATTCTTAACAAAACCCTACCACATGGTGAACAAGATGTACGACGCAGGCGAAATACCCTCAGACCTCAAGAAGAATATAATAATTCCAATCCCAAGGATGGCAGGTGTTGACAGATGTGAAAATTACCGAACTATCAGTTTTATAAGTCACAGCTGCAAAATACTAACACGAAATATTTGCAGACGAATGGAAAAACTGGTACAAGCCGACTTCGGGGAAGATCAGTTTGGATTCCGTAGAAATGTTGGAACACGTGATGCAATACTGACCTTACGACTTGACTTAGAAGAAAGATTAAGGAAAGGCAAACCTATGTTTCTAGCGTTTGTAGACTTAGAGAAAGCTTTTGACAATGTTTTCTGGAATACTCTCTTTCAAATTCTAAAGGTGGCAGGGGTAAAATACAGGGAGCGAAAGGCTATTTACAATTTGTACAGAAACCAGATGGCAGTTATAAGAGTTGAGGGGCATGAAAGGGTTCAAAAAGGGCTCTGAGCACTATGGAACTTAACATCTGTGGTCATCAGTCCCCTAGAACTTAGAACTACTTAAACCTAACTAACCTAAGGACATTACATACATCCATTCCCGAGGCAGGATTCGAACCTGCGACTCCAGGCTGTAGCGCCTAGAACCGCACGGCCATTCCGGCCGGATAATGGAATGTACTCGAATTAAGTCGGGTGATGCTGGGGGAATTATATTGGGAAATGAGACACTTAAAGCAGTAATGAAGTTTTGCTATTTGGGGAGCAAAATTACTGATGATGGTCGAACTAGAGAGTATATAAAAAGTAGACTGGAAATTGCAAGGAAAGCGTTTCTAAGGAGAGAAATTTGTTAACATCGAGTATAGATTTAAGTGTCAGGAAGTCGTTTCTGAAAGTATTTTATGGAGTGTAGCCATGAATCGAAGTGAAACATGGACAATAGATAGTTTGGACAATGTGATGTCCGGAATTAAAAAAAAAAGGTGGTAATTTTTTGGTTGTGTTTACTTGAAAGGAAAGAAAGAAAAAAGGGTGAATAAGGGTGAAAGGAAGTGGTTCTATTTTTACTGGAATGAACTTATTGATGGACATCACAAAAATTTATTTTACCTATATTTTTTTTTTTTTTACTCATCGAAGAAGACAACACAACACATATAAAAGAAATCATCACACTAAAGTTATCCACAGAATGATCGTTTCACAAGACACTTTCTAGCTCGACTGACTCTTAAGACTGAACAAGACTCGACTGACTCTACTCTCTCTCTGGACCACAGCCTCTTCACGTCCCTCTGGACCAGAGATTTCAACTCTGATTAGCACGCCGATTGTTTAATTAATCGTACAGCCGCTGGGCGCGCGCTTGGCGCGTCATTTAAATGGGGTTAAACGCACACCGCGAGAGGCGTGGGCTAGCGGTGTCTTACAGGTATCGCCACAACAAGTAGATAATAGAAGCTTTCGAAATGTGGTGCTACAGAAAAATGTTGAAGATAAGGTGGGTAGATCACGTAACTAATGAGGAGGTATTGAATAGGACTGGGGAGAAGAGAAGTTTGTGGCACAACTTGACTAGAAGAAGGGATCGGTTGGTAGGACATGTCCTGAGGCATCAAGGGATCACAAATTGAGCATTGGAAGGCAGCGTGGAGGGTAAATATCGTAGAGGGGGACCAAGAGGTGCAGACACTTAGCAGATTCAGAGGGATGTAGGTTGCAGCAGCCATTGGGATATGAAGAAGGTTGCACTAGATAGATTAGCATGGAGAGCTGCATCAAACCAGACTCAGTACAGAAGACCACAACAAGAACATGTAGTGATTCTCGAAGTCTGTAAAGAAAAACTTATGTACGAGTACTATAATTAGAATGCAGTTGATTACTGTCGGTTTCCTAAAGAAATGATGCCAGGTTTGTGTAACATTAGACACTATTTCAAAAACTGCTATACTATGAGTATATTTCCGATTATTACTACTGTGCCGTTAGTTCCCAAACCTTCTTTACGTGTGCTTGCACGGTATGTACTGTGGTGGTAAGTGCTAAGTCATTAATTTACTTAAGTGTTCTCGAAAATCGGTAAATATCACTGGTGCAGTACGTTACCGTAAATGTGAGTTTCACACGAATTTGTTGCTATTACTAATGCTCAAGCGAGGAGCACGTTACGAATACTATGTCCCGCGGAGGATGCTGACCACGTCAAAATGGGTTTTGCTGGAAGTGATGGATCAGTAATAGCACACTGCAAGAGTGAGAGCACACCATTAGGTAGGGAGACCACATTATGCTTATTAAAGATACCACAGGCCCATACCGGCCGTGGTGGCCGAGCGGTTCTAGGCGCTTCAGTCCGGAACCACACGACTGCTACTGTCGCAGGTTCACATCTTGCCACGGGCATGGGTGTGTGTGATGTTTAAAATGCGTGCACAAAGCGACTTAACTTCTGAGGTCATTAGTCACCTAGAACTTAGAAATAATTAAACCTAACTAACCTAACGACATCACTCACATCCGTGCCCCGAGGCAGGTTTCGAACCTGTGACCAGAGCGGCCGCCCGGCTCCAAACTGTAGCGCCTAGAACCGCACGGCCTCTCCGGCCGGCTGTGTGATGTCCCTAGGTTAGTTAGGTTCAAGTAGATCTAAGTTCTAGGGGACTGATGACCTCAGATGTTAAGTCCCATAGTGCACGGAGCCATTTGAACATTTGATAGGTCCACTGGGTGAACATGTAAAACTCAAGGCCGTCTTGGAATAAATTACAGTAAGTATAATGACAGTTATAGCCCATTAGTTATGTCCTAAGTAAACATAACTAAATTCTCGACTGAGTAGTATGTTTACGTTTCATTAAATTAGGCTAGGCCAAACAGCCAATTCGTTTACGTATAGAGTATAATGGTCTCCATTTGGCCAGGAGTCACCGATCTACTCGCCCCCCCCCCCCCCCAGTCTACTAATAGCTGTAGGAAATAACGTAACTTGACATCGTATTTACATATCATATTAATTCAATGTGAGACGTGTGTAAATGTTTTTGACTTTCACGGACATATGCATATGTTCGACTTTCAAGGAGACACTACATAGTTTTTACTGCATTTTTGGCGCCATTTTTATGCCTCATTTAAATATTATGCTCTGATTCGTTGAAATGAAGAGGAAGCTGGGTACAATGCACAAGTTAACTAGTTGGATGTTTTGAATTTATTTTATGTTATTGATCGATTACATCACTGATAAGGTCGATGATGTTACTGATAAAGGGGATTATGTCACTGATAACGGTGATGACATCACCGAGAAAGATGACGAAGACACTGATAACTGTAATGACATCATGTACAAAAAAGGGCAGGACACACTGGAGACACCGACTATTTTTGAATCAGAATGTTCACTGCATTCCTGCATTTATATTTGCGGTATTCAGTCATTTACGTCAGCATAAGAACTAGATTAATTTGTTATCCAAATCAGACATACATTTACTTCAGGACAAGAACTGGATCAATTGATAATCCATATACTCACAGTAAATTAAAATTTCTTCGAAAGGAGGCAGAGACGGAAGGAGAACTGAAGCGAAAAATCAGACTGCAACTTCAGGTTACTAGAGTGACCTACAAGTGTGTCGACTGGATTGTACAGCTCTCAAGATGCGGTGATGGAGGTACACATTGCGGTGCCGATGTTTACCTTATTTTACGGTCCCTTATATTTACTTCACCTGGACTTCACTTTACTTTTACTGTCAGTGCTACATTTGTGACTTTTTCTGCCCTTTGGACTCATTATTTCAGTACATACGAGGACACACACACAGTGCCAAAGACAGCTATCTATTACCTGTGTTGTGGTGTCATATTTTCATTGTAATTTTGGGAAATTTACACCGCTTTACCCTCGATGGAAATAATGTTAGCTTGAAACGAACTGCAGTTTTTAATTTTACGCTGCCATAAAAGCGGCTTGCTACTGAATTTTCATTAAATTCTACATTAACGTGCTCACTGAGCGCAAGTAAATGAACTAAATAGCACCAGTGCTATAAAAAATGCAAAAAAAATAGATGAAGGGACAAAGTCCGTTCCATTGCACATGGAAAAATGCGATATCATCCTTCATGATTCTTTCCACTGAGTTCCATTATCCATGAGAGAATTTATCTCTGAAAGAGGAGAAGGTAGTGTTATCTTAATAGTTGTGTTTATCATTTAGGAAGAAATGTTTAGAATGCTACGATTACAAAATATTCCACTTAATTTTTCCAGACAACTTATACAATTTAGGAACGGAAGAATACTGACCAGTACCTGGCTTGTAATTGTTAGAGTGCCAGGAATGATTTTGAGAACAGTATTAGCAGAAAGATTATTATGTGTAATTTTCTTCCACAACAACAAACATCTAATTTCTTGAGAAGCATCTTAACATTTGGTCATCAAAGTACATTTACTCAACTCAGCACTTAATCAATTTCTGGCAATCTAACAATAATAAATTCTCTGACACGCAGAGTTAACTATACTGCTTTAACTTCTGAAGTAAGACAGATTCCTGGTTCACTTGTATTAACGTATGTACACTGGAGGCTTGAGATTATATTAGAGATTAAATTCGGTTTTAGTTCCGCAGACCCAAAAATCAGATGATTCTTTTGGGTGTTGAACATCTCAAAAAATATAACATAAAAACATAGAATATTTACATACAATACTCACTTTCCTGATCATTTCTCAGGAGACTGTCAAAATATTTGAATCTACAGTAAACTGGAACTACTAACATTCACAGATTTAATACACTATGTCAATGAAATATAGGTGTGCTTTTTTTAGCTGATGTATCTCAAACAAAATAAGTTCTCTTTAATGTTGTAGCCAAATTATGTCAAATGCTTTCAGATGTTTTTAGTTAAGCTGGTGTAACAGTTCTTGTTAAAGGTATTCATCTATAGAATAGGGGTTGTTGATCAAAAAGCTCTTTCAAACTCTGTTAAAACTATGGCTTATCGGAAACCAAGTTTCTGTTGGCCGCTAGCAGTTTAATGAAATTGTGTGTTCGTGAATATTGGACCCCTTTTTGGACCACAGTAATGGATTTTAGGTCTTTATGTTGAATGCTCTTATTCCTAGTTCAAATAGCATGAAGAGGTGGAGAGTATGAATTGCACAGAACTGTAATGGAGAGGAGGAAACAACTAAAAAGGAGAATTTCGTTTGTTAAAACGTCAGTTTAATGAAACCCTAGAAACATTTAAACGTTACACTCACTATTAATAAGAGATGATTGTGAATAAGAGGCAAGAAACTATGCTCTACTTTACCATTATCATGCAACTTAAGAAACATAAAGAATCGTTATAACAGGTTCTTAGCTGAGGTAATAGATACATTTAACAGGTTTGATCCCTTATGATTCCTACAGAAGAGATAAAGTAAATATGTAAGTGTTATTGATGAATAGACCAATGAAAATTTAACCGTGGCAAGCCACAATTAATGAATATTAACTGCCAATATGTCGGTAAGGTCCTAAGAGGCCACTTCAGTACAAATTTCTCAGCAAATTAATATCGCTGTGATCATCCTAGAGTATCAGCTTCATAGCACTCAATGTCATGTTCCGGAGATTATCCACTTAAGTTAACTTACTTCTTAAAGCGCATTTAAACAGCCAGTCCTGTGCTGCATGAAGCGCACCGAAAGTAGAAGGAACGAAGTAGAAGCTTCCCTCTCGGCCACAACATGGAATCACACAGCCCCCCACTTGTGAAAAAAATTTAACTAATTTCTGCACACGACTGACTCCCCGAGCGCGATGGATCCGGCTACGTCAGCGTACCGCCGGCTCCCTATTGTAAGTTTGGAAGGTAAACAAGATCTCGGAGGTAAGTCAAAGATACAATAAGACATAATAGTGAACCTGCGTTTTAGCACTAGTCAGTCCTCTTTCCCCAAAAGTAATACGCTGAGCGCGCTCTTACTGTGGGATGGACTAATTATGCCCTACAGAAACTTCAGTTTCATCAAGCTTACATGGCTTCGTTTTCTAAGTGTTTTCAACTTTTGTGCAATCAGTGTTACAGGGCTGGACATCTCTGAACTCACTGGGACCTACGAAACTTGGCAGTAACTGAGCACAGATTTTTTGTGCACCTCACTGTGGGCTCAAACGTTCATAATATTATTAACCGCCCTCTTCCAGTTCTTCTGAAGAGTTTGACGATCTACGTATTGAGCAAGTAGACCAGAGATTAGATATTGATAAATTTACTGGTTAAGGGAACATGAGCTTGCCAGTGCAGTCTTATCAGATTCATCTGCAGTAGAACGGAATGCAAAGCTTGTCCAATAAATGGTTCTATCCCAGTTACTTTGAGATCGACTGTGATATATAATGAGTGCAGATTTCAGTTTTCTAGTAAATTGCTCAGCAAAATAGGGCTGAGGAGGATGTTGCATGTTTGTAAATTGTTTTATAAATTGTTTGTAAACTTCTAAATTGTCGTGCTAAAATGGTAGGTGAATTATCAATAAGCAGGAAGTGTACCAAAGTAATAAAAAATGCTACTCGTGTCGGCAACAGTCAAACTATTCGTCATGCTCTCGCTTTGCACCAGCCAAAGAAAGCGACTAAAGGCGCAAATATTACCAAAATATAATTATTGCCCATTTACTCCGCAGAAGCGTCTACAAGTGCTCTATAAAAAGCTTACAGAATGGCCTCTCTTCTCGAATGCGAACTGAATGGCTCCGACGGCTACTGGTATTAACTTTAGCTACCTTACACTGCAGACACTGTCTAACCATTCTAACAGAATTTAAACAGGACCAACTTACATGATTTTTACTGTTCATGATTGTTTTAAATACCCGTAGACGGCCGTACCCAAGAGAAAAACTAAACTAACGAAAAAGGGCGGGGACAAGTTCTTGAGGGAGATTTTTAGCTTGTAATCATATTTACGGCAATAACATAATACACTAACATTAAAAAGCGTTGCACCAAGAAGGAGTTTCGGAATGTGATGGGAATCGGCAGATGTCAGATGCATGTACAGACAAACAAATTACTCAAATTTCTGAAAAACTGGGTTATTTATAAACTGGGTGATTTATTCAAAAGAAAGAGCTTCACAACTTGAGCAAGCAAAAACTTGTTTTTCAACCTCTAGCCCTCATGCAACTACTTATTCAGCCTGGCACTGAATGTGTTGAAAGTCCTCCAGAGGGATATCGTGGAAAACTCACTCCAACTGGCGCGTTAGATACTCAAAATTCCAGAGCTGGTTGGAGGACACTGCCCATAAAGCTCCAAAAGTTCTCAACAGGGGAGAGATCCGTCGACCTTGCTGCCCACGGTGCGGTTTGGCAAGTGCGAAGACAAGCAGTAAAATCTCTCGCCCTGTGCAACCATTTCTTGCCTAAAGGTAGGCCCCGAATGATTTACCATGAAGAGCAACGAAACGGAGCGTGGAATATCATTGACGTATCGCTGAGCTGTAAGGAAGTCGCGGATGATGGACAAACTAGTCCTATTATAAAGGAAATGGCAACATCAGACCATCACTGGCTGGCAAGCCGCATGCTGTGCGTGAGACAGGTTATTATCCCACCTCAATGCAGCGCGTCTTTGGCTGGAATCTCATTAAATGGACTACAGTTGTTTTCAGTGAGGAGTCCCGCTTCGAACTGAACCACGGCGACCAGAGAAGACTTCTCTGGAGTCGCTCCAGTCAGCAGTCCGGTACTAACGTGACTGTCGCCTCCCATACAGCCTGGCGAACCAGGAGTGATTGTCTGGAGTACCCTTTATTTTCATTGTAGGTCACGTTAGGACATCGTCTCCTTTGCCCTTACAACGCAAAGATATGTCGACCACCCCTGTTTTGTTGCCTTCAGGCAAGCCATCCTGGGCGTAGAGATGAGTAAGACAATAGCCCCCGGACCTGGTGAGTGCTTGACAATCACTAATGTGGCAAGAAAAATCGTCGAATCTCTTTCCTATTGAAGACGTTTCTGGGATGACAGGCAGCGCCTTCGAACCATCTCGGGATTGTGACCAATTTGGCACGACATGCCTCAAAAGGACGTTCAACAACTCTAACAACCAGTTTCAAACCAAATGACTGCTTTCATAATGGCCAGAAGTGGATCAAAGCAATATTGACATCTGAAATTTTAGCGTAACTAATGATTTGATCCAGTTCTCGCTTTTGGGCAAGATTGGAAAGAGAATGGAAACCTCTGCAAAAATCGCTTCAATGAACCCGAAGTTCCCTTCTTGTGCAACGGTTCCTTTGTCTCCGAGTCTTGTTTAAAAACCTGACTCAATGTGCCTAAGTTTTGGTTCTCACACCGTTTTAGATCGTCAAAACCAGACCTAGTTGAAGGTTCGTACCGTAATACTCCAAACGCTCTAAATTGTGAAGATACCCATCGATCTTGCTGGCCAATCTACGGTTTGGCAGGCAGGGAGACAACTTATAGGAACTCTTGCTCTGTGCGGGAGGACACTATTTTGATGAGATATAAACTCAGGATTACTTGCTATGAATGATAACAAAACGGGAAGTCAAATATTATTGACTTACCATTTTGCCATAAAATGTATCCCGCAATGACGCTTTCTTACCTGGTTGTTGTTGACGTTGATGGCACGCATTGAAGACGCGATCTTCTAGTGTCTGCAGATCGTTGACTGGGCTGGCGTAGACCAATTGGTTCAAACGGCTCTGACCACTATGGGACCTAACATGTGAGGTCATCAGTCCCTTAGAACTTAGAACTACTTAAACGTAACTAACCTAAGGACAGCACACACATCCATGCCCGAGGCAGGGTTCGAAATGACTGAAGCGCCTAGATACGCACGGCCACAATGGCCTGCCGTAGACCAATTCCTTCAAGTGTCCACATAATCAAAAGTCTAGGGACCTGAGGTCTGGGGAACATGCAGGCCAAGGTGTGAGTTCCCCCACAACCAATCCATTAATCCTGAAATATTCGCGTTAGATGTTCACGTACTTTCTGACGAAAGTGTGCTGGTGCCTGAACCACATTAGTATTCATTGCTGTAATGGCACAGCCTCAGACAAAATAGGCAAAAAAATTAATGAGAATAGCCAGATCGTGCGCACCAGTTGATCTTTGTGGTAGCACACATAGCTCTATTAATCCATCGCCAAGTACGCCTGCCATAAGTTGATTCAGAATCGGTGTTGATGTCTTCTTTCGTGAATTGCTTGGGGACTTTCATCTGCCCATACATGCTGTTTATGTAAATTCACTACAGCATCTCTTGTGAACATGCCTCTTCGATAAACAAAATCTTGGATATGAACAGTGGATCTGCGGCATACTTCTGCAGCAGCCATTTGATGATCCTGTGGCCTTAGGGACTGAACGCGCAGTAGATAATATGGGTACAGCAATTGTTCGTGAAGTATCCCCCAGATAAGAGAATGCGAAACGCATTCTGCTGCTGGTAATGCGTCGCACAGTGAGCCCAGGGGATTCTCCCACCAAACGTCTCACACACTCCTCCACGTGAGGCGTGCGGACTGCTCGGGGCTTCTACTGTCAGTCTTCCGAGGTACAGGGGTACCTGTGCCCTCAGACGCTGGAAAAATCTGCCAAATGGCTTATTAAAGGGCACTTTGCGCTGTGGGTACTTTTCAGCGTAGTGGGCACGGGCTCGTAGGCACTCGGGGAATCCAGAAAATCGGCCGTTTTGACCTGATATCGGAATTGATATTGGCAAGACATGGGTCCCAGGAATTCCGAGATTTTCAAGAATGTTTTGATTTCAATGATATAAATGTGACAGGAATTCTCGCCGAAGGCAGATGACCATTGTCATAATAATCGATAGTTCTGCATTGTGACTGAGTGCGTCTTAGTTCAAAAAGTCAGACATCAGTCAAGGAATGACTTTACTGTTCATTTGAGAATTTTAAAATATGTCTAGTCTCATATAAGCAGGAGCGATTACTGCGCGCAGATATGATGTTTCAAGTTACATGTGAAAAAAAAAAAAAAAAAAACCATTTGCAGACAACTTGAAACGCCGTATCAGCGTTGAGTAATCGCTCCTGGAAATCTGATGGATCGGTATGGAAACGGGTCATATGAGTATTAAATGCACTTCCTTTTCTGATGGTTAACTTCCACCATTGCGACGCAGTCAGCCTGAATGCAGAAGTACTGATCGATTTATCTTGATGTTAGAAGTCGGATAACAAATGACGAAAACAAATATTTTTTCGTGTGATATCATTCCAAATTTTCGGATTTCTTTTTCCTCTCCTTGAACTGTGAAACCGTACTTGTTGCTAAATTTCTTCACTTCAGAGTCTAGGGAAGTATCCAGTAAGTTTTGATAAGTAAGTTTACGAGTGTAACAATGTATTTCTAGTGATCTTCAGTCCAGAGACAGGTTTGATGCAGCTCTTCATGCTACTCCATCATTTGCAAGCTTCTTCATGTCCGAGTAATGACAGTATTGACTGCAAAACTCCATTTCAACTTCTGAAGGTGGCAGGCGTAAGATACAGGGAGCGAAAGGCTATTTACAATTTGTTCAGAAACCAGATGCCAGATACAAGAGTCGTGGGACATGAAAGAGAAGCAGTGATTGGGAAGGTAATGAGACAGGGTTGTATCGTATCATCGATGTTATTCAGTCTATATACTGAACAAACACTAAAGGAAAAAAAGAGAGAATTTGAGTCGAAATTAAAATCCAAGGATAAGAAATGAGAACTTTGACGTTTGCCGATGACGTAATTCTGTCAGAGGCAGTAAAGGACCTGATAGAGCAACTGAACGGAATGGACAATGTCTTGAAAGGAGGATATAAGATGAACATCACCAAGAGTGAAAGGGGGTCTAAGAGAATTACATTTGGAAATGAGACACTTAAAGTAGCAGATGAGGTTCGCTATTTGGGAGCAAAATAAGTAATGATGGTGGAAGTAAATAGGATGTAAAATGTAGACTGGCTATGTCAATGAAAGCGTTTCAAAGGAGAGAAATTTGTTAACATCGAGTGTAGATTTAAATGTCAGGTAGTCATATCTGAAAGTATTTGTATGGATTGTAACTATGTATGGAAGTGAGACATGGTCGATAAATAGTATAAACAAGAAGACAATAGAAACTTTCGGAATGTGGTGCTACAGAAGAATGCTAAGATTAAATGGGTAGATCGCGTAAGTAATGAGGCAGTACTGAACGGATATGGGAAGAAGAGGATTTTGTGACACAACTTGCCTAGTTGTGTTAGAAGCTGGCGTTTATTATTCCGCGTAGGGCGCGTAAACTTAAATTTCGACACAATGCGTGTACCTGTTCCTGAGACAAAAGGGATCTTAGAAGACAGACGAACAGAGAGACAGAATGATAACAAATGTCAAAATATTTTTATTTCATTTCATGTGATTATGAATGTACACCTTGCTGCTTGTCAAATGTCATGATTCTAGGCCAACGGGAAGTACCATATAGATTGTGATGAGTAAGTTCAGAAGTATAAAAATATGTGACATAAATCACCGTATCTTTCTGCTCCACTAACTAAGAAGCTTACATTTATTACTTCGCCTAAGATTTACAGATCTTACTGACATCAATTTCAGCCTCATTTGTATACCCGTTCTTGAGGCGAATGGGGTTAACAGGCGGACGAATAGACAAAGAGTCAGATAAGAAATGGCAAAAAATTTAATGATTTCAGAGTTTTTACTTTGTTTGTACTGATAAATCTTCGTTATCTTCTAATTTCATGATTTTCGGCCAACGGAAGGTATCCTATAGGTTTAGATTATTGAGTTTGCGAGTATCAAAATACATGACATAAATGGCCGTATCTTCTGATTCCATTGGCGCAGAAACTTCACTTTTTTTACATCGCCAAGGACCATAAGCTTCCAACTTGAATTGTCAACCCTTGATATGTCAAGAAAAATGGTTTTCAGCAATTGGACGGACAAACAGACAGACAGACGAAAGCGATCCTATAAGAATTCCGCTTGTGCTGTGTGAAGCACGGAACCTTAGAAATGTAGTAACTGAAAGTATGTCTGCACGTCACTCTGCTTCTGACATCATAGGTAGCAAACAATATCTTAATTAGTAACTAAGATATGCCAGTGAGCACTATGGCTGCCAGACGCAGAAATCCTACAAGTTACAGCAGCAGTCCTGTTGCGTGCTAAGTCTGTTGTTACTGATAAGGTTTCACATTCATCACCAGTCCCTGTGGTTAAAATCTTTTTGCGACCACTGTCCTTACACCGTGTCACATGGCTGCGAGTGTTGCACCAACCGTTGTAGAAACGTTGGACAGTCCGCACAGCTACACCAACAAATCGGGCAGCTTCAAAGACGGGGTAGTCATGGACACGTCCGAACACAGTTGTTGTCTTCACCCATTCTGTCATGTTTCCCCGTCGTCTCACGTTACTGGGCCACGACTTTTGTAAGCGGTGGAATGCGACATGACATGACCAGCTGATACCAAGACTACACCATCTGCAGCACTCCAAAGCGACAAGGGTGCTGCTTTTGAGCTGTGGTTAATACTTGGGTAATTAATCTTCTGATATAAATTACGCCCATATCGTAATGTCATTTATGATGGTTTTCTGCCCCGCACAACTCTTAACTGTTGCAGGGTCGTGGTGTGAATCGGTGCTTTATACTTCTGGAAGTTCATCAAATAAGAATCGAAGCTCTTCGAAATACGTATCTATGTTTCCGTCGTTGTGTATTTGTTGTTTGTCAGATTTTACAAATGGAATCCTGTTTTCAAAATTTATTTCATGGTCTTTAAACTCGCGGTTCATACAGATACAGTTTTTAGCATCGCAGTCACACAACGGCTAGCTGGTGGTCTTCTCCAAGATAACAATGGCTAAATTCACCGAACGATAAACGGGAAATTAGGATTTAACGTCTGATCGACGACAAGGGTGATGGAGCACAAATACCGTCTTCGTATTCGCCCTAGGCGATTGAGAGAAATCTCGGATATTCTTAATTTGAGTGGCGGTAAGGGGATCTCAATCACGGACGACGGTCATCGGTAAAATAACCGGTTTTCGGTTAAAACGTTTCTTTTTTTTCTGTTTCTTTTTAAATGGACTGTAAAGATTGTTAAAAATAACCCGTTTGTAAAGCAAACCGATTTTGGTTTTTTTTTTTGTTCATATTATTTAGAGTAATAAACGTAGAAACCGATCAAAGACTGAAAAATTTTGTCTCCCTCAGTTTCAAGATGCACAGAAAGAAAATAGGCCAAACAAAAAAAAGAACCTTAGTCCTTCCACCGTTCGCTACTTTTCTTGAAAAGTGATAAATGGTTAACTACTACAAAAATAAATCACCATTGATTGCAGTTTTACTGAAACTCTGCTCAAAACTCATTGATATTGTAAAGTTATTATCAAAGATCTTACCAGTGCTTGGCCATTAACAATACTCAATGTTAAAGGCATTTTGTGTAGACACAGACACCTGATGAGCTGCTGTCTGTTTTTTATTGTGAACTTTTTGTGAAAATTTTTGTGTTAAGTTTTCTCCTTATACTACGCCTCAAGGCAGTCGTGGCTCCTCCCATTTTGAATCTTTCGAAGGAAATGGAACTTGGTACTTCCTTGATATCACACTTCTTAAAATATTTCTAGACTACAGTCGGGAAGGTGTAAGATCATATCTGACAATTCATAGAGCAGCTTGCAGCTTTTAAGTGCGCAGCGCAAAAGGCTGCAGGCGCAAGCGGCTGCAGTAGCCATCCACTAGCGTTGCCATAGAGGAACGTACAAATTCCCGTTGTGTTATTGCTTGAGGTAAGCCAGCGAGGGTGCCGCGTCCAGTGCACTGCTGTTGTCAAGGATCAACTTACGCCGCCTCAACAATAGGAATCGTGCGTACTCTAATGCAAGTGACGTAAAAAGATGACAGAGACTAACTGCGATACAGACCAGACGGGTCAAGTATTGCACACTGCATTTACACGCGCACCATATAATAGGCCAATCCGCACGGCGATAGCTACAGTATTATCTCAGCAAAGCTGTAGCAGTTCTTATGACATTCGTTTGTTGACCGTTTCGCTCGGCATTGTTATGAAAACAGTACTAATCGCATTCCCCATTCTCTATCATAAGCCAGTATCTGAAGGAAATGTAGGTTTTACGAATGCAAACAATAATTACTCATTCTTTAAAGATACTCATTTAAAAATGATAAATTTTAACACTTCTGCTATGAGTAGCTGACATTTCGTATTTTAACCCGGTAATTATTAAGAAATACTAACACCTGTTATAACCGAGACCAAAAAAATACCGAAAAATACCGGTTATTCAGGACTAAAATACCGCTATCTATTTTAGCCTCTCCGTTTTTCCCATCTCTAATTCGAATCACCATACTTTCACCATAGATAGTGTTCGAGTAGGGTATTTTCTTATAGTATTTATGCATTTCACTCAGTCCCAGCTGGACTATTACGTCTATAATTCTCGTTTTAGGGACGACGCCATACATCCTACTTAATTCTACAAAAATAAGACTCTTTTTCGATATTTCTTGCGTGCCGTTTTCCTTAAAGAGAATGAGATGACGGCTGTCAGCTTCTAATCCGCTTTGTTCTCCTACGTATTTTACATCAGTATTAAGTATCAACCAAATGACCTACATGTGATTCACATCAATTCTTAGCACTATCACGATTCCACGTGTGTAAAAGTGTGCATGTTTCTTGCTTTGAATGACTGGGAAAAAAAGGTTCAAATGGCTCTGAGCTATATGGGACTTAACATCTGAAGTCATCAGTCCCCTAAAACTTAGAACAACTTAAACCTAACTAACGTAGGGACATCACTTACAACCATTCCCGAGAAAGGGTTCGAACCTGTGACCGTAGCAGTCGCTTGGTTCCGGACTGAAGCGCCTAGAACCGCTCGGCCACCGCGGCCGGCACTGAATGACTGACATATCGTCTGCGGATTCCCGTAAGGTACATGTGTGTGCATCATGGCTAGTATCAATAAGCACGTAGAATGTCCTCAACTCTTTTACGAGATACATACTACTTCTTTGACCGTAAAACACAGATTAAAGGCCGAGTGAAATGTGCGTGCCTTGAGACAGACACGAGGTCCAGGTTGAACGTTTTATTGCTAAACATCGCTTATGATACTGTAAATTACTTGAGGTTATAGCCAGCTAGCAATAAACTGAATGAACTGCTGCCGCTGGATACGCTTTATTTACGCAACCACACATACGAACGTACGTTCTAGAGACGAATGAGACTCTGCTATTCATAGAGTATCATTTATCCATGTCATGCGACTGTAGAGAGGAAAACTTACCCGTAGGAACTGACAAATATCCACTGTATTTTTTATCGAAAACATAAATTTTCTCACAGTAACGGTACTATGCTAAAGACAACAAAAAAGTTTGCCCTCGTAGGGATGGTAATTTTAAGCGAAACGACATGGAAGTTTTAAGAAAAATTATATAGCCTCTAAAACTGACGCCAGACTCGTTGTCAAGAGCTGTTTAAGACCAACTTTTAACCGACCAAGAAATTTCTTGACTTCTCCAACACCCAGTCACCCATCAATAATCTCTTTTGAAAACGGAATTTGACATGTCACAGGTTTTACGAACGTTTATAGGTATCATCCGCAGCAACATAGACAACAACAACTTTCTTATCTTTTTTTACATAATTCTGTTTCGTCTTTATGCCACAATGGTTTGCCATTTTACCTGACGTATGTGGATACGGTCAATTCGATAAGGTGATATGCCTTTCGATGCAGTCGACAGAGTTCTATTAAAGCTTCTGTGCCCGTTTGCCTCTGAAATACACGTAAATTTTTGCGTGTGTTGTAAAATTGCTACGGCACTATGTGAAATTTAATTCATTCGAGGAATTAACTGAAGAAAGTTTCAGGAAAATATCTTGGAACAGCAGGTGTATTTCACGTTTGGGCCAAGGAGACGTTCATAACATCGAAATTTCTGATGAATGTATATTTTGGCAACCAGAATCTTTTCATCGATTGATATACTTCTTTATTATAGAACTGTTGGAAAATGCGTAGTAGGTGTAGTACCTAGGTAGGGTAAGTATAATGTCGATTCTAGAAAATAAAATCGTCTCCGTTTATAAAAATGTACACCGATAAAAGAAAATTTCAAGGAACTGTGAGACATAAACGAAAGTTGGTAGGCGTGTTTCTACAACTGAGAAATGGTGTCTATTTAAATTTCGCGCCTATTTAATCAAAGAGACGCAAGTAGCACCACTATGAGAAAGCAAATCAGGTTTCCTTTAAATAAAGGCTTTAACAGTCATGAAGATTAATTACTTTCGACATTGGACGTGCTAAGTTAATGTCAGTCAAGAAAGCCTTTAAGGCGACCATTATGTCATTATCAACACCTCTCTGAGTTGGAAGTGGTCGTGTGACAGCGCTACGAGTAGCTGCATGTTTCTTCTGCGATTTTGCAGATAGACTTGGCACTGTACATGACTGCTGGCAGGATGGTCTGAGAATATGTAGCCGCAAGAAGGTCTGGCTCCGAACAACCGCTTGGCACTACCGAGAGGGAACAACATTAAGTTCGGCTTATAGTTTTGGCGCATGTCTGCGTCTGCATCAGAAATCGGAGCAGTGGTTGGCACCACAGAGACGCGTCAAACTGTTACAAATAGGTTACTTCATCAACAGCCCCGTCTCAGACGCCATGCAGCGTGCATTCTAATAAGCCCAAACCACAGCCATTTGTTACTTCAGTAGTGTCAAGTGAGATCTTATTGCAAGACAGGTTGGAGATTGTTAGGTTTCTGATGAAAGGTGCTTCTTCCTCTCTTCCACTGAATGTCGTGTGTTGGTTAGAAGGAGGTCACTTGAGGGTAAGCAATCAACCTGTGTACGTGCTAGGCACATGGGACCTGTACCTGGAATTACGGTCTGGTTTGCGATTTCGAATGACAGCTGCAGCGCTCTCGTGATTATCCCACGCACCATGACTGCAAAACGTTCACATCAGTCTGGTGATTCGACCTGTTGTGCTGCAATTCTTGAAGAACGTTAGAATCGGTGTTTTACAACAGGATGATTCTCGCCAATACAGCGATGTTATAACCTAGCATGCTGTGCAGGTGTCAACACGATGCCTTGGCCTGCTCGATCAACGTATCTGTCTTCTACCGAGAACGTAAGGGATATCATCTGTCGACATTTCTGGAGTTATCCACAAAGAGCATTAACCGCCCCTATACTGACTGTCTAAATGCAACAATTGCAACAAGCATGAAGCTCCAGCCCACAGACTTACATCCGCCATTTGTACAACACAATCCGTGCACGTTTTCACGCTTACGTTCAACACTGTAGAGGCTACACCGTTTATTAATGTACTAGCAATCCACATTGACTACGGATAACCTTGCTTTTACATTAACCTGTGATCCTTCAATGTTACTCACTTAAACATATTCCTAGACAAAAGTATTCTCAAAGTTACTTTTTCTCATAGGTGTGTATGTGAAGTGTTTATTCCATCGGACATTTTCGAAGGAACAGACACCAGATGTGAAAGAACGGCTGTATATACATTGACAAGAATAAAGGACAATGGAAGGCACGACATTAGCTCTAACCGAGCGTACTAGTAAATTCAATGGAAAATTTGGTAACTGATACCGTAGATGTACAGGAACCTGGATTATCCTTTTAGAGTGAAAGGTCACGTCAACCACCTTTGTGGTCTTAACCGCTTTTTTCCATTTTTATTTATATAATAGCTCTAGCTGAACGGCAGATAGTGCTACTCTGTCTCTCTCTCTCTCTCTCTCTCTCTCTCTCTCTCTCTCTCTCTCTCTCTCTCTGTATAGTTTGATAGGAAGTAGAGCAGTCAGCTTGAGGCCGGTGCAGACAGGTTGGGCAGGGGTATAAGCCCGAGGTCTGACCACAATACCTCCACCTTCCCGTCCATGAAACATCTCCTCCGAAACACTTTTTTTTTTAGCAATAATGGAGGTTGCACAAAACATCTTTATTCGTTCAATTGAGCCCTACGACGTACTAAGAAAGTAGCTAAACACCAGGAACAACATTAAGACATAAGCAGAACTTAAAAGCTGCCCTCTGGTGGGATCAACATTAAACACTACACCCACGGTTACTAGCGATGTCTGAGGATTCTTCTAACACGCCACTGGGACCGGACACGTCTTAACGAAGAAAGGTTCCCCATGGTTCTGTCACTTACTACACTCCAGTGTCTGTGTTGTCAAGGAGGGCGTCATTCATACATGTCTAAAGGAACACTGTACCTTGCTTCTTCGCAACTTAGTCACTGTAATATCGTGTTTATCCGGTGATAACAGACAGCGACTTTCAGTTAAAACTCTTTCCCTGTAGGAGTATCACATAATACGGATACGAGTACAGGTTTTGATGCAGGAACTATGATATTCGGAGGTTTAAGTCTGATTATGGGTCATTCACTGACACCCAGAGCGGTTAAGGCGACTGCTTGTGTGAAGTGGGAAATACCGATTCGAGTTAGGGTATAGCATAAATTTTCATTGTCGTCATCCCATTTTACAACTGTAGGTCGTTCACATTCGAAACTGAGAATACATTTCATGTATTTCATGTACTACTGCACTTGTTCTGGTCCATGAAATTGACAAGTACACATTGTTAACCTCTCATACATTGCTCACCGCGAGTGCAGGGAGAGTCCCAGAAAACACTAGCTAGATAGTTAACAACGTATTGGTGGTACATGGTGTGGCATCGGAGACGACTTAATCGTTGTATTAGGAATCTCCAAAGATCGAAAAAATGTCACCATCCAATTAAGAATTCATTACGGTCAAACCCTTGATCAATATCAACATCATTCGGGATGTGAAGGGATGTCAGAGTTACTCCAGTGTAAGTCGTGCTCTGAATGAGGGCCTACATCGGTCTCATCAATCTGCACACCTCCAGGGCAGGCCCACATATCAAGTGGTGTTCATCAGGTAGAAGAAATATCAGGTAGGAGAAATGTCGGAGAACGTCCCATACATATTGAATGGAGTGTCTGACGGCACAAATATTTGTGCTTGACCAACAAATAATATCACAGGCCTCTGCAGCCATTCAGACAGCAGGTCGTCGTTGACTTAACTGAAGTCCACAAACAACTACTTGAGGTGACATAGTGATGAGGAAAAATGCGTCAGTGAAATTGGTGATTCATGAGAGACGGGGGCCAGTTCTTCGATCAGAGTTACCATGAAGGTGGCAGTGAGTCCACATCTTCACTATCATGGCGACATTGAAAGCCGCTACTCTAACTTGTACATGGTCCATTCCGAGGCCACACTCTGGAGTAAGCAGGTTGACCATCTCGTAAAACACATTCATGGTCATTCCTTTCTACATCTACATATACATGGGTACTCTACAAATCACACTTAAGTGTCTGGCAAAGGTTCATCCGAACCACTTTCGCTACAACTCTCTATTATCCCAATCTCGAATATATCTTTCCGTGAGCTCTGAAATCCTTTGTTTTATTTGCTGATGGTTTCTCACTATGTAGGTCGGGGTCAACAAAATATTTTCGCTTTCGGAGCAGGAAGTCGACGATTGAAATTTCGTGAGATGATCCCTCCGCAACGAAAAATGCCTTACTTTCAAAAACGTCCACCTCAAATCCTGTATCACGTCCGTGACATACTCTATCCGGTTTCTCGATAACGCATAACGTGCTTCCCTTGTCTGAATTTAATCGATGTACTCCATTAATTCTGTCTGGTAAGAATCCCACAGCGAGCGGCAGTACTCCAAAAGAGAAGAGAAGTGTAGTGTAGGCATTCTCTTTAGTAGATCCATTCAATTTTCTAAGTGCCCTGCCTGTAAAACGCAGTCTTTGGTTAGCCTTCCTTCCAATTTAGGTTGTTCGTAATTGTAATACCTAGGTATTTAGTTGAATTTATGGAATTTAGATTAGACTGATTTATCGAGTAATCGAAGTTTAACGAAATCCTTTTAGTACTTATGTGGATTGCCTAACACGTTTCGTTATTTAGGGTCAACTGCCAATTTTCGCACCATTCTGGTATCTTTTATAAATCGTTTTGCAATTTATTTTGATCTTCTGATGACTTTATTAGTCGATAAACGACAGCATCATCTGAAGACAAGCTATGACGTCTACTCAGATTGTCCTCTAAATCGTTTATATAGATAAAGAACAGCTGAGAGCTTGTAACACCATCTTGGGGAAAGCAAGAAATCACTTCTGTTTTACTCGTTGACTTCCCGTCAATTGCTACGAACCGTAACCTCTCCGACAGGAAAACAGAAATCATGATTCCAGTCACGTAATTGAGACGGCGTTCCATAAGCACGCAATTTGACTACAAGCCGCTCACGAGGTACAGTTTTAAACGTTTTTTGGAAATCTATAAATAGGGAATCAATAAGGAATCTTTATCACTAGAATTCAAAAGTTGGTGTGGGTAAAGAGTTAGTTGTGTTTCACAAGAACGATGTTTTCTAAATATGTGCTGAAAGTGTCAATAGCCCGTTCTTTTTGAGGTGATTTGTAGCGTCCCTGCAACTCACATCATAGCAAATGTAACAGCGGGTCGGTGGCAATGGTACGCATAATCGCTGAGAGGGAGCATCCTAGCCTCACAAGTCACACAGAGCAGGTGGTAGTGTTAAGGCCAGCTAAGTGTTCCTTGACCATAACTTGCAGAGTGATACTGCTTAGGTGGCGCTTGACAGTTGTAATGAAAGACTTACGGAAGGCCAGCTGCTGCAGGCCCTTCGTAAGATACTTTTGGTGTACCGTACCGAAGTGGTAGGCCTCACATGTGACGTGCCAACTACGAGTAGGATGTCTCACCGTAGTTACCGAATGTCCTCTGTATGTTGTTGTTACCAGCAAGAAACCTACGGACTATAGAGATGATATGAGGCAGGACACTGCGAATAAGGACAGCGAAAATCCTCATAAAGATCTGGAAATTGCTGTTGAGTAGTGTAAGAGGCTGGTAATGGTAAACTCCCCCTCTGGCAGACGACTTGGGAACCGATATAACGATGCCATCAACCAAGACAGGTATCATCAGTTCTGCAGAAGTCATGAGTTCTTGGTACATCGTAAACCAACGAGGCATCATAACACCATGGAACATACGATAAAAGTGTATTGGAAGACCATCTGGGCCGGGCAATTTGTTGATCATCTATTTGCTGAGGGCTTTGGTGACATTCTCTGCCAACAAGAGGTTGATGATGGTAGGTCTCCATCGAGGTTCGAGGCCACGAGGACTTCATCCATCTCAAGAGCATTGTGGTCTTACGTTGCGCAGAACCGTCGGTAATGATCCAACATTGCTTTCGCGATAACCTTTTGGGCCATTAGGCACGGGCCGTCTAGAGTATCCAGCACAGGATCAATGCTCTCTGACATCTACGACATGCACGGAGGATATGATGCATGGCCATTAATTCTTCTCTGATCCAGTCCTGACAATGCACACAAATGTGTGACCTCTAGACGGTGATGTGCAAGTGTATATCGGCAATAGTACTATAAAATGATGTTACATGGTGTGCCATTGCTAGCACTTAGCCTGACGAGTGCATCATCACACGCCAAAGAGCAGGTTTTGCACAGTCGAGGCACCAACGCAACATGGAAGGAAACGTCATATGCCTCTTCCCACAGTTCCTTCACACTTACGTTCCTTGAGGAGCGAAACAGTGTTCCTTGAGCTCCTGCTCCACCACACTTTCGTCTTGGGAGAGGGATGCTGCAGAAGTAGGCAACATGATCCGTGAACTCCGTCGGCCATATCTCTGAATCAAGCGTCTCCGGCTCAAGACCCTGAGAGACGTAGATACTTGCCGAATATTCAGTAACTTATGTGTACGTCTGTCTCTCGACCAAGTATCGACGAGGCGAAAGTCTCGCACCAGATGCAACACTTTCTGGCACATTATAAGGTTTGGCGTTTGCTTCTTACATGCAAGACACGGTTGCAGTCGCCCCATACAATGACATGGTCGCAACATCTTTCCAATAATGCTGCGATCTCCCGAACATAATACATCTCCTCTGTATCAGAAGAGGCATACACTTCAAGGCCCTGATACCCTGACGCGTGACAGCAAGTCATCATGCTAACAGGAAGTAGATCACACCATAGACTACGATGCCTTCCTTCACAAAATGGCCGTACCGCTGTTGCTGACAGTGCACTGAGCCTGGTAAAAGTCGTATCCACAAATAAACAGAAGGTGGTGGAGATGCACTTTCTGCAGGAGTGCGATGTGAAGATCCACTGCCCACAGCATATCACGAAACATCTGCAGTTTGACTCTGGAACTGTTGGTGTTGAGGTTGAATGTGTCAATAAAGGAGGACTGGCACGAGGAGACTGTATTCTTTGTACGTGTTGGGAGGGCTAGTGGGGAAAGGATCCCACTGTTAACAATGTTTTCTCTCGTGTATCCAGTGGCGCTTAAATGGCATGACGTGTAGCAACTAAAACCGCCTTACCTTCTGCAGCAGACCTATCGTCCTCGACATGGCAAAGACTGAATTCGTCTATTGTCCATCATCACAAAGCATGGCGCTCAGAGAGGTCTCCTGATGATCTGATGCAGATCGAATCCCATCAGGGGAAGCGACTTTCCTATCTTTCTGCTGGGGATGGTCCCCAGCATGGAGATCTTCTTCCTCTGTAGACAGGTATCAGATAGATCCAGTCAGTGTTTCTTCAGTTGCTTCACAACCAATTGTATTTGGACATTAGTGATTAGTATACGACAGCGAGTGGGGGTCGTTGTCTTTGGGACAAAAGTTGCTGTTCTCACTACCAACTCTGCAGTGTCCAACCATTCCAGTGTGTTTATGGGGGTGCTTTGGATGCGTGGTCTCCCTATCCATAGTGCCCTGCTGACGTATAAGTGGCTGCCTAGAGTCGACTGGAGATGAAACTTCTGTCGACAGTCGATCACAAGACAGTACTGAATGAAAGGCCCCCACATACATCCGCGGGAGCACCATTGGGTCGGGTAACATCATCTTCTCCCCTGACGGCAGCTGTATACAGCTTGATCTGGTATGTCCCTCTAGCCCACAAAATGAACAGATCATTGGCAGACCACTGTAAATTACGATGGAATGGAATCCACCTATATTCTAAGTGACCAGAATCTGTTTAGTAAAGTCCATGTGTATCAAGCACACTACATCAGAACTGGGTAAGTGGTCAAATACGCCCAACGTTTGGCTGTGTGGTTCATCACAGAGCCTTAGAGACCCAGTCTTCCTATCACCATCTCTGCAGGCACGTCAAATGGGAGCTCGAATGCATGGACCATCATTTGGCTGAGACCTGCAAGTTACACTTCCATGGGGCCAATGCGAAAATCGGAATGTCTGAAATGAAGGTCGCTCACCCTGTTGAGAATCCTTCCACATGCTGGATCGCCCACGCTACTCACGATGGAGAGTTGAGTCTGTACTAGTTCATCATAATCAATTCAAGTGGAAAGTCAACTACAGTTTGCACAATAAATATTCGCGCAAAAGGAAAGTGCTACCTGTGTGCAGTTTTCACAGAATAGGTTGGTGGTCAAGAGCTCGTATTCTTAGCCAGTCAACAGTTTGTAATAACACTTAAAAATTGTAATTTTTGTGAAAACACACACTTTTTAAAGGGAGTATTAAGTGCTGGCACTAACAAACTAAAAGTGGGGTAAATTAAAATGTCAGTGGTGTTTGTTGCAGGTTTATAGTGCAACTCGTTTACGAGACATCGTATTCCGAAAAGTTCGCAGTACAACACTTGCATAATACCTATGGCGTCACGCGCTAAAAAATAACACATTTGTATAAACTACTCATGTTGATGTTGACTGTTAACGAGACAATTGGTCATCACAGGTTGTGTTCAAAATGACCACTTGTAGCGAACGTACACACTTGCAGTCCGGTATGGAATAATTAGTGAACAAATGATATCGTTTCTAGCGCCATCTACTGCATGTATTGGAACCTGGATTGCTGCCCATTCAGAACTTCTCTTTGTAACTGCCATGTTTGACAGCCATAAGCTACTGCTTCTGGTCAACAAGCCCTTGTGGCCACTCATGCCGCTGATCACGAATTGGACTAACTGTAATTCCACTCCGGATATAGTCTCTTTAGTTTAGTTTATCGCCCAATCGTTGTGGGAAGAATAGCACATGTTTTGCGAGTCTGGAATCTGCTATCCGGTAGGGCGAGACTTGAATTCTGAACTAGGAGCGGTACAGCCCTGGCACTGGGGCAGATATTTGCAACCCAGTGGTGGCGGTGGCAGCTGTTCACATGCGAGCCGGTGGCGGGAACACGATTGGTGCAGAGGCATTATCGCGGTGGAGAAGAGAGAGAAACATCCTACTGCCTCCATTTTACCCATTCTTAAACAGTGACGTTCTTTTGTCAATAAACCTCAAATTTTTCCCAAAAAATGTGGATTCCCCTTTTTTTATAAGAGTTATTTCCTAAGACAGAATAAATCGGACCATACACGCGTTTTCACGTCACTATAGCACCGTAACTTGAAAAAATTCTGTACAACACTACTACACGTATATAGGCTATACGTCCTCCTAAAATCCTCTCATCAGATTGAAAAATCTGTTCTGCCACGTGCCTTATCACATGGCAAGAGCATTAAACTCACGTCTGGCTCATGACAGAGGTCCGAGAACATATTCTACCTCTGCCTTGGATCCTTCCTTATTTTTAAACCAAATTAAAGTACTGAAAGGCCTCTTCACCTTTAACTTCTGTCAAGGCATCAGCACAGAGGAGCTGTAAGTATCAAGTTAGTACTATGTAACACTTTAGAAATTTGCTAATATAGCTGATTTTATTACAGTGATTATCTTTCCTTTTGTAGGTGGGAGATTGATATTCCGTTAAAAGATCTCGCTTTAACGAAGAAACGTGTAGTTACAATACCATCTCTCGAATCATATCTGCTGCACTCTCGCCCTCACTTTAAAGTGCATGGTGGCACATCATTGATAGCAGACTGATTGAATAATTAATTAAACTTATCATGAGAGTCCCTTTGCATGGCAAGTCATTATTTCCTGATGTCAGTTTACACTCACATGGTAACAATTCCAGACGCTTCCATTGCATCTCTGGAGGCTTCCATAAGGCTAGTTATTCACTTTCTCTAATACCAAAATGAGTGGTAGCTGTCGTCAGATAGCTGAAGACTTCCAACATAATTGTGTTCAATCTCTCGGTTGTCTTGTCATACTGGTGGAAGTAAGTCACTTACAATTCTGGTATACTGCACCCAAACTTATCCTACTAAGACCTGTCAGTCTATGGTGGCAGTAGGATGTTTCTCTCTCTTCTCCACCCCGATAATGCCTCTGCACCAATCGTGTTCCCGCCACCGGCTCGCATGTGAACAGCTGCCACCGCCACCACTGGGTTGCAAATATCTGCCCCAGTGCCAGGGCTGTACCGCTCCTGGTTCAGAATTCAAGTCTCGCCATACCGGACAGCAGATTCCAGACTCGCAAAACATGTGCTATTCTTCCCACAACGACTGGGCGATAAAATGTAGCTGGGAACGATACCAGGACATTGCAAAACATACTCCCTTTCATCCTTCCTGCCAAACCGTAACGTTCTAAGATATGTTTTCGAAATATCCATGAAAGGCTCACCCATTGAACAACAGCAAAATACCTGTCTAGTGATTGCCTCATTCAAGTCAGCGTAGCTAGGTTTTCCTTATTATATAACCCTATGGAATTGTTCCTATTGCCTTCCACCAAATTAGTGGGCACATGCTTCGAGAACTCAGATGGGAATCTTTGGAGGGAAAGCTGTGTTCTTTTCAACGGATGCTATTCATATCTGATATTTGAATCTTAGTCACGAAGAATTCTACTGCTTTCAACATGCATTTTGCGTCCAGGCCATGAAAGGAGGAATTAATTGAACAGTTAATTAATTTTCATAATTAATTTGATATCAATTTGATTTAAAAATGCACCAAAACCCGCTTTATTTCAATACTGTTGTATATTTCTTTCTGTGAGAAAGACAATACCTACAAGGACATTTCAGTTACATCAAACGGCATGCAACAACATGTTACTGCAGCCTTTTTTGCCTTGAAATGCCTTGTTCAAGAGACGTAACGAGCACAACATTTGTAAAAAATATCACCCGATATTTTCCCATGTTTCTATTGGCTTCGATGTGACTTGTGACTCATAAGTAGGTATAACGCACTCTGTCTTCAGGCCACAAGTGGCCCATCGGGACCCTTCGACCGCAGTATCATCCTCAGTAGAGGATGTGGATAGGAGGGGCGTGTGGTTAGCACACCGCTCTCCCGGGTGTTATTATGGTTTTCTATGAGCGGAGCCACTACTATTCGGTCGAGTAACTCCTCAGTTGGCATGACGAGGCTGCGTGCACCCCGAAAAATGGCAACAGCGTGTGGCGGCTGGATAGTCACCCATCCAAGAGTCGGCCACACCCGACAGCGCTTAACTTCGGTTATCTCACGGGAACCGGTGTACCCAGTGTGGGAAGGCCATGGCCATCATAAGTAGGTATAAGAGAGTTTTATTCCCCAATGATATTACTAAACGAGTCCTGTAAATAGAAGCAGGGATCTATAGGTACAATGGGAAATTGGGGTACTGTTCTAACATTATTACCCACCTTCCCATTCCTCTCAGCAGCTATTTGCATGTAGATCGTTAGGAGGTTACTTCACTGAACTTCAGTGATAACTTGATGTATTATTATTACTCATCCTTCCCATATAGGGCTATTGGCAAGACTAACAGCGAAAATATCCTCTCTACGTCCTGCAGCTATTGACAGCACTGGATAGAGTAAGCGTCTAGGACTCAATCAATGACAGCTACCCATGCACATCTGCTGTGGATCACAGAGGAAAAAAATTTGGATATTCCTGCCAAGTTTGGAATCTCCTGCCACTAGGATGAGGGGACCTAGACTGCAACAGTATTCTGGGTCGGTCACCTTGGATTGTGATATCGTAATTAGACTGTAAGAGGTATTCAAAAGACCATACGCTAATAGAGTTTCTATAAATAAAGAATATATTATTAATAATTAATATTCTGTCATCTACAATACAGTGTAAGTAGTATTTGAATTTACTACCAAAAATCGAATATACCATGAAATCAGGAATTCCTGCCATTTTTGAATTTCCCATCAAAATTAGAAACACCCAATTGTTTTTATGAGTAATGGATTGGGTGATAAGGGGATGGGAAGGGGTGGTGGAGGAAGGGGAAACTTGCCACCTTAGGAAAACGCATGAGATTTTCATGGGATGGGGAAATGACTGATCAAATCATTAATCTGCATAATTAATTTGATTTCAATTTCATATAAAATACACCAGATCCTGCTTTATTCCACTACTTGCAGGCGTCAAATTCAATGAGCAGGACAGCCAAGGTGCAGTTCAACTGCATCCATTCCAAGGATTTGGAAACAATTTCTAAAGACATGTGTCAGACAGACATCGTGTTAGTACCAGAGGTTCCTCCTAGTCTGGAAAGGAACGTCTTCTAGCAAGTTTGGAAGATGGTCTGTTAAGAGTCTGTAATACCTGCATGTGTTCAGCGTTCCATCCATGAAATACAGAAATCTGAACATGATTCTCAAAATCTTTTCTAGGCAGCTCTTGGTAGAGATAGAAGTGATAGGCATAGAACCTATGTTGATGGAAAATGAATAGGACACTTTACTGATTCATGCTACTTCTTGTGCGATTGTGCGGGGGCTTATGTGTGGATGAACTGATACAGCAGCAAGAACATTTATTCTCCCCTATTCTCTCGTCACTTCTTTTCTTTCGTTACGTTATCTAAGTTCTATTCTAGAACTGCTATGTAACTGGTGGGAGGGGTTGATTAAAACTGCTGAGATAGTTGACGACTACTGGGGTATGTTGCCATGTACACAGTACAATAATGAACTGAATTTTCCTGTTGTCCTCTACACTGATAACGCTAGTTTTTCCTGCATTGGTAAATCTCATTGTTCACTCAATCCCTATTGCTAGGACTGCCACATACTGACTGACTGCCAAGTCACGGTGCACTCAGGGAACACACAGGCGTAGTGTCAGCTAACAAAACACCGTACCTAGAAATTACACAGGCTAAAGGGCACAAACAAGTGTTAGTGTGGAAATTTTTCAAAATTCGATATCTTGTAGACGACTAGCACAAGACTCTTACCATAAACACCACTGATATTCTAATTAACACTACTTCTAATTTTTTAATGTAAATAGGCAATGTTCCATTTAAGAAATCTTAAGTTTACGTGAGAAAAATTCTTACTAAGTATTGTTAGAATTAAGTTGATGTGATGTGAAAACCACACACCAACTGCAGAATATTTGTGGTGCAAGCCTTAGGTGACTGACACCCTGTATACAAGATACGAAAATCAAGATATCTTCAGCAGTCATCATTGAATTTATTTCAACGAACTATTGCAGCTGATGTCTTCATTTCCTTTACCTTTACAATGACATTTATTGGTCATCTGCCAGATAGAGGCAACAGTGGGGTTGACCTTTGGCCGTCACTGGTAAGAATACGGAAGATAAGAGTCTGATATCCCATCGATAAAAAGGTATGTACACATATACACTCATGAGAAAATTTTTGCGTTACTTCGGTTCCTAGAGTTCCAGGACGTGAACAGAAAATTGGAATGGAGATCAACATAAACATCGTTTTCCCCCTTTTTATTGCTCATGAAAACCAGAAATTCCGTGTTATACCACCATAAAGCGAGACCTTCAGAGGTGGTGGTCCGAATTGCTGTACACACCGGTGTCTCTAACACTCTCTAACACGTCCTCTTGCACTGCTGCATGCCAGTATTCGACCTGGCGTAGTATTCACAAGTTCATCAAGGCACTGTTGGTCCAGATTGACCCATTCCTCAACGGTGATTCAGCGTAGCTCCCTCAGAATGTTTGTAGGGTCACATTATCCTTAAACAGACCTTTCGAATCAATCCGAGGCGTGTTCGATAGAGTTCATGTCTGGAGAACATGGTGGCCACTCTAGTCCAGCCATGTCGTTATCCTGAAGGAAGTCATTCACAAGATGTGCACGATGGGGACGCGAACTGCCGTCCATGAAGACAAATGCCTCGCCAATATGATGGAGATATGATTGCTTTGTCGGTCGGAGGATGGCAGTCACGAATCGTACAGCCGTTACGGCCCCTAACATGGCCATCAGCGGCCTACGTCGGCCCCACATAATGCCACCCTAAAACAACAGGGAACTGTGTGTCTAAGGCGTTCAGTCTGACCGAGTTGCCTCCAAAAGCGTCTCCGACGATTTTCTGGTAGAAGGCATGTGCGACACTCTTGGATTAAGACAACATGATGCCAATCCTGAGAAGTTCATTCGACATGTTATTGGACCCATCTGTACAGCGCTGCATGGTGCCGTGGTTCGAAAGATAGACCTCACCATGGATATCGGGAGTGAAGTTGAGCATTGTGCAGCCTATTGTCCACAGTTTGAGTCGTAACAAGACGTGCTGTGGGTGCACCAAAAGCATTATTCAACATGGTCAAGTTTCTGTCTGTGTTCCTCCGAGCCACAATGTGTAGGAAGCGCTCATCTACTGCAGTAATAGGTAATGGGTGGCCTGAGCGAGGCATGTCATCGACAGTTCCAGTCTCTCTGTATTTCCTCCATGTCCAAACAACATCTGTCTGGTTCACTCTGAGACATCTGGACACGTCCCATGCTGGGAGTCCTTCGTGGAACAAAGTAACAATGCCGACGCGATCTAATCGCGGCATTCACCGTCTAGGCATGGTTGAACTACTGAGAACACGAGCCGTGTACCTCCTTCCTGATGGAATGACTGGAACTGATGGGCTGTCAGACCAGCTGCATCTAATAGGCACTGCTCATGCGTCGGTGTTTACAGCATTGGGTGGATTTAGTGACATCTCTGAACAGTCAAAAGGACTGTGTCTCTGATACAATAACCACAGTCCACACCTATCTTCAGGAGTTCTGTGAACTGGGGTGATGCAAAACTGTTTTTGGTGTGTGCATATTCATTGTGGTTAAAAACATGGATTCATTCAAAAGGAACAGTCCATAAATGAGTGAACACTGGACGGAGAAATGATTTTTTATTTGTAAAACTTTTTAACTTCTCGACAGGTGGATGTGAAGTATTGTGAAGCTTATATTTTCAGTAGACTTCAAGAGAAGATAAAAGATTTTCATGATTTCAAAAGCTACGTCGAAAGTCATATACTTTTAATTTTGCACAGGCGTTTCTCACAGCTATTGAGAGCCGTTCGCTGTAACGAATAGCTAATTGTATCAACTACTCAGTACCCTTTTCATATAATTTTTTTTTAATTTTTAGGGTCAGAACAATCAATTTTTAATCTGTTTTCTGTGAATTATGTACTCACTCGTTTCATAACAAAGTGACTTTGGCACACATGGCCTCACGTTATCTAATGGATTAACTTCACATGTTACAGAACAAATGGGCTGGAAGGAACCAATTTAATCCTTTTTAAATGCGATCTCTCGGCAACTTCTCTAATCAATTTGGTGAGGCCATGTGAAATTAAAATCTTTTGGCCAGTTTTTACCTGACATCCTCCTAAATGTACATCCGAAGACTCAACCTTGGATAGCAAGTATCTTTTTTTCATCTTTATCCTACTCCTTTCAAATGAAATATGAAACTGCAGTATTGTATTTCTGGTTGGCGTTCCCTTATATGTAAATAATCTGTAACTGACATACAGGGAATTATTATTTAATAATTAATAATACGTTTGTTTTGAGCAAAATATTTTTATGTTCATGACATTATGTATTCGTATGAAAACTTTGAAGGATTGTAATTTATGTAACATTTTTAGAGTGACTCGATCTTATTAATTTGTGGATATGTCTCTCGGTGAAGCGGTAACAGTGCGGTTTGGATACAAGTGTGAAGACTCGTTGTTGCCGTGAGTGAGCGTAGCATAGCCACGTAAGAGAATTTGATGTTATTTAGATACGAAATCCCAAATTACAAGCGGATACTTACTGTGTGAAGTACTATGAACCGACTGTGAGATCAAAACGACGTCCTCACTCTGCAAGGAACTATGGTTTGAAGGCTTCCACTATTTTATTAAACTCCGTTGGATTGACGTGTGGAGTACCACTCACAGTGCGAAAAACGTTTTAAATAAATTGTTAAATACGGTGCTATAAACTGTGATTTACAAATTCACATATGTTTCATGCACTGGTTGCTTTTACTCATTTTTTGTGCACTGGTTGATTGTAGTTGAATTATCCTGCAGAATACTACATACGGACTATGAGTTGAAATTTGCGTTGCAACGAAGTGTGTATTTACAGGTGTTTTTCATGTTGCTTGCTGTTACAATTCCCAGGTGAATTAGTAAGCGCTATTATCCATAGAGAATGTGATCTAGTTTTTGTAGTGTAGCAAACATTGGATGACGAACAATTGTTTTATGTGGCGTATACTATTTGTTCCCCGCAGCTGCACAGGTTTCTGTTATATCACATGTAGATTGCGAGGTAAACGATGTTTCATCTGAACTGCTTTAATATTTCATAATACCCAGGGGGGACGAAAATCTAATAGTCATGGGCGACTGGAATGCAGTTGTAGGGGAAGCAGAAGAAGAAAAGGTTACAGGAGAATATGGGCTTGGGACAAGGAGTGAAAGAGGAGAAAGATTAATTGAGTTCTGTAACAAGTTTCAGCTAGTAATAGCGAATACCCTGTTCAAGAATCACAAGAGGAGGAGGTATACTTGGAAAATACCGGGAGATACGGCAAGATTTCAATTACATTACATCATGGTCAGACAGAGATTCCGAAATCAGATATTTGATTGTAAGGCGTACCTAGGAGCAGATATAGACTCAGATCACAATATAGTAGTGATGAAGAGTAGGCTGAAGTTCAACACAATAGTCAGGACGAATCAATACGCTAAGAAGTGGGATACGGAAGTTCTAAGGAATGACGAGATACTTTTGAAGTTCTCTAACTCTATACATAGAGCAATAAGGAATAACGCAGTAGGCAGTACAGTTGAAGAGGAATGGACATCTCTAAAAAGGGCCATCACAGAAGTTGGGAAGGAAAACATAGGTACAAAGAAGGTAGCTGCGAAGAAACCATGGGTAACAGAAGAAATACTTCAATTGATTGATGAAAGGAGGAAGTACAAACATGTTCCGGGAAAATCAGAAATACAAAAATAAAAGTCGCTGAGGAAGGAAAGAAATAGGAAGTGCAGGGAAGCTAAGACGAAATGGCTGCAGGAAAAAGGCGAAGACATCGAAAAAGATATGATTGTAGGAAGAACAGACTCAGCATACAGGAAAGTCAAAACAACCTTTGGTGACATTAAAAGCAACGGTGGCACATTAAGAGTGCAACGGGAATTCCACTGTTAAATGCAGAGGAGAGAGCAGACAGGTGGAAAGAATACATTGAAAGCCTCTATGAGGGTGAAGATTTGTCTGATATGATAGAAGAAGAAACAGGAGTCGATTTAGAAGAGATAGGTGATCCAATATTAGAATCGGAAATTAAAAGAGCTTTGGAGTACTTACGGTGAAATAAGGCAGAAGGGATAGATAACATTCCACCAGAATTTCTAAAATCATTAGAGGAAGTGGCAACAAAACGACTATTCACTTTGGTGTGTAGAATATATGAGTCTGTCGACATACCATCTGACTTTCGGAAAAGCATCATCCACACAGTTCCGAAGACGGCAAGAGCTGACAAGTGCGAGAAGTATCGCACAATCCGCTTAACAGCTCATGCATCCAAGCTGCTCACAAGAATAATATACAGAAGAATGGAAAAGAAAATAGAGAATGCGCTAGGTGACGATCAGTTTGGCTTTAGGAAAAGTAAAGGCACGAGAGAGGCAATTCTGACCTTACGGCTAATAATGGAAGCAAGGCTAAAGAAAAATCAAGACAGGTTCATAGAATTTGTCGACCTGGAAAAAGCGTTCGACAATATAAAATGGTGCAAGCTGTTCGAGATACTGAAAAAAGTAGGGGTAAGCTATAGGGAGAGACGGGTCATATACAATATGTACAACAACCAAGAGCGAATAATAAGAGTGGACGATCAAGAACGAAGTGCTCGTATTAAGGAGGGTGTAAGACAAGGCTGTAGCCTTTCTCCCCTACTCTTCAATCTGTACATCGAGGAAGCAATGATGGAAATAAAAGAAAGGTTCTGGAGTGGAATTAAAATAGAAGGTGAAAGGATAACAATGATACGATTCGCTGATGACATTGCTATCCTGAGTGAAAGTGAAGAAGAATTAAATGATCTTCTGAACGGAATGAACAGTCTAATGATTACACAGTATGGTTTGAGAGTAAATCGGAGAAGGTAATGAGAAGTAGTAGAAATGAGAACAGCTAGAAACTTAACTTCAGGATTGATGGTCACGAAGTCAATGAAGTTAAAGAATTCTGCTACCTAGGCAGTAAAATAACCAATGACGGACGGAGCAAGGAAGACATCAAAAGCAGACTTGCTATGGCAAAAAATCCCTTTCTGGACAAGAGAAGTCTACTAATATCAAATACCGGCCTTAATCTGAGGAAGAAATTTCTGAGGATGTACGTCTGGAGTACAGCATTGTATGGTAGTGAAACATGGAGTGTGGGAAAACCGAAACAGAAGAGAATAGAAGCATTTGAGATGTGGTGCTACAGACGACTGTTGAAAATTAGGTGGACTGATAAGGTAAGGAATGAGGAGGTTCTACGCAGAATCGGAGAGGAAAGGAATATGTGCAAAACACTGATAAGGAGAAGTGACAGGATGATAGGACATCTGCTAAGACATGAGGGAATGACTTCCATCGTACTAGAGGGAGCTGTAGACGGCAAAAGCTTTAGAGGAAGACAGAGATTGGAATACGTCAAGCAAATAATTGAGGACGTAGGTTGCAAGTGCTACTCTCGGATGAAGAGGTTAGCACAGGAAAGGAATTCGTGGCGGGCCGCATGAAACCAGTCAGTAGACTGATGACCAAAAAAAAAAAAAAAAAATACCCAGACCGCAAACTATATCGGTAATGGAACAAAGCGTTTAATGATGATAATTAACATTTTGTTACATTTATAAACAGTTTATTAATATGCACTGACCACATTTCCGAGCTGTAAGAGCGCAGTAGGGAAACAGTGGGCTTTCAGACTCAAAACTGAACTGTGAGTCTTGACTTGTCCACGATCTTTATATCGATTTTTTGCCTTGACATCATGATGTATTCGTCGTTAGCAGATGGTATCCTCATAGACTGGGCAGATTGGATTCTAGATGAAAGAGCACTGCGGACAGTAAAGCCAAGAAAGACAAAGCCCAGTAAAAGATTATCTGTTTTAGCAGTGACTGGTGAAATGTACGCTAAACTTAAAATGGACAAGGGTGTGATGAAATTCAGAAGAAGAAGGAACAGAAAAAGAAGGGGAGTGGGAGGAATATAAATACAAAGCAGTATGTAGTAGTCTAAAATGTATGAAGCTCGACAGCTATTTCATAGAAGCTGCGAGAGTAGCCCATAAAACTGACTGACAAGTTGGTTCAGAAGCAAAATCACTCTGCAGAGAGCGTCTAATACCCATTCTAAAAACATGTTGGGTATTATCTCCGTCCCAATATTTGTTGCTTCATCAGTACTTAGAGTATTAGATGGTCGTGCGGCATAGACTGTTAAGGCATTTAAAGATGCAAATACCGCTCCCAAATAGCTAGTTGGTATGAAATACATAATTATACAGTGGGAGCAATATTACACCGTGCAGCGAAGGAGTTGTCCTTAGGACCATATAGGAACAGGAAAAGCGGATGCATGAAAAAAAGTATTTCCTTAAAATGTCTTCCAACAGGAGCGCTTACTAATGCTGCCTTGGAATATTATGTAAAAACTCTGGATGTACCACTTTTTATAGGTCTCTATAAAATATAGCAGTCCCAAAATGCCTGAAAGATATGAGAACTGATTCTTAACCTCCATATGGAAAGTGAAATTGGTTCACTTGGGTATCTTTCGTGGTTAATATTGTACATTACATCGATAGCTTCGGCAGTTTACCACGTCTTCTGGAGATAATATGGCATTTCCGAAATAGGCCAGAAGACAAAACTGTGAGATGACGCAATCGCCTAAAACTCACAGGTGTGGTCATCCCTGTTTTAAGCTGCTAAGGGTCTAGGTAAATTAGGAAGTCTCTTTGCACATACTGACAGTACCGCAATAGATGTCATCCACTATTTTCTAATATTTAGCCTGTGTGGTAAAAACTCCGTAATAGCTGCTGTCTTCAGCCACATGCTTAAATTGTCTTACTCAACTCACGTACGTATAATTTCTAACCGAACATTACATCGGAAAAAATAAGCTATACTTTCATAATACGATGACTAATCAGGAAATTACGGAAAGAGTTATTTTAAAACATACAATAGTGAACAATACGACATTACTTCCGTCTTGTTCAAGGAGTTATGAGTCAAACAACATCAAGAACGACCGAGAAAATGACGTGAAGAAATAAAATGTCAAACTGAACGTCGTGTACAATGAAATACTGAAAAACATATTGATTATAAGCTGGCGACAATATAGGCCCAGTTTCATGTTTCGAGCGAAATGTAACTGAAAAAATACATTCTTTTAACTGCCAGATTTACTTCCACAAATTTATGCCAGTTACAAAACTGGGAGCCACCATCTTATGTTTACGAATGTAAAATATCACCGGATTTACTAGGCTGGGGTGTTCGGATTTACTGATTTCGCTTGGCGTATTAAGAACTTTATTTCATTTTTCTGCTTCATTCGATAGGTTGTGGGTGTGCCAGCTATTTTTCGCACTTAGTAAAGCAATCAAATTCGTCATTCATGCCATCAATCCTTTCCACGTCGAAAATAAATTGCGCGCTTACAAAGTCTCAGGAACTACTGTAAATACATACTTCTTTAACAGTGTTTTGCTCAGCTAGTGCTGTATACGCTATCTATATAAGATTGTGAAATCACTATGTCAGCCCGTTTACATGCCGTTTTTGTTAATTTCAGAATTAAGTACTGTATATCAGTTAAATTTCAAGCCATAAAAGTTGTGGATTTCGATGGTGAAGCCCTGCGTACATATGGATACTTAGTAGACATGGTATACAGGCAGAATGGTCTATCTTGAAAGAGAAACCCGATATGAAGGCGTATAAGAATACGAAGAAGACTAGGTAAGTAAAAAATGTGTTTACTCCTCTTAGTCTACAAATACTGTAATACTAGGTTACACACTGCAGAAAATACTAACATCTTTCTATGTGAGCACTCATTCGACATTTTACCGAGTGTAGGAGAAGAATATCAATAATAATAAGAAGAAGAATAAAGGCAAGTTATTTAAAGAACGTGAGAAAAATTTTCTCATTTACGACTCTTTTATTCCCTCCGAGAAACGTTTCAAGTATAAACCGCTGGCCAACCAGTTTTCGCTCATAACGATTCCATATCGATTGTGGTGTAAGATGAAAACACTCACCTACTATCACCCGAGCGTCGGCTTTATAATGAAGGATGACTTGCCAATGAAGTAGGATAGCGGGAGTCCTCATACTGGAGATGAGTGCAACCTACCAGCAAGCTACAATACAATACCGCGTTCTGCTATGTGAGCTGTCTCAAGAGCAAAACTGCAATACTGAGTGTACACTCCAGCTTCGGATTACAATATGAGGCTCGCTGACATAAGACAGAGACATGCCAGTACCTCATTTAAATTATTTGCATCGAATATTCTCCCAGTCAAAGGATAATATCCCTTTTTAAAAGGTATGCCTCTCTTTCTAAGGTTATCTATTTACTTAGAAATTTAAATAACAGACGTATAAAATTTTTTCTACTGTTTTCTGCCTTTTCGCTGTTACCCCAAATCACCTATCGTTTCTTCCATGATAAATTAAACCACTTTCATTGAAAATTAACTCTCCTGATAAATCAATTTCACTAAAATGGTTAAACAAGAGAACTGTTCAGTTTAATGTTGTACTTTCTTTCTTACATCATTTACTTTTTCGAAATATATTTCAGTTCTCGTATAATATGCAGCTTCTTACTATCATTGTGTTTCCCTATATTTATGTACACATTTTCAAGTCCTTTCAAGTATTACTACTCTGTTTATGTGTATAGTCATATAAGTCAAGCGTTAGTGATATTAATTCGACGTATTGGTAGAATACACACTGCATACTGAATCAGCCAACGGGTGCGTTATATTCAGCCACTAAAGAGCTTGTTATGTTTACTGTAGTACTAGAGAATCAAGCTCCTCATCATTACATCGATATCACTTATTCTTTTCACAATTTCTCCATTTCATAACTTATTTGTACAACTGACATTTAACATTCCCCAATATAGTCACAATACAAATGTTTCAAATTTCTCCATCTCTTGATTTCCGATTGTCAACACTGCACTTCTATACAACCATATGCTCCAAACGGACTGTTTCAGGGAAGTCTTCCTCAGAACTGTCACTGAGAAGAAAGCTTTCTCTCATTGTGAGTTTCTACTTTGATAAGTGCCTTGCTTCGGCCATTCTGTGTAGTTTGCTCCTTTCACCAGTTTGGATGTTAAGCAAGTTTTCTCCTATTATTCATATCACTTGTCTTCCCTGTCATTACCCTTAAACCATATCCATAAATGTTACTAAACTGATGTGCCCCGTCACGTTCAATTCTGTATGTGAAGGAGTATCTCAGGAACTGCTGTTGAGACTTCGCTACGGTTTTCTCTAATAGATAGATGAGGAAGTTTTTTGTACGTAACTTATTACCACAGTAACGGTGAGTGTAAAATGTATGTATTATTATCTGTTTCATCGTTTGGACTGTCATATCGTGACTGTGATGGAAATACCAACTGGTCAACTGCAGAGGAGGCGATGTCTGGCTGGAAAATCAGTAAAGTAAACAGCCATCGCAACTTCAGAGATTAGCTTAACTTGACCCATGTCTATGCATATCTGTCTGTCCCTTCGCACTATAAGTTACCGAACGAAGTGATGCGATAATTAGTACAATGGACTTACACTGGGGAGGATGACGGTTGAAACCGGTGTCCCGCCATCCAGATTTAGGTTTTCAGTGGTTTCCCTAAATCTTTCCAGACAAACACAGGGATGGTTCTTTTGAAAAAGGGCACGGCCGATTTCCTTCCTCATACTTGACACAATCTGAGCTTGCGATGCGTCTCTAACGATGGGACATTAAAACCAATCTTCCTTTTATTCCCCACCATAAATTAAAGTCACCGGCAACACTTTCCTGTCTGTATGTGAAGACCAATTTCAGAAACTACAGCAGGGAGTTTTATTTGGTTTTCGCTAACAGATACAATGATTCCTGAAGAAGATACGTGTATGTAGCCTATCAGTTCGTATTTTGTGCAAATAGGCTGAACAATGATGAATTGAAGTCCCCAATCTTGGTTTTCTATCTGCAAGTGAAACCTAATCTCTGAAACTACTGTAGCAATTTCGATACGGTTTTCGCTAATAGGTACTTAAATTCACGAGGCAGGTTTGTGTTTACAAAACATAAATATTTCGCTTATGTTGGTTTAACTATGGCGATAATTGTCGATTGATTCGTGCCTCCCGAAAATTTTTCCTGTCGTCCATTTTATAAATCGTTTATGTTCTATTAGAATTAGGACTTCAAATTCAGTTACCTAACGTTGTTCTCTGCATCTTGGTCATACGTCTACGCAGTGGCTCGTAAACTAAATTATATCTATACCAGACAAGTCACCTGGCTACAGACGCTTAGCGCTACTCTGCAAAATCCGGGCAGGTCGCTAGTTCAGTGCTAAATATGTGGTCTGTTCCCTTCAAAAGGTATACCTTACATCCTAACGGACGTCCATGGAGTCTGTAAACCTTCTTAGCATTCACATCGAACACAAGTATATAAAATTGTATTTTGGTTAATATGCAGCACAGCAGGTTCTGATGGAACTGAAGCAGTCAACGGAACGGAAAGACTAGAGCGCAGTCCATTGGGCAAAGAGTCACAGTGAAAATACTCGGATACCAGCTGTTATGGAGCATCCGCACTTCTCTGGAACGAGCAGGCGCGCAATGAAGTAATAAATCGAAAATTTTACCTTAATCAAGGAGGTAAGCAGAAAATACTCGCCTTGGCGGAATAGTCCGCTGCTCCGGACGGACGGAATTAATTAACATTAGGCGCTGCTGCTGGGGACCGCGGCTTCTTCGTTTCCTCAATGGAGCTACTTCTCTTGCCTTAGCTCCCACCTCTTTATTTCCGTTCTCTCTTATTTTTTAACTTTCTTTCCCCTTCCACCCAGCGTCGACGTAATTCATGCAGTTAAAGCGGGACCACTGAGAGTCTTTAATAGCACCGGCATTAAATTTGTGTCCTTTTTCACTTTTATGAACCGCCTAAGAAGAACGGCTGGACGCGGTTGCGTTAACTGAGGTCGTTACACGCCGGTATACGCCCGTAGTTTGTAATTCACACCAAAGCGAGCCCTTGAGCACGAATATTATGTACTTCATTTCTTTTTACATCTGCTTCTTTTCGGTACGGCACTGGCGATACATTATTGTTGACGAAGGCATCCATTTTATCCTGTTATCTCTAACATTTTTGAAAGTCATCGGTCTTTTGACTAGGTTGATGCGGCCCTCCAGGAATTTCTCTCCTGTGCCAATCTTTTCATCTCACAAAGAAAGGTCCCTAGCTTTGCGATCGAGTTTTTGAAACTGTCTATATAGTGATGTAGCTTAAGATCCAGGTATCACACACTGCTGCCATTCACCCTGGTGTGCCCTGATTTTGGAGTAACTGACGAAAGGAAGATTCGGAAATTTGTGTGACACTTACTTACCTTGACAGAATTTCAAATAGGTTGTGTTGTTGTGCAGAGTACTGGATAAGATAACAGCTTCCTAAGCTTCCTATGCATGAAGTTGTCAGTTCAACACTCATCATGTGCACCACTTTTTTTTAATTCTTATATCTTTGTCGGAATTACTTTAATCATAATGTTTATTCAGTTAACTTATTTAAATGTAATTTTTTATTTCTAATCCTTTCTCACATAATTTTTTGAACTGTATCATTTGTTTTAAATTACTACATATCATTCTTTTTTCATTCGGAATTTTTGTCAGTATGAATGTAATTATATTTATCCATTATAATACTCAAAGATAGGAATTTAAGGCGATGGCGCATGGATAAACTGAAAGAACCAGAGGCTGTAGAGTGTTTCAGAGAGAACATTAGGAAACGATTGACAATTACAAGGGAAAGAAATACAATAGAAGGGGAATGGGTAGCTGTGAGAGATGAAATATCAAAGGCAGCAGAGGATCAAGCAGGTAAAAAGACGAGGGCTAGTAGAAATCGTTGGGTAACAGAAGAGATATCAAATTTAATCGATGAAATTAGAAAATATAAAAATACTGTAAATGAAGCAGGCAAAAATGAATAGAAACGTCTCAAAAAATAGATTGACAGGAAGTGCAAAAGTCTAAGCGGGAATTGCTAGAGAACAAATATAAGGATGTACAGGCATATATCACTTGGGGTAAGATAGGTACCGCAGACAGGAAAATGAAAGAGTCCTTTTGAGAAACCAGAACTACCTGAACCACTTGTATGAATATTAAGTGCTCTGATGAAAAACCAGGCTTCGGGAGTAGACAGCACTTCATTATAACTACCGATAGCCTTGCGAGAACCAGCCCTGACAAAATTCTACCATGTGGTGAGCAAGATTTATGAGACAGGCAAAATACCTTCAGACTTCAAGAAGAATATAATAATTCCAATCCGAAAGAAAGCAGGTGTAGACAGGTACGAAAATTACCAAACTATCAGTTTACTAAGTCACGGCTACAAAATGCTGACACGAATTCTTTACAGAAGGGTGGAAAACCAGTAGAAGTCGACCTTGGGGAAGATCCGTTTGGATTCCGTACAAATTTAGGAACACGTGAGTCAATACTGACCACACTATCTTAGAGTACAAGTGAATGAAAGGCAAACCTACGTTTATAGCATTTGTAGACTTAGAGAAAGCTTTTGACAACGTTGACTGGAATACTCTCTTTCAAATTGTGAAGGTGGGAGGGGTTAAATACAGGGAGCGAAAGGCTGTTTTTTATTTGTACTGAGACCAGACGTATGTTATAAGGGTAGAAGGGCATGAAAGTGGAGTAGTGGTTGGGAAGGGAATGAGACAGGGTTGTACCCAATCCCAAAATGTTACTTAATCTACACATTGAGCAAACAGTAAACCTAACAAAAGAAAAAAATTGAAGTAGGAATTAAAATCCATGGAGAAGAAATAAAAACTTTGAGGTATGCCGATGCCACTGTAATTCTGTCAGAGACAGCATAGGTCGTGGAAGAGCAGTTGAACGCAATTGGCTGTGTCTTTAAAGGAGGCTATAAGATGAACATCAACAAAAGCAAAACAAGGATAATGGAATGTAGTCGAATTAAATTAGGTAATGCTGAGGGAATTAAAGAAATGAGACGCTTAAAGTAGTAGTTGAGTTTTGTATTTGGGGAGCAAAATAACTGATGATGGTCGAGATAGGGCGGATATAAAATGTAGACGGGCAATGGCAAGAACAGCGTTTATGAAGAAGAGACATTTGTTAATATCAAGCATAGATTTAAATGTCAGGAAGTCTTTCCTGAAAGTATTTGTATGGTGTGCAGCCATGTATGAATGTGACACGTGGACGACAAATAGTTTTGACAGGAAGAGAATAGAAGCTATGGAAATGTGGTCCTACAGAATAATGCTGAAGATTAAATCAGCAGATCATGTAACTAATGAGTAGGTATTGAACAGGATTGGGGAGAACGGGAATTTGTGGCACAACGTGTCTAGGAGAAGGGATCGGTTGATAGAACATTTACTGAGGCATCTATGGATCACCAGTTTAGTAGTGGGGAGCAGCGTGGAGGGTAAAAATTGTAAAGGGAGACCAAGAGATGAATACACTAGGCAGATTCAGAAGGATGCAGAGTTCAGTAATTACTTGGAAATGAAGAAGCTTGCCCAGTGAACGTTATCCTGGGATGGGAAGCCACAGTAAAAGTTAACCCATGGTGCTGACTATATAAAATGATTGAGAATGGGGTAAATTTACTAACAACATTAAATATAAAAAACAGACATAATTTACAGCTATTGATAGAATACTGAAAACAACTAACAGTGGGGTTAAGAGAAGAATGGACAAGGGTTCTGGGTGACTGAAGTGAGTGAAGCACTCTGTCCCTAAAAATGTGGATAACGCAATCTGCATTGATTTGACGCTGAGCAGAATTTGATTGATAATCTACAGATATTTCTCACTATAGGTGCAGCAAAGATTAAAAGGCGATTGCGATCTGTACGCCCTGACAAGGCCGGAGCAGCAATATGTAACCCTGTTGGCTTTGTGTAATGATATAATTTGCAACTGCCGACAAGTGCGCGGCGGCGGCGAGACGTGGAGGCTGCAAAGGTGAATCGACTGCAGCCACGAAATAAATGCAAAAATCTCACGGTCTAGCGATCAGGCAAACGGATCCCAATTCACCCTCTACCAGAGCCCTGAAATCACGGTTGATTTCAGTGTGCGACACATCAATTCGCTAGTCATACCAAGGACCAATTTGGCTCACTTACACGACAGAGCGCCCAAGTGTACCAAACGTCAAGACTGGTAAACCAAAAATTAATAAGTGTGCCTTCGTCACACGAGGAGTCGGAGACGTTTGAAGTTACACTGTCGGCGCAGTAAGATCTTCACCACAGGCTCTCCAGTGTAATTACCCGCAAGTGAAATCCATCTTAGGACAGGTCCCCAGTACCAACCTAACATACCAGAGATTCGACCAGAAGACACTTCCAGACTGGAGTCCACATTCCGAGTTCCTCGCACTGCTCCAGATAAAAAAATTCCATTTTCCTGCAAAGGGCACAAACGACATTGCCTTCACCCCCGACAACACAAACTCATGTCGAACCAGCGCAAGAGTTTACAAAACGGTCTCCGAAGAAAAAAAACCGCAAATTAATTGGTTTTCCAAGTTTTCCAGAGGTGAAAGATGGTTTTCTCCGAAGTCGTGTCGCTTCGTGCAGCAACAAGCAAACAGTTACAATCTTGAAGATCTTTATCTAAATCGCCTGTGCTTTGGAGCATTTTGGGTGTAATAAATGTTTCTCAGAAGCCGGAGTTTCTTTTACAACCGAGGCAGCTGATGGAGGTGGGTCACAGGGCTATTTGAAGTATCAGCAAACACGAAAACTTGAAAATTTTTATTACGCGTGGCTCTGGACACAATGGCCGATTTACAACTCCATCGTCCAGACGTTTCCCTGCAGCTCGGCACTGTTATGCTGGAGACCTGTCCCGACTAGGGGCTGCTCTGTCTGCACTGTACGGCTGTGGGCCTGTCCGGCAACATTTACTGGGCTCAGCCGACAATTCCTGTCAACTTCCAAAAAAATGGTTCAAATAGCTTTGAGCATTATGGGACTTAACATCAGTCCCCTAGAACGTAGAACTACTCAAACCGAACTAACCTAAGGACATCACACACATCCATGCCCGAGGCAGGATTCGAACCTGCGACCGTAGCAGTCACGTGGTTCCGGACTGAGCGCATAGAACCGCTAGACCACCGCGGCAGGCTTTCAAGTTCCAACAAGCCATTTCTGCGAGCTAAGAACCATACAAATACCTCATGCTTTTAGCGCCCTACCAGGCTAAATCAACGTCTGCTCAGACCGACTACTTTCTAGAGTGTCGCTGAAGGTGTGTAAGAGTGTAAAATACCTTTCATAATTTTCCGTATAGGAAAAATTGGTGAGAGAGTAACCTGTCCCCTCTCAACAGGATAGAGTAGCATCGATAGCTGCATAAAACCCGTCTCTGGACTGAAGACCACAACGACAACAATACTCAATTGTCTTAAAATTCCGATGTATCACTTAAAAAAATGAAAGAAGAAATACTGTATATCAATAAGTGCAGAGGTGTGAACAGTGTATTTCTGTTACCAGATGTGCAGTTTTTTGCATATTAATTGTCATACAAACATTTAAAACCTAACTCAAATAACTGCTACACCATTGCCGAAATTGCGCGGATGAAGATTTAAATGAAAGACGGATTTATAAATAATACAAAATTTAATGAAAATGAGAAATACGTATAGTGAATGCAGTAATCCGGAGGAAAAAACTGGGTAACAAAATAGAAGAATTCAAATCGAAATTAATACATAAAATGAATTAAAAACACATCAACAAAGATTTCAAGCGGAAAAGGAGATAGGCATAAACTGTACAGTAAATGAAGAACTTGATATGATTAAAATCATGTAATAAGGGAATCGAGTTAAAAATTACATTCAAACCAATTAACTGAATAAAAATGACGATCGAGGTAATTTCGATAACGATTTAAAAATAAACGGAATTGTACTTGACACGATTCAAATCGGTAATCTCCTGCATGTAAAGCTGTTATCCTGCCCATTACACCACACAACCAGAGCGAACATTGCACCTGGGTGTCACCCAAAATTCAAAATATTTCTTCCCTCAGTTACTCGCAAACGAGGGCCCATCAGGTGTGTCATACCTAGGACCTGAACCTATATCACTGTGTAGATAGCTTCAGAACTCCTATCGCAACGCTGGGGATCTCTCCTTGTCAGAGCAGCAGTGGCAACCTACGTCCTCAATTATTTGCTGGATGTATCGCACTCTGTCTTCCTCTACAGTTTATACTATCTACAGCTATCTCTAGCACCATGGAAATTATTCCCTGATGCTTTCTCAGACTTACCATGACCCCGTCCCTTCTTTTTGTCTGCCTTTTAAATGCATACCTTAACCTGCCGATTCTGCGGAGAACCTCCTTACTCAACACCTTAACAGTCCACTTAATTTCTTCTGTAGTACCACATCGCAAATGCTTATATTCTCTTCTGTTGTTATACTTGGTAATTGTGAACTAGGTTTACGGTTTTTGCGTGACACGTCCTACTTTTCCCAGGAAGTACTAACGACGACAATGAAAAGATACTGAAAATCCTAGCACTTTTCCCCTTGGCAGTATCAATAGTTTCACGTTTTATCATAGCAGAGGTAATTAAAAACAAGTTTCTGGAACACGATAACGTTTGCCATGACTTGTTATACACATAATTGAACTTGTCTTTGGAAAACAGGATATACAGAGACACATACTCCTCCCAGTAAGAAGACAATTTCCTTATTAGGTTTACATTTGCAGAATCGGTTACTTCGTGTAATTTCCGCACTTTTCCGCAGTGGTATTCCTATGTTGAAGATAATGCGGATATAAGCTGCGTATATCTGCCGCAATAAACATTTCTGCGGTTAAGAGTTACAGGTCCATCTCAATATTATGATTGTAGTTCGGCTTTGCACTACAATCCAACGATATCAACAAGTATTAACTAACTGTTAAATCAAATGTGTGTGAATTCTTATGGGACTTAACTGCTACGGTCATCAGTCCCTAAGCTTACACACTACTTAACCTAAATTATCCTAAGGACAAACACACACACACACCCATGCCCTAGGGAGGACTCGAACCTCCGCCGGGACCAACTGCACAGTCCCTGCTTCCTCCTTCCCTCATGCCGGCAAATGCGCTATGACTTAATCACTAATGTTTCGTCTACATAAAAGGCAGTTCTAGGGAACTCAGCTGGAATCTTAACCTCATGATCTGACGCTTCCTTATTTATAAAACATGTCAAAATTAATGTTCGATATAAAAACAAGAATGTTTTCATCGTTACTCATAAAAAATACGTATAGTCAATGTTTATTTCCTGAGTGGTATAGCACATCAGCATGATTCAACATGTTGGGGAAATAACGTATAAGATTCATTCAAATGAAACCTGGTCACTGCGTCTACCTTTGCCTTACACGTAAGGTGGCTCCATTTTACTGCAGCTATAGTGGCGCCATCTATTGGTAGATAGACTGACGAGTGGGCACCGTTTGACGTTTGATAGCGCCAGTGTGGTTTCACACCCAAGAGAAGGTGGTCACACTAGTCCACTGCCGAACATGCAGGCTAGTAAGCAGACGACGCTCGTCCTGGACAGGATCATCCTGTCATCACACCGGAAATGGTAGCGGAAGTGAATGTTTCCCTCTTGGACAGCCGCAGAATCTCCGCGGACATCGATTCGCAACGGACGACGAAGTGGGAGACTGGGTCCAGTCCTGAATCAGACAGCAGCCTACTAGCTTCAAGGATGGAGTCGACCGGCTGGTGACGCAATGGGATAAATATATCAACAAATATGGCGACTATTCTTGAGTATGTGTATTGTGTATAACTACATTGGAGTTAATAAAACCGTTACCGTTACTTTACACTAGTGACTGGGTTTCTGTTGAGTCCCCCTTACACACTTGCTTAATCAACGATACATATGCCTAATGCTGAAAATGACTATGTTTCTCCTGCCATACACGATTTCCGAACAGTGCAGCCTAACACAAAGACGCGGTGTAGCAGGTGAATGTTGGGGAAATATCCTGCAGAAAATTTTAGAAAACCCGTTTCAGTAATCGTGGCTAAACGTTGCAACTTAAAGAACATATCCTGATTATAAAAGGATATTTCGTATTACGATGTGATCGTGATCGATCACTCCGGTCGCTGTGGCCGAGCGGTTCTAGGCACATCAGTCCGAAACCGCGATGCTGCTACGGTAGCGGGTTCGAATCCTGTCCCTGGCATGGAGGTGTGTGATGTGCTTAGGTTAGTTAGGTTTCATTATTTCTAAGTCTAGGGGACTGATGACATCAAATGTTAAGTCCCATAGCGCTTATAGCCATTTGAACCATGATCCATCACAGCACTCTCAGTGTTATCAGCTGAATAAAGAGAAGGCAATCCGGAAGCTCACGGTCGGAGCTCCAGCTTACGTAGAAGGTTACAGTTGTTTAAAATATTTCGTTACATCCAGAATGCGGACCAAAGTCTCCTGGTTGTTAAAGCATGTACGAGACATTCTTACCCGCTGCGAATGGTGACAGAATTTTTGTTGCACACCCAGTCTTCTATATAGAAGGTGACTCAGCTGCCCCCACCAAAGTTATTATGTAACCTGCGATGCCTTCAAAAACCGTACATGGTATTTCCATATTCTCTCATTCGATGTGCGGAAAATCTTAATCCTACAAAAAACCGAACAGGCACTTTTTGCAGGCCAGTTATTGTAGTTACATTTTGTACTACATTACATTTTAGCAGTAGGCCATTGTTTCCGAGTTATTCAAGAAAAACGCATTTAAATGTCACTTTTGTAAGTTTTTTCAATAATTCAAAAACTACGCCCTCTGGCTAAACATATATCAGTACAAAATTTAACTACATTAAACTTCCTATAGCCGCGCGGCATTAGCCGAGCGGTCTTGGGCGCTGTATTCATGGACTGTGCGGCTGGTCCCGGCGGAGGTTCGAGTCCTCCCTCGGGCATGAGTGTGTGTGTTTGTTCTTAGAATAATTTAGCTTAAGTAGTGTGTAAGCTTAGGGACTGATGACCTTGGCAGGTAAGTCCAATAAGATTTCACACACATTTGAACATTTGAAACTTTCTATAAAAAGTAAACAGTTTGTGGGCAACGAGCGAGAGAAAAAGAAAATGTTGCAAGTGGTATTACGGTATATTGATAATTTTTACTTATGGACCTGTCTGACAGCTACTGAATATAACACAAGTTTAGTGCCATAGGCGTTTCGCCTTTATTTTCTGCAAGGCATTGTCAGTGGCAGGTTGCGTGGACAAATTATTACATATTACGCTCCTGTAGCGTTTTTGGTGTTGTTCTTCTTACGAATGCCAATTTACGGTTTTTTCCCCACATTCCACAGCACTATGAACTGAACGCATATTTCAATGCAATGTCACACGGTCCATAAGTAAATCTTATCAATATACTGTAATATTTCACGCAACTGAGGAACTCAGGACTAAAAAACTTTGCAAGTGGTGTTTGGACGTGTTACGGGCTGCATAAAGTCAATTGTTATGGGGGGGGGGGGGGTACCTGAATCAATCTGTATAGCGCTGAAAACTAAGTAGACTGACTCACCTGACCTCAGCTATTTTTGTCTATCTTTTGCTGAGCTGCATCGTCATTTTCAAATATGTTTATTCGTCCATTCTACTATATAATAAAAAAAAAAACAGCTGCTGCTAGTCTCCACCCATGCGTGAGCGATGGTGGAATGTTGCACGCAGTCACTACCTGTTCTCGGAAACACGTACTAATGTGAAGGTATTAAGACGCGCTAGTCGTGTTTAGCTATGGTCGACTGGAAACTTGACGACGATTGTGCCTACCCTGCACAACAGCATGCAGTCCAACACCAAGCCACTCTTACAATAGAATTGCCCACAAATCTGAGTGTTGCACGATTCGACTAGCCGGCCAAATGAAAACTCTCAATGATGCCCTACCAAACTGTCAAGTGCCAATAACGCTGTCTCACTGGAGCTAGCGACATCCCCTTCACCTTCAGGATGATCACTCAACATCTGACACTATGTACATCCCTCACACACCGTACCAAGCCCGGTGACAACACTAAACACTAACAACACTAGTTCACTCTGGTTGACATCCTACCCGCTACACAGAACTGGAAATTCCTTATTTACTTACCCGGTAGTAGTGTGTATGTTTACAAAGTGAAACTGATTTGCGGCCGTGTGTTTTGGGAGCTTCGCCTTTTTGTGAGGCGGCGTGCTTAGTCCAGGGTAAGTCAATTATTATCCGCAAAGTAGTTATAACAATTTTATTGTAATGAAATAGGAAACTTACAAGGACATCATTTCTCGACATAGCCTCCTTGCATTTCAACGCACTTGGTCCATCGTTGTACAAGATTCCGGATGCCCTCATAGAAGAAGGTTCTCGGCTGAGATGCGAGTCAGGAATGCACCGCTTCTTTCAATGCTTCGTCCGAGGCAAATCGACAGCCCCTTAATACCGGTTTGAGTGCACAAAACAATCAGAAAGAGCAAGATCTTGACTATATGAAGGATGATCCAGTACTTCAAATTTGAGTTTCTGGAGCGAAAGAGAAATGTTAGCTTTTGAATCGCGGTGCAGAGTCGACTTGCACTCAGTAAGAGATTTTCGTTTCATCAACTTAACTTTCCTTGTACATCGCTTATTGAACCAGATTTGCAACACCCTTACCACATTTTATTTCATCTTAAAAGACACAGTCAACCGTTTTGTAGTATAGTTTGGTGAACCTGATGGTTCAAATGGCTCTGAGCACTATGGGACTTAGCTTCTGAGGTCATCAGTCCCCTAGAACGTAGAACTACTTAAACCTGGCCGAGGTAGGATTCGAACTGGCGAACGTAGCGGTTGCGCGGATCCAGACTGTTGTGCCTAGAGCCATTCGGCCACTCCGGCCGGCGGTGAACTTGACCACGCAGCGTAAAAATGGGTCTGTTTAATTCACCAAATATTTTCTTACTTGGTGTCAGACTCAAAACTGTGGCAGTAAGAGAACTCCCTCCCGCCGAAAGTATTTGCTGTTACGAGGTTGCTGGCTTTGAAGCA